>NC_140503.1:142900801-143500801 GCF_964339955.1 Pipistrellus hanaki
AACTACCCTGCCCTCCCATTTTTTAATATTCTCTGCTTCCAATGATTGAATAATTTTGGACTGAATAAATTGAAAAAAATTTTTAATACTTTCCCCTTTTGAGTAAGGTTGGCTGTGGAAATAATCTGTAGTAATAACAGCGTAAAATCAATCAATCTTGTTGATTGGCAGATTGAGGGTCATGGTATATAATATTTTGCCCAACTCACTGTGGCTTCCAAATTTAAGCAGGTAACAGTTGATCAAAACCAACCAACCAACCAACCAACTAACCAACCAACTAACCAACACAGCCCTCCCCCCAATAAAAAGGACTCTCCCATCAGGTCCTGTCAAAAACACCACAGCTCTAACTTCCTGGGTGATTTCTGCAGAACCCTGAAGTGCTAAGAAACAAAGTTTGGAAGCTACTCATCTCAGTTATCCAAATGTTGTTTATTTTGTTGCTCACCAAGATGAAATTTCTTGCAATGAACCTCTCTCAAAAATTAAATGTATTTCTCTTTCAGTGCCAAGTATAGTACTGTTCCTCAAAATGAATCTCGCCATAGACTGCCAGAACTCAGCAGTAGGAGTAAGTGGACCACTAAGAAGGCTATGCAATGTATAGAAGTGGCAGAGATTATCCATCACAGAGGATATCACATTTGGAGTTTGTTTCTAATCTCAGTTCCATCTAAGGTAACTCATGTGACAATAGAAAAGTGTCTACCGGAGTTTCTGAATATATCATTTGCACATATTTTATTAGTTATGTTCAGGATCTAAAAAAGGTATCTGCTCAATAATTCTCTTCATTTGGGTGGCAGATAAAGTACTGAGGAGGTGATTGATATGTCAAGGGTAAAAATAAGCATTGGCTAAGCAATTACATTCCCTTGAGCCACTTCACTTGTGCATGCTTGTGTTAGGCACAGCTAGTGCCTCAAATGTGTGTAAGGAGGTCTTCTCTCATTAACTGGTCCCATTGTACCTCAGACCAAGGCAGAAGACAGTTAACAGCTGAATTTTTAGCAGGGATCAAATAGGAAATGCAATTGACATCGATACATGGTATTGTTGTTTTTCAGGCAGAATGAGAAACATAAAACTCTTATGTGAGAAAATACAAATGTGAGTACTGCTAGAATATAGAATTAGGTAGCCTGGTTTACTAAGGAGGAAAGCCACGAAACTATATTCTGCAAACCCTTTAACGTTCAACAAGATGAAAGTCTTTCATGTCCATCTTGTGTGGACAAGATGATTTGGAGTCCTGTAAATTACTGAAAAGTAATCTCCCTTCCCAAGTTTGCCATACTACTATACTTTTGTTTTTACTAACCTCAAATGACCACAACTAGTGTCATTTCTTTGGGTTCAACCACACATGTAGGAGTGTTGTTTCCCTATACAATATTAAAATATACATGTAACTTATGAGAAAAAGGAAAGACTCCGGGGATTGCTTCTAATTTTTTTTTATTTCCAAGCTCACACGAATGCAATCCAAATCAGAAGTTTCAGCTACCCCAAGAGGCTGGGATGGGAAGAATTCAATAGTGGGTGAGAACAGAGGAAGGCTCAGAGCAGCAACTCCAGAGAGAGGCTAAGGGCAGATTTCAGTGAGGTATGGCCTTGACAGTGGACTGCAGCCTCTCCATGGCCAAGGCCCTGGCTGATTCACCTTTGTATCTTCATGGACCTAAACTTAACAAATATGCAGTGAGTTCTTGAAGAACTGCTAAACAGACTGTTGTAAGAAATGATTAGTAATGGAAAGAGAGAGCGAGAGTGAGAGTGAGAGTGAGAGCGAGGGAGAGAGGGAGAGAGAGAGAGAGAGAGAGAGAGAGAGAGAGAGAGAGAGAGAGAGAGAGAGAAAGAGAGAGAGAGGGGGGGGGGAGAACGGGATGGAAAACAAGAATAAGGTGAGAAGTTATACATTTAGCTAACCTTAGGGTTAAGTATTCAGAAGGAAGCCAGGATCCAGTGCTGAGACAGTTGTGGTTTTCTAGGAACTAAAAGGATTCCACAAATGGAGGAGCTAAGTATGAGAGAAGAATGGCCAAAGGAAAAACTTACTTTCCTAAACAGTGTTGCCTTTATATATTTTCTTCCTAATGATGCAATTGCAAGAGAAATAAAAATCTATTTTTCTAATTAAATATGAAGCTCTTATCTTCATACTTATTAAACACAGGAGAAAACACATGTGAAGTTATGACAGTAATCCAAAGACTATGTTTATTTACAATTAGTTGATTTTGTGCATGCATATCTACTTGTCAACATACGGTTTATGTGTGTGTGTTTCTGTCTATTACACAATTTCACAGAGAGCATTTGGATCATAAATGAAATTAGTTTTTACCTTCTTTTAGTCCTAAGATACAGTTGTGTATATTTTAGCACTTGATTCCATAGTGTAATTTCGTTTTATATATGTATATGAGAATATTTGTGCAAGTGAATTTCATGTGAATTTTAATTTTTAACTGTAAAAATTGACTTTTGGAACTCGTAGGGTTTTGGGTAAGCATTTGAGGTAAACTCTTTATCATGATACCCCAAGCTGAGGGGTTTCTTGAGAGTAAATATCCTGAGTTGATATTACTTTCCTTTTTTAGCACTACATATCATAACAGTTATGTGGGATCTTATTTTGGTTGGAGGTAAAGAAAGAGGGAACTGACTGTTGAGAATATGGAAAAAAGGGAACCCTAGTACACTGCTGGTGGGATGCAGACTGGTGCAGCCAGTATGAAAAACATTATAGAGTTTCCTCCAAAAATTAAATATGGAACTGCCATTTAGCCCAGAGATCCCACTTCTAGGAATATATCCTAAGAAACCTGAAGCACCAATCAGAAAGAATATATGTACCCCTATGTTCATAGCAGCACAATCTACAATAGCTAAGACATGGAAACAGCTCAAGTGTCCATCAGTAAATGAGTGGATAAAAAAAATTGTGGTATATTTATATCATGGAATACTATGCAGCAGTAAAATTGAAGAATCTCTTACCCTTTGAGTCCTTTGAGACAGCATGGAGGAACCTGGAGAGTATCATGCTAAGTGAAACAAGTCAGTCAGAGAAAGACAAGTATCACAATATCACACTCATATGTGGAATATAATTAACAAAATTAACTGATGAACAGAGTGGATCCAGGGACATGGAAGTATGGAAGAGTGTGGAATCTCAGAGGCAAGGTAAGGGGGGGGGGGGGTGGCTGGGAGGTAATCAACCAAGGACCTTGTATATGTATATGCATAACCCATGGACACAGACAATAGGGTGCTGAAGGCCTGGGGGTGGGGGGAGGCTAGAAGGGGTCAATGGGACAAAAAGGGGACATATGTAATACTTTCAACAATAAAGAATTATAAAAAAAAGAAAGAGGGAACTGACATAAACACTGGAAGTGTCTTCAAATTTTCTTTTAGTTCAACTGAGTCGGTTCTTTAGCAGATGGTGGATACCTACACCCTTCATAATAGATGCAGAGTGACTTCTTGCTACACAGTGAGCTGGTACTTCTTTGTCTTTTCCTTTTGCTTAAAATACTCTTGAGAATTATCTAAACCAGTAGACTCCTAACTTAATTTCTCCTAATGTTTTCTGGTTGACAAATCAGAATAGAAGCAAAAGATACGCCCTTCTGTGAAGTCTAAGCTCTGACTCCAAGTCCTTATTTATAGAGCAGGGTCACTTTCCTTGCCCTCCACTGGTGCCTGGAATGCTCCACTTGTCCTTAAAAATCCATTCCTGGGCACATATTTTTAAAAAGGAAAAAGACATTTTTAAATGTGAAAGTCTTACCTTAAGGAAGCACAAGGCAATCCTTAAAGATAATAAGGAACTATGTCAGAGGGCTCCTCAAGTTTTAATCCCCCCCCTTTGCGCATATATATATATATATATATATATATATATATACACACACACACACACACACACACACACAAACCAACTTTCTGAAAATGAAGAATTCCACAGACTCACAAAGCTGGCGCTGTCTGAAAGAACCCAGCTATAAATTCACACTTTGGACTCTGTCTTCTTTGGGGGAAAGGAAAGAGTCACTGCCTTTCTCACTGAGTGACACCTTTGAATTCTCACTCCTGTGGGGGCTGGCTGGTGTGTGCCAGGATCAGGTGTGAATGCGAAGGAACCCAGGCATGAACATTTTAGCGGTGCAGCTGGGGAGAGAAGCCTCTGCCTCTAGCAGTTAGCCCCCAAGCTGGGCTGCTCTGCCTTGGTTTCCCTGTGCCCAGAGATTCAAGACTGAGAAGGAGAAATACAAACAACTTTGGAGCCAGTCCTGCCTGACTTTGGAGGCTCCGGTTGCCCGCTGAGGGCTAAACCTCTCTCAGCCAGGAGCTTGCCTGGGACAATTTATCTCGCAGTGCTCCCGCGCCCCGCCTGGCCGCTGCCACTGGCGCCCCCCAGCGCCGCTCGCCCCAACTTTTTTAGTAGCCTCCTTGGATCTTTGCAGCATCAAACTGGACTTGAGGAGCCCCGGGGTCTGGCAGGAAAGTTTCCCATGGAATTCCCAGGGGCCAGGAGTCAGGACTCCTTGGAAGGCAGCGCCCTGTCTCCCTCCGTTCATTCCTCTCTGGGGTTTCCTCTTTGCCAAGCGGGCAGTTGCCTGGCGCGGTAGGGAAGCCTGGTGGAGCTGTGAGGTTCAAACCTAGGGGACACGCTCGAGGGCACCCCACTCCTTCCAGCCCCTCACAGACTTGGATATTGGCTGCGTGTGTGTTAGGGCGGAGAGCGCAGAACACGAGGCTAGGAAGTCCTAAATGCCTCCTCGGAGAGGGAAAGAGGACCATCTCCCAGCCTGTTCACTGGTTGCCTTTCCCAGGTTACAGACCTTTCCCTCCCACCTCTGGATCGCCGGGCACCCCGTGAGGTCAGCAGCGCCAGCACAGCGCCGGCCTCTCCATCCACCTGGGGGCACAGGCTGGAGCCCAACTGGAGCGCACACAGACCCCAGTATGAGCGCCCACAGGCTGGCTTCCCCTCCGCCTTCCGCGGGGCTTCCCAGCGCTCCTCCCGGAGCCACAGGCTGAGGATGCACCAGGATGGGATGGGGATGGGGATGGGGATGGGGATGGGGATGGGGATGGGGATGGGGATGGGGATGGGGATGGGGATGGAGATGGACGGAGGGCGCCGGCGGTCCCCACGCGCGGCGGCGGTGGCCGCTGTCCACGTCCCCATGGGCACGCCTCCTGCTGCCACTGGCCCTCCCTTCCCCCGGGGCTGCTGTTAGGCGTTAGGAGCCCTCACGTTCCTCTGGGGGTGAAACCCGTTTTCTCCATTGTGGGGTGGAGGCAGATGGGAGGGGGGGGGGAGAAACCGGAGGGGAAGCCTCCGCCGTGGGGAAGAGGAGAGGGGGGCGGGAACAGGCGGGGGTGTGTGTGTGTCAGAAAAGCGTTTTCACTCTTTGTCACTCTTGAATTGGGGGCGGAGGGAGAAAACCGCTAAGTGAAGCTATAAAAAGCGGAGGGGGCGGCGGCGGCGGCGGCGGGAGAGCAGGCGCGCGGAGCCGGAGACCGCGGAGCGCAGCGCAGCGCGGGGACCGCTCCGGAGCAGGAGCATCGCGGACGGACTGACCCCCCGGCGGCGGCGCTGGGCTGCGGGGTGTGGACCTGGGACAGACGCTCCTCCGGGAAACAGGACACTGTCCGCGCCTGGGGCCGGACCCGGCTGGCCTCAGAATCCGAGGGCTCGGTCTGGGAGCGGTTCCTGACCTCCCCGTAGAGCGCCCGCCGGCTGACTCTGACGAGGAGGACTCAAAGTCAGAGGAGGGACAGGCCAGGGAGGCCAGCACAGGAGGAATTCGTGCAGACCTTGTGAACGACTCGGAGCCGTGCACCGCGGAGCCCTCGGAGGAGGTGCGGGGCCGGGAGCAGCTGCGGCGGTGCGGTCTGGTCCGCGGGGCTGAGCCTTCTCGCACCTCGGGTCACGCCTCCCTGGCGAGAAGGCGGGCCACCTCTGATTGCTTCCAGGGACCGCAGACCTCCCTGCGCTGGTAGTGAAGCGGGTCCAGCCTGGGTCGCACCAGCTCCCGGTGTGCTGTGTGAGACTTGAGAGCACCAGGTGCAGAGCCCCCCTCCCCGCAGCCAAGAAGGGTTGGGGAATAGAGTCTTCGAGCCTCCGCGCCCCCAGCGAGTGGCCCGGTGTTGGGTCTTCCAGCCCGCCCGCCCCCCGCATCAGAATCCCCCCGGCCTTGGCGCCTCCCTCCCTCTCCGGGACCCCTCGCCCGGATATGGCCGCGTGGATGCGGGGCAAGGACTCCTCCCGCTGCCTGCTCCTCCTGGCCGCGGTGCTGATGGTGGAGAGCTCGCAGCTCGGCAGTTCGCGGGCCAAACTCAACTCCATCAAGTCCTCTCTGGGCGGGGAGACGCCCCTGCAGGCCTCCAATCGATCTGCGGGCGCATACCAAGGACTGGCTTTCGGCGGCAGTAAGAAGGGCAAAAACCTGGGGCAGGTAGGCAAACACCCCTGATACACCTTTTAACCAGGAGAGGGAGGGCCCACGCTCCTGAGAAAGTCCTTTACCTTTGCGCACCTTGATCTCACCAGCGCGCTCTAGGGTGCGGTGCGCAGGACAGCGGGTACTAGGGGATGCAGGGTGCAGGGTGAGGGGGCAGGTGGCTGCTGCTGCTGGAGGGCGTGGGGTAGGCGGGTTGGGGTCTGTCTGGCCTTTGCACTGGGACCTGGGCATGGACAGAGATCTAGTGCGAACAGGCGGGGAGAGCGGCCAGAACAGCCCTTCTCCAAATGGAACACAGGGATGCTGAGGATTGTGTCAGTATCTAGCGCATAGCAACTGGCAGTGTTCTAAGCGTCTTATGTATATTTAGTCTTCACATCCCTCTGAGCAACGCGCCTTTGCTGTCTCCATTCAACAAGCGGAGAAGTGGAGGCACTGAGTAGCAGCTCTTTGCTGGAGGCATACTGCTAGCTTAAGTGGCTGAGAAGCGGGATTCCAACGCCAAGAGTCTGTGCCTAGGTCCTGCACTCTTAACCGCTACCTTTTCCAGTCTGGAGGGGGGCGGAGTGCGTACCTCCTTTCAGGTTCTTCTTTCCTCTCAAACACTTTGTCTCTTCAAAGAAGTAAGGTCACAGACAGAAGGCTTCAATAGGCGCACATGTCTTACTTCCGTGGAATTGTAAATAAATCACGCGGGAGGAGACAAAAGAAGGAAGTGACAGTGACAGCCTCCTAGGCACAGGGGACAGGGTGCCAGCGTTATACCAAGGAAAACCCCGGGGGCATTTTTTTTTTTTTTTTTTTTTTTTTTTTTTTTTTTGCTAGAGGGAACTTTCCGGTGGGCGTCTCTATGTCTCTGTCACAGGGACAGATAGATTGACAGTCACATGTAAACAGTTACACAAACAGACGCACACACAGACAGGAGCGCACGCACTGCACTCTGCACCAGCAGTGGTTGGCGCTGAGCGGCCAGGAGAGGGGGCCCTGTGGGCACTGGGAGCCAAGCCTGCTCCTCCTTCTGCTCCTTTTGTAGGAAGCCAAAACCAAAGCCAGTTTGCCAAACAGCACACGCACTTCGCACAGCACAGCTGTCAACCCATGAAGGCAGCTCAGAGCCCCACATACCCGGGTTTCCTTGTTTCAGCCTCTCTGTGCGCTCTGGGTGTTCTCCCCTGCCCCTTCACCCCAGCGCAGAGGGCAGGGTGAAGGGTAACCACTGGGGTCAGTATTGGATGACAGCCAGGGAAGACTTGGCCCAGGCTTGGCCCCCTCCTGCCCTCTCACGGGACAGTTTTGCTAGTTTTGCAGTTCCAGAAGGCTTCCTGGGCTTTGAAATGTCAAACATTTCAGCTATCCTCTCAAAATTCAAGGTCTGCAACCACAGGATGTTTCCTAAGGTCCCAAGGGAAATAAACTATGCATATACATATGCACATACACTACACGCATACATACCCTTTACACATTATTACGCGGCACAGAGGTCTACACATACATGACTGCTATCCTTTTTCTCTTTCCTCAGAAACACCCTGAAATTTTCAATCAGACCAAACAGCATTTTCTTAGAAGTCCAGCATGAGATGGGGCGAAGGTTGTAAAGAAAAGATGCTCTCAGTTCAAATCATCAGGCATCTCTAAGGCAACTGGCTTCAAATTCTACCTTATCAGCTGTTGAAAAGAGATTAATGTTTAGTCCAGCCAAGGACAGAGAAATGAACCCAATATTTTCTAGATTCCTTTTGATTCCAATCCATGCTCATTCAGTAGGTTTCTACAGAGGACTTTCTGTTTGCATCACCATTGAACCCCAACTCCCGATGTTCCTCAGCCAAATTATCAGTTACGTCATTGCTAGACATGGGGTTACATGGAGTAGACTGAGGGATGCACCTCAGAACCTAGCTTTTTCTTTATGTTTTGATAGTATGTTTATCTATAAATGTGCATAAAAATGTCTGTTTATTTTGCTATCTCTCCAAGTATCTGTTCCATAAACAGACTGCAACTCTATTTGAATGCCTTCATTAAACTGAAGATCTATTTATTTTAAAAATGAGTTGAATCATTTCAGTTGAATTATTCAAATGCTCGCCATAACTTAGTGGTACCACAGAATATATTTTATTATATTTATTTAACTGCAATATTAGATCCTTAAAATTTGTCATTAGGTTTGTAAGAGATTAAAACATGTCAGAAATAATGGTAACATAAAATAAAACCCTGAATTGAGTTGCTAGAAGACAGCTGGGAAATGGGAGGGTTGTCTTTTGTATATTCTGGATTCTCACTTGTTTAGCGGGTGATCCCAAATGTGTACTGTTGTAAAGAAACAAATAGAAAAATCCCTCTTCTTTAAAGTAGCAAGAGGATCCTTTGAATATTTATGAGTTTCTTTATTTTCTAAATTCCATTAGTTATGTGGTCACCAAATTTCTCAATACTCTTATTTTCAGTAATGGAACAACAATTAGAAAAGACTATTCAAAAGGCAAGATGTCACTTCCTTTAACAAAGAAAAACTCTAGAATTGAAATGTAGCTAAGCTGAATTTTTATTCACCATAATAGAAAAATAGGAATGATTAAGAAGTCTGGAAGTAAAGTGTCAACTGGCCTAAATTATGTAGGGTCATCCTGAGGCCTGGTAAGTTCAATTCTCTCCCTTTCCCCCTATTCTTGACTGATGGATGATGAAATACATGGTTTTCAGAGATACAAGAACAAGGAGCTGTAGGATGCAATTTCCTAGGCTTATTAGACAATTACTCTTCGGCTTTCTATTCTGTAGTGAAAATTGTCTACTTAGGTGAGGTGTTTTTTTTTTTTTTTTTTTTTCCCCAGATATACTTTCCGTATAGAGACTCAATATAAAAAAATATATCGCCATTGCAGAGAAAATTATCAAACACATTTAATAATTTATTAATCTACAAAAGTGAAAATGAGACCAAATGGGCCCTAAGGTTTTCTTGATTCGCTGTTGCTCATTTTCATATGAAAGAAACATTCTTATTTATAGGAATTCTACTTGTTATAGGCAAGGTGGATTATTTGTAAGTCACTCCTTAAAAATGTGGCTTTAAATTTCAGAAACGAGTTAGAGGGCTCTCAGGGAAAATGCAGTTCTCCAGAGGTGTTATAATTCTCATTCTCAGGTTTGCTTTCAAAGAAACAGCTATGAGTTATGGTGGAAACTGACAATAGAAAATTGAATGTAGAAATAGTCAGGAGATCGCTACAGAAGTAGTAAAAATGTTTTTACTGAATTATTCACATTCATGTTTTAATTTGATTTTCTATCTACACCTATTGCTAATGAGTTTTAAGCGGGATTGTTTTGTTAGGACTGTTACTAACATACATGTGTGTCAATATTTATATACTTCAATTTCTGAAGAGACAATTGCAAACTTTTTAAATCAAAGGTCATTTTAAATAAAATATATAATATCATATGGATAAATATATTCTGATTAAGTACACTGTTGCTTGACATCACTTTTGGAATTTGAGATTTCATCTTTACAGGATATCTTAAAAACAAATTAAAAAAAAAAAACCCGGCAATTTATAAAATCATTTTACCTTTGTGATACACAATGCTTTCTTGGAGGGAATGAAAAGACCCTTTTGGGTTTGTGTTTATAATTGCTTCTTTTAGTCTTTACTCCTCACTTTGTTTTTGTTTTGTTTTTAGTTTTTTAGACAAAACGATTAATTGATTCAAATGCCAGAATTTTAAAAAAGTTATGAATAAACTATGGAAAATAATTACATTTTAAAGGTAGATCAGCTCCTAACTGAGTCTCTAAAAAGAAGCTGAAACTGGTTTACTATAAATTCAGATTCCATGATTTTCTAATATAATTTGGACCTTTGGAGGACAGTGGTTTGGATGAAGTTATGTTGTGAAAAAGGAATGCTTGAAAAACAGAAGCTGGAGGAAGTTGGTTAGAAAGCATTAATCTTTGTATACTGCATTTTCTTTAATAAAAATGCTGTATCTATTTGCATGCACAAACACGCATGAAATTACTCGCTGAAATAAACTACACGCTCTATCTTCTATAGGTCATCTCCTCATTTTCTGAAATTATCCATGATTTTATTTTAACTCCAGCCCAACTTTCCCTTGCTGGAGAGTAAATACCTGCTATTTTTGTGGACATCAATTGACACTAAACGAAATCAGGAAAGCAAATCATTTTGAAATTTTCCAAAATTAAAAGATTTTGAACCAATGCACACTAAGGTTTCTTTCCTTTCACTGCGAATGATTGAGAATTGATGGTAGTGGATACAAGTGGAAAGTCACCTTATGAAAAGCAAGGGACGTATTTTAACGATAATCTAAGTATGAGCATCCATCATTTTGTTTTTGTGCTAGATCAGAGAGCAAGGGCACGGTTACTTAAACTCACTCCAGCTGTGACTTGGACCCTACCATAATCTGCCTTAGTGCTTCCCTCTGATATAAACTCCTTCCCAGGATGTTTTGAATATTGTATTTTTTTAAAAGTAGAGAAAGCAATATAATAGAAAGGTAACTGATACGTGTTCTAGGAGAATATTACCACTTCCTTTTATTTTCCTCACACAATCATTTAAAATGTGCATTAAAATAATACGTTAAATTATAGAGGCCTTTTATAATACTCAATATATTTATCATTTTCAACTCAGTCACTTCTGAGTTAATGTCTTGGTACTGATGTAACATCAAAATAAATCACAATTTTATTTCTGTAACTCCCTGATGGCTCTTTAAAGTCATTTTACTTTATTATACCTCCAGTCACTTGTTTTTATCTACAAAAAAAAAAAAAAAAATAGCAAGTAAAGCTACTCCTAGATTTTATCTGATGACTGAATAGATTTAGAAATTTAGGCAATTTGGTGTCTGCCCCTGTCTCTTAATGAGTCATTAAAAAAATTTTTTTTGAAACACAAAAGAAAAAAAATTCATAATAATTAATAGGTGGACTTCTGTATTGCATGGAATTGCTTTAAGGTTGCATAGAAAAGTTAAATATGGAATGAAAAACAAAAATTTAGTATTACTATGTAAGGCAAACAGAAGTTAATTTTCTCTTCCTCTTCCTTCCACTCTTGCCAGGAACTAAAGAAAAACAACATATTTTTGTCTAATTGTTGGAATTTTTTAGGTCACATATAAACCAGTCTCTCAAAGAGGTCAACTGATGTAAAAACCAGTCTCTCAAAGAGGTCAAATGATGTAAAATATGTGTGTTTTTTTTTTGGTGTATTTTTTTTAGAGAAACATGTGTCCACAGGAAGAAAAGTCACCATCTAAATATTTGAAATAGTGACTTTCCAATGGGTCTTGCATGCCAACAACTTTGGGTCACTGCCTAGTTCTTTGGGTTCAAATTAAGGCAGGAAGGAAAGGAATATCACCAACATCTTTCAGAAGTCCTTAAGAAGAGTTCATCCCATCAGTCCTGGGTTTTGTAATGGCAAATTGAATCAGAGAAACCTATAAAGCAGAGAGACTTCAATATCTGATTTAAATTTCTTCTTATTTTAACTCAAATAATTCATTTATGTACCTCTAAAAACAGGATAATTATTCTAACACTTGTTCCACAACAATGGAACCTATAAACAGATTATATCTGAGGGGATCTTAATACTTGTTTAGAATTATCTATGTGCTCCAAATAATAAATGTAAAAATAACACCAGCAAAACACACTAGTAGTCACTTTTAAAAAAAAAGGCTATTTATCTCTCTTCCATAATCAAACAAAATAAAGAAATGTGCATCAGATATTTGTTAAAATATGTTAGTGTATAATTGATTGATTCTATGTATGCATTATATTTGGTATATTGAATAGCTTAAATTTATATATTTTCATAATAATACAAAATTTTAACTTCCCCACCCTGTCTAAAACAAACAAATTCAATTAATGAATAAGTACACTAAGTGGTAAAATAAATCAAAACATCACAATTAAGGGAAGTGACTTCTTCAAGTGGTAAACCTAACCAAATATTTTCTAAAAAATGTTAGTTTTCTATACTATGATTTATCATGTAGAATTATATATTCTTTTCTCCTGGAGACTGGGAGAAAAGAGTAGTTCTCAGAATATTATTTCCTTAAACTGGCTTGCAAGTAGTCATAGCACACCTTAGATTATAGTGATTTTGTTTATTGATTATTCAGTACCAGCCACTAACGACGTTATTTAAATTAACTCTTTCTTCTATCAGCAGTTTTGAAGCAAGTCCTAGTATCATCCTTATTTTATAAGTGATAGAATATTTTATAAATACTAAAACAAGAATTCTACTGAGGCACAGAGAGGTTATGCAATTTGTGCAAATCACACAGCATTACGTGGAGAAAGCCAAAATAATGTCAGAGCCTGCCTACTCAACTACTAGGTATTTCTGCTACAATTTGCCAAGGCTATTCTGGATTTAAGAGGAACATGGGCCTTTATTTTGTTCTCCCCTCTATATCTTCTAGTGACATGGGTATAAACTGTAGGTTCATTAAAAACCACAGCAAAACCCAAGCCCTCTGTTGCTGCCAGCTGCTGCTACTGAGCAGCCAAAGGATGTTAGCACTTCATGGTTATAAAGGCAGGCACCAGGCCCCTTCATCATTTTCATCTCTGCCTTTCCTTGCCTCCCTGCCAAGAATTCTTCACTGTCATCAAGGCAAGTACACCCCCTCCCTGTGCCTTTCTGTATTCTGTCCGATAAATTATAGTGTTGCCCAACTAGAAGATAGTTTTATTGGATACATTACATTTCTCTTTTCATGGCAACTGCCACACACTCCCTGTGCCTATGTCCCTGCATCTGAATGCCACCATGTGCCCATGGACAGCGGCAAGCTGAGGACTTCTCTGCGGCCTCCCTGCAGAGGCTTGAAGTTGGTTCAGCTGACATCCCCCTAACCAGGCAGGGGAAGCTGTCCCCGGTGAGAGTCTGCTCCTTCTTTCTCCCTACCGTAACCCCTCCTAGCTGCCTTTCTGACGGTCTGTAGTAGCCCTATGGCACTGCAGTTTTCTAACAGGCTCTACATTCCTGCTCATCACTCACTTGCTAACGTCTTTGAAAAGTCACTTAGTTCTGGTTCTTTTTATTTTTAAATCTTCAAAATAGGATAACAACAACATCAGCAGCCATAGTAATAATAACACATTTCCCTGGCTAAAGGGAGAAAGAGGACAGTGCACACGTAGTTATTGTACTGAGAATCTTTATTACTGCCGCCAGCACAGAGATACGTAAGGTCAAGTGCTCGTGCACAAAATAGAAAGTGGCTGCTTAAGCTTCCCCAGCAAGCTGGGAGGGGCGACTGAATAAATGCATGTCACGTACGTGAAGGAAAGGAATGAACTCAATTACACACGAATGCTAGGAATTGTAAAGCAAGACCACACACACACACACACACACACACACACACACACGTGCACATGCTATAACATTTCTTGTATTGCATGTTAACACTAAGAGGGATATTAAGACATGTTGTAAAAAAAGTAATTAATTGGTGAAACTACACAGAAGCAAGGGTACACCAGATATGGAAAATATAATCACTGCAACATTAGCCATTTCCATTAAAACATATTTCAAAGAAGAAGGGGGGGGGGAGAGAGAGAGAGAAAGAAACATCAATGATGAGAGAAAATCATTAATCGGCTGCCTCCTGCACACCCCACACTGGGGATGAGCCTGCAACCCAGGCATGTGCCCTAACAGGGGATCCAACAGTGACCTCCTGGTTCATAGGTTGATGCTCAACCACTAAGCCGTGCTGGCCAGGCGCAATGTCAGTCATTTAAGCACGGGAACCATAACAATGGAAGAACATGCTAGAGTCCACTGCCAACCACATTAATTCGATATTCTCCAAACTCAGATAGCCTCTGCGAAGGCGAGCTCCGCCACGCTCTGTGCAAAAAGCCCGGAGCCCAGCAAACTTGCTGAGAGGGGGGAAGGTTTATGACCCTCTTTGAATGTAGCTCTCCTGCCAGCAGGACCCAGAAATTCAGACTCATTATTGCCGCATCATACTTTTCACTTTCTTTTCTTTTGCTTTGCTTTATTTGAATGTTTTATGATTCAGGTAACTTGGAAATAGTTTAACAATGTTACATTGAGAGCGAAAGTCATCTCCTTGAAGTGTACGATAGATTTAGTCTGTTGGAAACAAACCTTTTGCCAATAAGTACCTAATAATGAACTAAAAAGAGTCATCCAAATGTGGGGAAGGGGGAAAGCTGTCATTTAAAACGATCAAAAAATCAATAAAATATATTTAAAAAAAATAAAACAATCAAAATGACAGCTAAAAGATAACAGTCTTCATTTGCTCATTTTAGCTTTACTTCATCTTATCCGTTTGAAATTTAGCTCAAAAGGCATTTTGCTAATTTGTCTCTGAAAATGCGAAGTCTTTGTTTTTCTTCAGTAAACACTCTTTGTACTTTGTAAACTGTCGTCTATCATTTATTCCTTACATATCCCTTTGCTTTTGTAATATTACATATTTCTCTTTTCCTCTCTGGCTCATTCCTCTTTATTTCTTTTCACGGATTGCTCCACAGCCTGCTGCTCATGACAGTGGGCATTTCCCACATTCTCCCTCAGTCCTTTTCCTTTCTGTTCCATTTTCTTCCTTTGTTAATAGTATTTCCTTCTTTTGAAGTCATTTCATATATGCAGATATATACCATTAGCTTGAGTAAAACTCCTGCTGCCTTTTTGCCTGTTCAATTCTTTTGGAAGTTTTTCCAGAAACAATCATACTTTTTTTTTTCATATTATAAATGAAACCCTTTATCTCTAACTTCAAACTGTCATTAATCAGGCAACCAAGTCTTTAGTATTTCTCTAATTCACATGATTCCTTCATTAATTTTTATCTCTTTTGCTGACTTATTGCCATCCCAAATGCCAAATCATTATCATTTACGATAGACTATCACACTGTTTGTAACAGTTTAGTAGTTTTTCAAACTATATTTCACACAACATCAAATGTGAGCTTTCTAAAGTAAAAAACTTCATTTATATACGTTCCTAGAGCATGAAATAAAAATGTCTCAACATGCCTCACAGTTATCTTGTTTCTTTCTACTCTACCCCTGGGGCTGCACCACCAGGGAGTGCCGAGTTGCGATGTAAAGGCCAGCAGTCCTACTTGCGTCTGTGTCCTCCATCACCACAGAGAAACAGCGTGCCAGAGAGCCAGCTGGAGTCTAGTTATCGGCATGTTTCTGAATTCACATGTGATTACATGGTTCAGGGAAGTCAGTCAACCTGCCCATTGCTTCCTTACTTCTTAGGTGTATTAGATGCTTTGATCACAGTAAAAACAAACAACATTTATTAGACATATGCTGGGTCCTTGGTCTGTGCAGCTATAAAAGCAACCGTAATCTTCTTGTGGAATTCAATTAGAATTTTAAGGTTGAAAGACACACCTAGAAATTGTCCAGTTCATGCCTCTATTCCTAATCCACATTAGAGCTAACAATTTGATGTTTTCTTTTCTATAAGAATTTCTAAGGATGGATGCTGGTATTGCATCTCTTAGTTAGCTAGTCATCTTAACTTTAATTATGATGAGAATGGGGACATTCTGCTTTCTGCTGTAAGTGAAGCACGACAGAGCAGGATATAAATTCTGTATTGAAAAACATGATTATTAACAGACTATGTGATCTAGTTATTGTTTTTTATTCTTCATGGATGAGACTCTGGTTCCCTTTGTGGAAAGTCAGCTGACCTGAAAGAATAAGACCATCTCCATAAACAGTCAATAAAAAGGTCTATTCATGCCAGGCAGTATGCTCATAGTGTAAAGAGGCACTACCTGCCTTTTCTTTTCCAAATAATTAAGAAGAAATTAATGTTTTCCTTTGTAAAAGCCCCAATGATCCCTGAGGAAGCCTGCTCTTAATTTCATAATTTGCAGCACACTAAATTAGTGGGAGGAGACAGGCTTACAAGGAATTAGAAGTGAGGTAAGAGATTACAAAATTGCACTAAGAGGAAGGTAGGATTCTGGTGACCTCTGGATGGATTGGTGAAGGGGATGTGATAAAACTCTTAATACAGATAGAGTGTACGGGTAGAATGTATGCTGGCATATATCAAAGAAAGAAATGTGATAAAAATGCAAGATCAAAATGATGCCATAGATTTTTTAAAATAAACACACTCTAACATTATTTTTCAAAATTAGTTATTGTAGACAACTCATTCCTTTGATATTGTCATTTAGACCTTTTTGTAAAAACTACTTTTAAAAGGTATCTATATGTTTATTTATTTTGGGCCATAAACTTATGACCATAAACAATATTATACATATTGATTAACATACCACAATCTAAAATTAGCTCTGAGTGATTTTGTGTTGTTCCCATAAACGAAATATCCAACACAAGGTGAGCTTGTAAAAAAAAATAAATAAATAAAACAAAGTGGTGTCTTTTTGGAAACACTTCCAAAAAAGCCCAAACACTTTCTCAGTTATGAAATCTGTACTGAGGTTACAATTGTAAAACCCTTTAATGGAAATGAGCACTTTAAGATGGAAAAACCTCTGTTGAATTTATAGTCTTAAATTAAAAAAATATATATATATTATTGATTTTTTACAGAGAGGAAGGGAGAGAGATATACAGAGTAGAGAGTTAGAAACATCGATGAGAGTCATTGATCAGCTGCCTCTTGCACACCCCCTACTGGGGATGTGCCTGCAACCAAGGTATATGCCCTTGACCAGAATCGAACCCGGAACCTTTCAGTCTGCAGGCCCACGCTCTATCCACTGAGCCAAACCGGTTTCGGCAAATTTTTTAAAAATGTATGTAATATTGTTTTGTAATTAGGTCAAAATTTAAGTAATATGGCTACTATTTCTTAGAGAATCATGGTGTTCATGAAGCAATTAATGAGTGCAAGCAAGCAGTAAGTTCCCCACCCCAAACCCACTCTTTTCCTGAAAGAATAGTCAGGAACAAATTATACCCGGTATAATTCCATAGATACCAGTTTGGCGACACTTTTTTTTTTTTCAAGTGCCACTTATTAGATAAATGCAAGAGTTGAGGCAAAAAAAAAAAAAAAAAAAAAAAAAAAAAAAAAGGTTATTATTATTTTTTTAATGCAAACATATCCAATTAAAAGTTCAGAGGAAAAGCCAAACTGCTTAACTCAGTAAAAATGTTTTTGCAATTGGTGAAATTAATATAATACTTCCAAAATGCTTTCTGGAAATTCTTGTAAATTTCCCTGCTTGCCTACTAGCATTTGCCCTGCTGCTATCTTCCAACATGCTTCAGAAGGAAATAGCTTTTTAACAAGAAAAATCTTGAAATTACATTTCCAAGGGGTCTTGGCCACACCAGCTGCAACACATTGTAACTGAATTTTAGTTTCTGTTGGTTCTCATTGTTCAGTGCAAGTGACCAACACACAGGTCTCATGCCATAGCCCTCCCTGAGATTGATTGCAAATTGGATTAGTGTGTGTGCTGTGACATCTTGTAAGAAAATACAAGCTTTCAACACAAAAGAACAATTTATATTTGATGGCCTGGTACTTAAAAATTAAGTGCCAAAAATGTAATTCTGTCCTTAGTAAACATCACTAAAGAAGACTCTAGCCCATTCTCATCAGTGTTTCGTGTTTTTTTTTTAAGAAGTCCACTTCTGGCAGAGTCAAAGACTCACTGGAAACAATGCTCTGATGGTTGACATAGAATGTTCTGAAATTTCAAGATTTAAAATACCTTAGGGTATCAGGGCAGACTGGGCAAAGCAACAGACAAATTAATAATTTTGAATCCATGTTATCGTATTTAAGAATTATAAACTCAATGAAGATCTCATAGCAATCATAATGAGATTTAATATAAGGATTTAAAGAAGTGATATTCTGCAGCTAATAATGTGTTTCCCCGAAAATAAGACATCCCCTGAAAATAAGACCTAGAGCAATTTTGGGAGAAAAAATTAATATAAGACACTGTCTTATTTTCGGGAAAACAGGGTATGTAGGGAATGGAAAGGAAGAGCACAACTGATTACTACTTGTGACTTAAACATAAAATCAAGCAGAATAAATAGGCCAATCTCCATATCATAGACATTGCCCATTCATGGATACTGCAGTCTGATCTTGGATCACTACACATTTTCAGTACATTCCAAGCAATAACTTATAGCCAGTACTAGTGTGATATATTTAATGATCATCGTATCTTGCTTCTAAAAGATTGGGCAACTGATAGTCTTTCAGAGCCTACTTTAGGTCAAGAACTTTGTGTTATCTCACTTAATCTTCTCAATACCCTGTGAGCTTCTATCACGTACAGAGCACAGTGAATGTTTGAGGGAAGTAGTCAGGCAAGAAAGACGATATCCATTATGAATTAGCTCAGCATTTGGTATCTGTGCTCCCATGATGGCTCAGCTTCAAACTCAGAGTTTTTTGATTACAGTTTAATATTGAATGGTTTTGCCTTTCTGAGTTAAATGTGAAACCACTTGATTTTTTTTTAAATTCATAAAATTGAATGAGATTCATATGGCCATCTGGTCATTGGGACATCATACAAATCGCCAATAGATACATGAAAATATATTACACCATTAATCATCAGGGATGTGCAAATCAAACCTACAGTGAGACATCACCTCACATCTATATAAAAATACAAGAAATAACAGGTGTTAATGAGACTGTGGACAAAATGGAACCTTTGTGTATTATTGGTGGGAATGTAAATTTGACGGCCACTATAGAAAACAGTATCAAAGTTCCTAAAAAAATGGAGAATAGAACTACCATATGATCCAACAATTCCACTTCTGGATATGTACTCAAAGAAGATAAAAACACTACTTGAAAATATATTGATATATTGCACCCTCATTGCAGCATTATTTACAATATCCAAGATATGAAAATAACCTGAGAGTTCATCAATGAATGAATGGATAAAGAAGTTGTGAGATATATATTATTCAGTCATAAACAAGAATGATATTTTGCCATTTGCAACAACATAGGTATACATCAATGGCATTATGCTAAGTGGAAAAAAGTCAGATTGAAAAACAAATACCATATGATCTCTCTTATATGTAGAATCTTTAAAAAATACAAATAAACAGACAAATTGAAAGCTTATAGATACAGAGAAAAAAAATGGTGGTTGCCCAAGACAGAGGGTGGAGGGGAAGAATAAAAATAATTTGTTTTAAATTAAAATAACAAAAATGGAGAGATATCACCAAAACTGAAGAGTGACTTGTTTAGCAAACATGTCTGAATATTCTTTTATATACTTCATTCCTTGTTTAAGAATAGTTTTAATCACACAGAGACAGACAAGCTTGTTTTACTTGTATGAATTGAGGGGAAAAAGATCAATGGCATTTAATCTTAATTGTGAATAACTTCTCAAGTATGTTTACATACTTGAATTAATTAAGATTATGAGTCTTGGTTCAAGTGAATTAAGATGAATATTCTAATCTTGGACCATTGGGATCTATTGTATGTAATTTGTCAAATCATGTTATATTATAGTTAGTGCATTTTCAAGATGATAATACAATTTGTATATTATAAAAATCTAAGTTGTGTTTCCATTTTCTTATTAATCTAAAAAAAATAATCTGAATAAAATTATTTTCCCATATTGGGGTTTTATTTTTTTTATAGGAGCTTGAGGACTTCATAAAATTGTGCTTGTATACTAGAAACATTATTGAAGTCCTTGTCTTCTCAGGTCTGATGAAGAAACCAAAATTGCCATAATATTCAAGGAGATTAACTACAATTACTCATTAAAGAAAAAAGTAAACATTATAAGTATCTGGTCATTACTAAAAGGTAGCATTGCTAAATAAGCACTTAAAGGTAGTTTGTGGGAAATTTAGCCCCAAAATCAAAGAAGCAATTACTCGTTTATTCTCTTCTAGATGTCAGTTTTAGTGCAGGGAGAAAAGGGCAGCTAATACTAATTGTTCAATAGCTTCTGGATTGTTCACCATGTTTACTCTGACCAGAATTCCATAAATTATTAGGGAGTCATGGTGTGGGCCAAATGTCTCATGGTGCTTTAGGAAGACTAAGCAAGAGAAATATTCCCTTGTTGGTCTGATAATTGCAAACCCAGCGGCAGGAACATAGAGCATTTTTGGAATGTGCGCATGCTTAACACCTGGAATTTTCTGAGTTATAGTCATACTTCATCAGTCACCAGAATGAAAAGCCAAATGCTGATCTGAAGGAGGACTTCTGAGCAATTCTCCTGGAGCTAGCAATATACCCCACTTGTCATCTCTCAAACGTAAGCTTTTAATCCCCTCTTCCGAAAATTGTTTATTTTCAAATATGAGAAAAGCTAAGGATGTCGCAGCTGAGCTGTGAACTTTCTCTTTAAAGAATCCCATTCTTCAAACCCATCTTCAGCAAAGAAACTGGCACTTCATGTGCTGAGCAGATGGTGTCCTGCAGAACTGGCCAGCCCACATGTGCAGCTGGGCCTATCTGGCACACAGGTGTCCTGATTTGGACCTTCTTGAAATTCTGACACCACTCTTTCCTCCACTGGGAAGTGTGACTTGGCTATGCTCTTTTTTTCCAGTGACAACAAATATACTGGCCTAACAACAGCTCGGGCTAAGGTGGTAACATAACCCTCTACCTCACATTCACCTCAGACCCAAAGCATAGGGTTTGTCCTAAGAGTCTGGGCCACCTTTTTGGTTTTGATTTCCTCTTTTATACAATCTTTTGTCATTCATGTTCTCCTCCCTTCACCTGGCTGAATTTTGGATATTTTTCAGTAGAGTGAGAAGGGTCCTCTGATGGAGAATATGCTGCAACAGAAAACAAAGATCAAAACTAAACATAAAGTGGGTAGCCTTTCTAATCATTGGCAAATATATAGGACAACCACAGTTAAAGCCTTAACCTTCGAGGATTTAACAACTGGGAAAACTAGACCAATCCAATCAACTTTGTTAGCATTTGACAAAAACTATTGTAAAAGTAGAAGGAGATTTCACATGTAGGCAGCAAAGAGGAAATTCAGTTGCTGCTGCTTCTGCATAATCTTTTACATAATCATTTCAGTCTCACCAAAAATATTTCTCAGTGCAGAGCCCAGATGTTTTGAAGTTGTTTTGTTTTTTTGTTTTTTTTTAACAAAACAATATTTTAAATTTTCCCATTCTTTCCCATCTTAGTAATAGCTGCCTCTAACAACTGCTTATAATGAAATATGGCTAGGTAGGGAAAACATTAGTGGAAAGAATGAGAGAAGTAGATGGCTTTACAATTTAGAGTTTTAGAGTGTGTTCTTGTCCCATCTCTGATTTTCTCTCTCTCACATCATGATTTTGAGACTTGAGTCTCATTTATCACAAGCTAGTCATCTTCACTTAATTGTTCCCTACAAAATTGATTGGTTTTGCCTTTAGGCAAAGAGACCTAAATTACTCAGCTCAAGGGGAAACTAAAAGTTTTTACTCAGAAGAGATTTTATCCCACTGTGTTAAGAATTTATTCCCTAGAATGATGAGTTTGATATTGATTCTGGACTACATTACAAAACAGATTATAAAATTAAGTACTGAAGGAAGTACATATAACCAGGAAATAACACAGGTTTTCTTAGAATAAATCATGACATACTAATAGTATTATTTATTGAGCAAAGAAACTGGTCTGGTATCAATATGATGCTAATCCTTGACATGTGTAGCTACTCCCTTTGTAATTTAATGACCTTGTAGCTTTAAATGCCACTATATGCGAATGGTTCTCCTATTTATTTACACCTAAGGCAAAACCTCTTCCTTGAACTTCAAAATGATATATTCAAGTGCCAACCTAACATTTCCACTAATAGATATTTCTTACTGAGCATATCAAAATCCCATCTTTCCCCTTTTCTAAACATGCAGCCACAAGGATTTCTTTATCTCATTTGATGATTAATCAAGTTTTCCAATTGCTCAACCAACAGACTTGGATTCACTTATAAATTTTTCTTCTGTCACATTCACAATTCGGCCCTTTAGTAAAGCCCTTTAGCCACAGCTTTAAAACATACAGACCAAAACAGGCACCTCTACAAAGGTCTGAGGTAATAGTAGCTCACAGGAAAATGTCTTAGGAATTTAATAAGACTGAACAAGATATGAACAGGGCAGAGAAGCCCTTCCTAAGAAAATAACTTCAAACAAATATGAGAAGCATATGTATTTTATAATCTAAAAGGTGTTTATCTCTATACATTTAGAACATTAAAAATTAGTATTCTGGGAACCAATTCAATCATCAAGTTTGCTATTGCCAAGGCAGGAAAAATTACTCAAGTGTCATACTCTATAAAAACAAAAACACTGTAAGTCCTGTTCTTTGTTAGTAAGCTGGATTCTTCAGTCATTTTCTTTAGTGACTAAATAACATCAAAACCCATATATTAGCTTATTAGTTGTATTTTCTTGATACTTTCCAACTGGGTTTTTATTTTATTTTATTTTTTAGTTTACTTTAATTTTGTTTTTAGTTTTTCTCTGTTATGGTATACATATAGCTAGCAGTGAATGCTAAGCAGATAAGGAGAATGATTTCTAGACGGACTTTGACATTCCCTAATAGATACTTATGTCTTAATACTGAGATGTGACAGCTCCTCAAATGCAGACTTTCAAGAAACTTTCCTCTAATTTGACTCTTTAGAAGGCCAAGATTTATATAATGTTTAAGGTTAGTAGAAATGCTATTACATAAGAGGTATCATGATATTGCTATTGCACCATTAATTAAAGTCCTAATTTTTACCATGAGTATTAACTTTTTATGTTTAATATTACTCATATAACTAATATGATCTATCTGTCACACTGGTACAGACACATTTGAGGAAAATTCTATTTCAGTTTAGCAATTTAAAGTATCTCCATTGGCCAAAATTTCAGGTTATTCCCTAATCTCATTTACAGGACTTAGTATTTGTGTCTCAAGAGAGACAAAAAATGCAAACCTATATTAGTTGATACTGTGGTACTGACAAGTTAACCAATGAAGCAGACTAGAAAGCTTAGATATATTTAGATTGAGAGATAGGTCATGAAAAGAAAAGGGAACTATTTAAAAACTTATGCTGGGAAAATTGAGTATTTGCATAGAAAAAATTGATATTGTATTGATAATACTACCTTACTATCTATATCTATATCTATATCTATCTATACAAAAAGAACTCAGGCTCAGTAATTAAGTGTTTACCTATGAACTTGGAGGTCACTGTTTCTATCCCCAGTAAGAATGCCCAGTTTGTGGGCTCTACCCCCAGTGTGGGGTATGCAGGAGGCAGCCGATCAATGATTCTCTCTCATCATTGATGTTTCTATCTCCCTCTCCCTCTCCCTTCCTCTTGAAATCAATAAAAATATATAAATCAATTCCAAATGGATCAGTGCTTATAAATAAAAAGAAAAAGATAAAATGTATAATAAATATCTTTAAAGCACCTGATAAGAAGCATTTTGTTGTTGTTGTTGTGTTAATCGTCCCTTGAGGATATTTTTCCACTAATTTTTAAAGAGAGTGGAGGGGTGGGGGAGAGACAAGAGAGAGAAACATTAGTGTGAGAGAGACACACATTGATTGGTTGCCTCCTGCACGACCCAAAAAGGGCCTGGGATGGAGTCTGCAACTGAGGCACATGCCTATCATCTGAGTTAAACCTGGGACCCTACAGTCAGTGGGATGCTCTATCTACTAAGCCTCACCAGCTAGGGAAAGAAGGACTTCTTAAGCAAGGCACCAATCAAAAGAAAAAATGACAAATTTGATAAAGATAAGAATATTGGTCTACCCAATGGCACCATAAAGAAAGTAGAAAACAGTCCACTAACTGGGAGATGCATGAGTACATGTAGACATTCCAATCTGGTTGACTACAGAATATTGTCCAAAATATTTAACAAATTCCTGGAAATTAAAAGAGAGGTAACCTAGTAAAAATGGGAAAAACACATGAAAATGCATTAGACAGAAGATAACAAAATGGCCAGTGAATATTTGAATAGAGCCTTATTCATAGTAAAAGAGAATGCAAATTAAGATACTGACCTTTCATTTTATACACATTGGATGACTAAAAATTTAAGAAATTGATAACACCAAGTGTATAGGAGGACATGTAAAACTTTAATATGTTGTTCATTGGAGTATAATCCCTAATACCACTGAAAAAATATCTTGCAATTCTGAACGTTCACATATTTTATGACTTAGAAATTCTGCTCCTATTAATATAGCTCAGAGAAATGTTTGTTTATGTGTGCTAGAAGATATGTATAAAAAGTACTATAATAGCACTATTGGTAATGTAAAAAAAAAACATTATTGACAAGAGAATCCATATATAAATTATAGTAGACTAATACAATGGAGAATTATGGAGCAATGGAAATAAATATATGAATTATAGCTAGAAGTGAGTGTGAACGAGCTTTGAAATGAAATGGTTAGTGGAAGAAAGGAAAAAACATATAAATTATATTGAGGATATAATTTTGGAGGGAGTTAGAGAATTGCCATATGGGAGGTATACTAAATAGAAACAAGTTATTAACATTGTTGTAGTTTTTGGATTGGATGGTGGGTTCACAGTTGTGCTCGATAACTTACAAATATTTAAAAATATTGTACATGTATCAAATATACTTTAAGATTTTTAGAAATAAAAAAGTAAAGGAAATATTTGAGAATGTTTGTATAAGTTAGGGATCTTTCATTCATGTGGGATAACTGGAGATGAGAATCAAAAGAGACTTAAATATGTAAACATATCTTCAGGAAAGTGTTATCACTTTAAAAGTAATTTTTAGTGGTCATATGTTGACAACAGTAATAGGGAGAGTTGTGTAAAAGTGAGAATTGGATTAGGGAAAGTAGTTAGAACACTTTTCCCCCCATAACATCTTTTATTTTATTTATTTATTTTATTTACCTGAAAGAATGGCTGAAAAACAAGTTGCTGTTATTCACAATAGTATTTAGCAAATATTTTCTCACAAATGAACAAAGTGAACCTGTTACTTCAAGGAAAAGATTTCATATTTATTGCCATGATAGGATTTGAGCTCTCAAGGTCTATATAATTCTATGAACAATGTTTTTTAAATAGTCAATGGATGATGTTGCAAATTTATAGTGCAAAGTAGACCAAAGGATTTTAATGTAATAGAGTATGAAAGATTCATTGATATGGTTTCAAATTTCATATGGCAACTAATCTTTAAGAAACTACCATTTGTCAAGTTTTGGTATAGAAATCAAAGAAGAATATTCACAATTTATATGAAAAAGCTATTAAAATACTCCTCCCCTTTGAAACTGCATGTCTGTGTGAAACCAGATTTTATCTGTTTCAACCAAAATAACATACTGCAAGAAATCAAATGCAGAAACAGTTAAGAGAAACCAGTTGTTTTCTACTAAGTCAGACATTAAAGAGATTTAAAAAAAAATAATGCCGTACTTCTCATTACATTTTTTTCTTCTTTTTAGTTATTTTTCATAAATATATAATGGAGTTATTGCTATTTTTAAATTCATAAATATTACTATTTTTGTTTTAAATTCTAATAAGGTACTAAGGATACATACAACAAACAAATAAAAGCTTTTTGGTGAGCTCAATCATTTTTAAGATTCTAACAGGCTCCTTAGACTCAACTCTGAGAACAACTTTATATGTTAAAGAATAGTTTATTGAATTTTAGGGAAAAAGAAACAAGTAACATCCATGTGAGATCATAACATCCCTGCCTCCTGCACCCCCCCCCCCCCCCCCTGGAATAGTTCCTACAACCTGGGCCAGCCTACAACCTGGACACATGCCCTAACCTGGAATTAAACCTGCAACATCACCCTGACTGGTTTCGCTTGGTGGATAGAGCGTCAGCCTGTGGACTCAAGGGTCCCAGGTTAGATTCCAGTCAAGGGCCTGTACCTTGGTTGTGGGCACATCCCCAGTATGGGGTGTACAAGAGGCAGCTGACTGATGTTTCTCTCATTGATGTTTTTAACTCTCTCTCTCTCTTCCTTCCTCTCTGTAAAAAATCAATAAAATATATTTAAAAAAATAAACCAGCAACCTCTTGGTGCTATGGGAGACACCTAACCAACCGAGCCACACTGGGCAGGACTGAGAACAACTTTCATATGCCATTTTCTTCCAGTGCTTAGGAGCAAAGTAAATAAAAATGTTTTAAGAATTTCAGAACTTACTAGGAGAAGAGGGAGTCAACTTGTTCCATTCATTTTAGTTTAATAGTCTAGTTTCTCAGACATAAACCCTCCTACTATAGTTGAATCCCATATTTTTCTCTTAACCAATATATACTGGGAACCTTCTATGGGATAAGTGTCTTTCTAGAACTGGGAATAGAGAAAAAAGACAAACGTCCTATTGGATTTAAATTTATTTATAACAGTGAAAGATTGTGTGAAAGCACTAAACTATACTTAGATTATTTCAATGTGGAAATTAGAAATGAAAGTATTAACTTTATTGCCTACACACTCCCCTGTTTAGCTGTCTTAATAAAGCGTTAACCTATCATTTCAAAGGAAACATTGGATGCTTTATAGATTCAAATTGATGGGTCTTTTTAAAAATATATATATTTTTATTGATTTCAGAGAGAACAAGGAAGAAGAGAGAGAGAAACATCAATGATGTAGAGAATCATTGATTGGCTGCCTCCTGCATGCCCTACACTGGGGATCAAGCCCATAACCTGGGCATGTGCCCTGACTGGAATCGAACCATGACTTCATGGCTCATAGGTTGATGCTCAACTACTGAGCAATGAAGACTAGACAAGTTGATGGGTCTTTAACCAAGAATCATGGTTGTAGTCTAACTCAAAGCACACACTGTGAATATGGACAGCAAATTGTTACTCCTTTCCTAACTTTGTGGAAAGGCAGCCTAATTATAGGTAAATACAATCATTTAAATAAAGGAAAACAGGTTTGTTTGTGTTTTATTTTGGGGGATGGGGGTTATCATTTTTCTGTTTTTAGTGTAGAAAGCAGCTCAATCTGTAAAGTGATGGTAAACTTCACAGATGGCAAAATGCATTAGAATTCTTAGAGGAAAATTGTGCCACACCAGCACAGCCAAGGGTTCTGTGAGCCTGAGGGAGGGCTGGCAAAGGATGAAGAAAAGACAGACAAAAAGAATAAGCTGTGTCTAGGTGGATCTTCTGTGCCTGGCTGAGGCCACAGAACAGATCCAGAGTGCTAGTTGAGCCTTTATTTTATAGTCATAGGTAAACAAGGTAATTTACAATGTTCTTGTAAGTTTCACTTGTTTTGGCAGCATTTACTGCACCTCCCACAGCCCATTAGCTAACCAGGAAAGATCTAGGGAGTAAAAACAGGTCAAGTTTAATTATGCTAAGAGGGCTGTGCCCTCTAAACTGGGACTTGTTTGAGACTTTACCAGTAGGTCAGTCCAAGGCTTAACCCTATAACCCTATAGCTCAGCGTTTTTCAACCGCTGTTCCGCGGCACACTAGTGTGCCGCGAGATGTTGCCTGGTGTGCCGTAGGTGCAGATAAGACAAGAATTTTATAATTTTTCACTATTTTGTTTACTTAATATTTCATAATAAAGTAATTATAAAATACTTTCTTTGTGTTTATTTGATTCCTATTCAAGAGAATTACTTTATATATAGTCAATATAGGCACAGAGTTAAATTTTTTAACATTTTCTAATGGTGGTGTGCCTCATGATTTTTTTCATGAAACAAGTGTGCCTTTGCCCAAAAAAGGTTGAAAAACACTGCTATAGCTGCCCTCTACAGAAAATAAAACCTTTTGTAATACAAATTTGAAGAATTGAGGAACCATCACCTGGGGCCAAATTCTTATTCCCTATAATTCCTGAAGAATTGTCACAGAATTACAGAGATTTAGAAACTGGTTAGCAAATTTAAGAAGTCTCTGTTAGCCAAAGAGCCAAAAATTGCTTTTTGCATAACAAAATGCCTTACTCAACTTTTATATTGATTCAAGAAAGTCCCTGCTATAGCTGTGTCAAAGTGAAGGTTTGCTTATTTTATTAAAGTGACTTACTTGAAAAATATTGCTGTCCCTTTGCTCTCCCCCAGCTGCAAGTTCCCTTGTTGAAGCATGATTTCATAATTTTATTGAAATAAAATTTTATTTTTTCTTTGCTCTACCCCTCCCAGCAGCAAACTCCTACCAGCTTTGTGCAATATGTTTAAAATAAATACGCCTCTAACTCTTTCTCTGTTTCACATGCAGACTTCTAGCCCTTCCATGGCTTTTCAACTTTTTGTTTGTGGTAATATTTTACAAATACAGAAAAAGCTTAGATTCTCCTGTACTTCTTTCCAAGCCCACACTGTCTTCTGACTCTCAGTCATTCTGATTGTTGCCAATAAAGGTTAGCCCAGGTCCTTCCTCAGTTGCAATATTACTTTTAAATTCCACTATTTTTTATTTCATTTTTGAATTCTTCTGTCCTCAAAGCAATACTAAATTAACATTAGCAAAGAAAGGGCATGCTATAATTTCCTAGTTCTGAAATTAAGGGGAATTTTTTTAATGCTTGAGGACAAGAGACATCCAGATTCTTCAACTGATTCATTAGCAGATTATCTATAATTTCTTCATATTAAAAATGTAAGCATATGAAAGCATTTCAGTTGTTGAGAAGAGACACCTAGTTCTACTTTGATAACCTTTGATGTCTACATTTGTTTTCATTTATTTCTCGGGTTTTCAAGTATATAAACCTCTTATTTGGCAGATGATGAAAAGGCATTACAAATAATAGAATTTTCTGATCATAGAATAACGACCTTATATTTCTTTTATATAATCCACTTTTGATTATACTTAGTTTTCATATTTCTACATGCTTTTGAAAATTTCTGCATAGTAAAATATCAAGACTAGGAAACCCTTCTGGTTATTAGTACTATTATTTTACTTGGATATTTGTTTACTTGGAAACAAATATTAGACTAATTAGACATTGAATAAATATGTTAAGGTCCAGAGAAGGTTCAGGTTGCATATGTGTGTGTGTGTCTGTGTGTGTGTGTGTGTGTGTGTATTGTAAGGTGTTTTGTGAGTGAAGCACTAAAGAAACTTTGCCCTTTTCCTTTGTTCTTTTGCATTGTGGCTGGAGTAAGCTTTCAAAATTGCAAATCTGATGGTGTTTCTCTTCTTCCAGAAAGAGACTTAGAAGTCCCTGAATTACAAGGGCACTTATCTTTGCCTAATATATGGAGCTGCCTTTTCCAATTACAAATTTTACCACTTTACTTGGATACTCTTACTCATCCTGCAGGCCTTATTGAACTTCTCAAGACAAAGCAAGATTCCTAAGTGACCTAGGTGTTCCAATATACCTGTTTTTACTCTTATAACTGGTGCTATTCTGAATATTTTTTTTATCTGTATTACCCCTCACTTCTCAATCCCACCCAAAATGAAAGATCGTTGTTTTTTTTTTTTCACTATTGTATACATAGTGTCTAGTAACAGGCATAGAGTAGATGCATAATAAATAGTACTTGAATGCATGAATTCATGTTGAATTACAAATCCTTTAAAGTTCCTCTGAACCTTGAAGTATGTTTCTGTATTGCTTTTCATGTAGCCTGCTTAGGCTTTAATAGTGATGATTAGAGAATAACTACTTTCTTGTGACCCTATTTTATCAGAAGCTAAAACATAACTAGGGAGCAATGAAGTTTAATCTAACAACATGCATCCAGGAAAGGTAAGGGTCAGGAGATGATATGGAAGTGAAGGCTGGGAAATTTCTCATTGTGAGAATTGATGTGTCCAAAAGAGTCAATAAACCTGTATGATGACATACACTTGCCTTCTGCTCATCACTTCAAGTCTCCTAACAATATGAAGTATGTCATTACATGTCTATTTTTGTCATTGACCATGGATCCACCCATTAGGATATCAGCTCATAAGCTTAGTTATACATTAGAATCACCAGAGGCTCAGTCTGTACCTCAGACCGATTAAATCAAATCTCCTGGTAGAAAATCCAGGCATCATTTATATTCAAAGGTCTTCAGGTGATTTTAGTGCACAGCCAACTTGAGATCCACTGCACTTGAAGGTGACAATAGGACTGTCGATTTGGGATCGCATGAAGCTCCATGAGTAGGGTCAAGAAAATACATCTTTGGGTTAGAAAATCACCTTCAGTTGTGAACTTCAGCACCAATATACGTAAGGTATTTGATTTTTTTATCAAACATTTTTTTTTTAATTTTGTAGTGGCATCATTTAAAATTACATTTATTTAAAAATAGTAATGAAATGTCAAATGGAATCACTCTGTTTTCAGGATTGCTGGTATAAATGGCTACATTGGCAGGAGGAGACAGTACATTTGGAAAAGATGATCTGTTTCCTAACTGCCATCTTCCCAAAGTCTTTCCTGAAAAGAACTTATACTTTTCATGACCATATAAAGAAGAAGAAGAACCTTTGTTATACTTGAGTCCATTGACACAGAAGGGATATTAAAGTTTCAAACAGGCACTTCAATTTAAGCACAAACTTAAAAATATTTCATTATTATTATTATTATTATTATTATTATTATTTAAATATATTTTATTGGTTTTTTTGCAGAGAGGAAGGGAGAGGGATAGAGAGTTAGAAACGTCAATGAGATAGAAACTGCCTCCTGCATACTCCCTTCTGGGGATGTGCCCGCAACCAAGGTATATGCCCTTGACTGGAATCAAACCTGAGACCCTTCAGTCCGCAGGCCAACGCTCTATCCACTGAGCCAAACTGGTTAGGTATATTGTTATTATTTTAAATATATTTTTTATTGCTTTCAAAGAGGAAAAGAGAGAGGGAGAGAGAGATAGAAACATTAATAATGAGAAAGAATCATTGATTAGCTGCTCCTGCACACTCCCCACTGGTGTGCCCTAGACAGGAATAAAAATTGGGACCCTTCAGTCTGCAATCCAAAGGTCTATCAATTGAGCCAAACCAGCTAGGGCAATTTTATTATTTTTAATAGGTTTTTCCTCATCACTTTTAAGATTTTTTCTTATTCTCCCTATATCCTCCTACACTTCCACCTACCCCCTTCCCTGCAACCACCACACTGTTGTCTCTGTCCATGAATTCTCTCTCTCTTTTTTCTCTCTCTTCCTCTTCCTTCTCCCTCTCTCTCTTTTGCTCAGTCTCTCAACCATAAAAAAAATAAATTCAGTGTTATTCTATTGGGAAAATTAATCTAAAAATGCAAAGTTACTATGATAATTGGTCTTTCAATATATATTTTATCCATTAGCTCTGAAAATATGAAGTTCTATTTTAAAGAATGTCTTCCCTGTAATAGTGTCAACAATAAAAAAACTAAATCCTTACTATATTAATGTAATCCAATGAATAAAATAGGAATCCATAAATCCATACAGATTAGATGAGATACATTAGATAATAAGGCAGAGAAAAACAGAATGTCTGCCTTCAAAATAGATACATTTTACAACCAAACAAGGTTAAGATTTCATTTCAATTAGCTCTGAAAATGGTGTTTGCCAAAAGGTTCTTATTTAAAAATTATATTTTTCCTTAATTTTCATTTGATTTGTTTTATACAAACATAGGATACAAGCCAGAGATTGTCACCTGCACTTACACTTCTTTTACTTAAGTGAAATTGGGAGGTATGTAGTATGGGTGTGCTGAAGGTGGCGAGCAGGGAGTAAAAAAAAAAAAATGGGGAAACCACCTGCACTCAATTCAGCCATCAAATGAATCATAGAATTTAACACTTGGCAAATACTGTGCACTTAACTTGATCTTGAAGTCACTGAAGATTTCAACCAGATCCTAGGAATTCGACCCAGACAAACAAACTTTCTCGGTTACTAAAAGATTGCTGAAGGTGTTCTTTTTCCCACAACCAGGTGCTGCTAAGTATGGAAAAAGGATCTGAGTCCAGGGAGGACTCTGTCCCTGGGGTTTAGTTGGGGTATGTAGAAAAATGCACTGTTTGGAAGTCATCGTTGAGATGTTGAAATCTCTCCATCTGAATCCTGCTTTAGTACCACATTACCAAAATTACTACATAGTCAAACGATTATCATTAATAACAGAAAAAAGCTGCTTGTCTTTTTTTTTTTAAGTCGCTTTAACGTGAGCCTTTAAACCATTACCTTTCAGCCCTTTAATTTTTATTTCCGACATTTACCTTCTAGCTCATTAACTATATTCTAGCTCTTTGATTACTCTCTTAGTTCTTTAGTTTTTATTTTCTTTCTGGAGGTGGAGGGAAGAATCCATTTCCTGGACTTATTCAGCTTCTAGAGACCACCCACATTCCTTCATCTTCAAGCCAGCAATGGAAAGTCCAGTCTTTCACACTACATGTCTCTGACCCTTCTTCCTTAGTAACATTTCTAGGTGTTATAGTCCTTGATTTTAGCCTGGAAAGTTTTTCCAGTTTTAAAGACCTACGTGATTGGATTGGGTTTCCCAGATATTCCCAAATAATCTTACTATCCCGAGGTTTTTAATATCTGCCAAGTCTCTTTTGTCACAAATTCTAGAGATTAGAGTATGGACATCATTGGGAGAGACAATTATGTTTACTGCATCATGTATGTCCTTTAGGCAGTTATTTTATATATGACATCTATCATTTTGCTGAATTATAGAGGAGCCAAAGGGGTGAAGCTACTATCTGTGAAATTACTGAACACATCAAAGTCAGATTCCCACAAAGGCAGGACTTTAGGGCAGTGTCACTGAGCCATTGGCTCAAAGGTGGTGAAAGCTGGTGGGATCATTCACTGTGGTGGAATCCAAGGCCTCTCTAGTCAGTCAAGGAGCTGTGTGTGTGTGTGTGTGTGTGTGTGTGTGTGTGTGTGTGTGTGTGTAGAGCATGAGCGATTCTGTTTGGATTAGAATGATCATAAACTATATGCCTGGGCATATAGCAAAGTCAGAAGAAACTGATGAAGGTTTGTAGCAGTCCTGTGCAAACTTTGTCTGACCTGAGTACCGGGACGAAAGACTAAGCCATCTAATAGCTAGTTCTGTTCAACATTTCCCTCAGGATAACAGGCACATATGGAGAACCCCATATGAAGAGAAAGGCAGAGATCTGCAAGCCATCAGATGCTATGGAAACAATTCTGCCTTTTTAGTAATAACGTTTTAGGGAACTTGAACTATGAAGAATCTAATTTTTAATCTATCCATAATGATATAGTAGGTGGTATAAATTATGTACTACTAATCATTTATGGAATATAATAGCTTATCTGACATTCTAGTAAGCATTTTATGTATTGAATATATCATCTATTTTATTCCAGACAATAGTGCCAAAGAATGGGTATTATCCTGTTTTACCAAAAAGGAAAGAAAAGCGAGCAAAGTCAAATGATTTGTCCAAGAACACACAATTTGTAAGTAGTACAGCTGAAGTCAAATACATCTAGGTTATTAAGGGCCTGGAATTTAGATCATTGTACTTCAATAATTATTTAAACAGAGGCTAGGCTGAGTACAGCAGGTCCAGAAGTTACAATATTACAATGAGGTTAATTTTCAATTTTATGCCATTTTTAGGGCATACCAAAGTTGCTTTTGACTCAACATTTGTTCAATGACTAGTGGTTTTCTCTTTCTTTCTTAGTTTTTTTTCTTTCTTCTTGGCAATAGAAATCATTGAGCCAGCAAAGCAGAAGCATGTGAAGCCCTGAAGCAGATAGACATTTTCCATTCACATTTTGAATAGGATGAAACAGCCAAGTAAAAGAACCCAAATGGCAAACACTGTAAAGTCATTCTTTCATAAAAATGTATTTTTGGTGAAGAGGTCTTTCATTTGGAAATTAGATCCAGCTTCTACTATGGAAAAAGCAAGTAAAAGACAGAGAGAACCAGTAGGTCTGCTAACTATATAGTCACACAGTAATACTTAGAGTTCCAGAATACAAAAATATAGACTTAAAAGATCTGAACAATTTGTTTGCATGTCTATGCACTGTGAAATCAGGCATTGTGAAGAAACAGAGTGTTGTAGCTGGTTCAATGATATAATTCAGAACAGATTTTCTTTTCCTTCTTCAACACATGGTTTTGAAATTGAAGATTTCTGTTCTTCGAAGGAAGATGAAAAAGTCATTATGTACCAAATGCAAAAACATTAAGTGTGGGCTAAGATCTTCAGGGCAGGTAACATTGCACTTCCTGCTCACCTTTGATTGGGTGGGAGTATTTCTAGTCAGAAAAGACCATAGGGTTGAGGTCTGCAGTAGTCTGGTGAAGGTAATGATGTAATGATAAAGCCTTCACATTGCAAAGGACAATGATGTGTGTGTGTGTGTGTGTGTGTGTGTGTGTGTGCATGTGTGTGTGTGTTGAATTTAAACTGTTTATTTTTCTTTATTCCAGAAATTGTTTTCAATGCATTATTATAGGTCTTTCCTATGGAGAACAAATAGCCTTTAATTTCTTTAGGTTAAAGAACCGATAATTTGTACTTTTGTGCACATAAGATATTATCTACTAGGAGCAAGATAATGTACCTAGTAGTAGGAAACCATTTTCTTAAAACTTGCAAATCATCTAGGACAAGAGGAAAGAAAAAGAATGTACTGTTCTTTACTGAGCATGAGATACCTCCCAAGTTTTTAGCTAAGATATTTAAATATATTATTTGATCCTTACAACAATTAGTATTAATTGATTTAAACACCAATCCTGAGGCCTTGAAAAGCTATTTTTTAAAATTAGTCCAGAAAGTCTGAACATCATCATACAGATAAAAGTTAAATTGTTTTTTTTAGAAAATCCTTAGAAGAGGGAAGTCTTTAGGATTACCAAGATCTCTATTCATTTCCTAGACCCGTGGTTGGCAAACTGCGGCTCGTGAGCCACGTGCGGCTCTTTTGCCCCTTGAGTGTGGCACTTTTACAAAATATCACGGCCTGGGCAAGTCTGTTTTGAAGAAGTGGCATTAGAAGAAGTTTAAGTTTAAAAAATTTGGCTTTCAAAAGAAATTTCAGTCATTGTACTGTTGATATTTGGCTCTGTTGACTAATGAGTTTGCTGACTACTATCCTAGATGAACAAAGTACCCCAAACTGGGTGGCTTAAAACAACAGGCATTTATTCTCTCATAGGTCTGGAAGGGAGAAGTTTGAATCACGGTCTGGCAGAACATGGTCCCTCTGATGGCTATAGGGAAGGGCTCTTTCTTGCCAATTCCTAGCTTCTGATGGTTGTTGGCGATCCTTGGCATTCCTGAGCTTGGAGTGTTGCACAGTTTGTGATGCTGGACCGTTATACCACCTCATCTCATTGGGCTTTATTCCTAAGATTACAGTAAGTTTTGTTTTGTTTTAGGAGAGAGAAGAGCCCTGTTCATAGGATATGGAGAACAGTCAAAAGAAGTCAGTCCTCAGAACATTCATACCTGGCTTTTCCTTCCCAGGTAGCTTCACACCTCTGACCTTAGAGCCAATTGAAGTGAGTGTAGCTCAGGTAGTAGAAATGAGAATAATTACTTCTCACAACTTCATGGATTTTGACAGTAGTAAGATCTAAACTTCCTAGCTGTATGGCCATGAATAAGAGACTTAATTCAAATTTCAATGCCCCCCTTCCTCTGTAAGATGGACATAATACACATTTCATGAAAACTTTATGAGACAAGGCATTTTGAGCCTGGCTTTATGTGAGGCACATAATGAACATAGATGTCTTTCCCCTTCCTTTGTCCCATAGCTTACATGAGTATACAGTATTATCTCAAAGTGGTCAGTCACAGTTTAGAAAATCTGGTATAGTCTCCCTGTATTATTAGCACTAAGAATAGGATAATGAAAAAATTAGCATATACCAAAACACAAACATACTGAATAGTTACCAAATAACAAATTGAGTCTTTTTAAAAAATATTTTTATTTTTATTGATTACAGAGAGTAAGGGAAAGGAAGAGAGAGATAGAAACATCAATGATGAGAGAATCATTGATCAGCTGCCTCATGCACACTCCCCACTGGGGATGTGCTTGCAACCCATGTACATGTCCTTGACTGGAATCGAACCTGGGACCTTTCAGTCCACAGGCTGATGCCCTATCCACTGAGCCAAATCGGTTTCGGCCAAATTGAGTCTTGTAGGTTTGAATCACCTTTTTGCTCCTTGAGTAGAAGGCTCCACTCTGAGTAATATTTCTGGTGCTGAAAGTAGTTTCGTGTCCTGTGTTATAAAACTGATGATGGAAGTTATACTTGGATTAAGAAAAACCCATAAACATTTTGTCCAAATGTTGTAAACAACGTTCTTTATTCCAACTGTAATAAGTGCTGTATTATTAATGAATTAAACAGAAACACTATCATTTTCTCTACCATTAACATTATTTCAAAACTATGAACTGTGTGTGGCTTTTCAGTCTACAGCACTAACAAAGAAAAATGCATACTAAAAACAAGTTTGCCTTGAAGCAAGACTAATCTTCATAAAAGTAACATATTAGATATGTAGTAAATCTTAACTGTAATAAATACATTTAATCAGTTTTAATCTCTTGTTATTTATAAAGCTATGCATTATTTTTAAATTTTGATCTGTTAATGTTTATATTTCTATTTTATCATGCCTTCACTCAATAAGTATATATGCTCTTATCACCTTATCACATGTACCTTCACATGCATGCACACATACTAGTCCATTTATACACACACACACACACACACACACACACACACACACACATTTAAAGTTTTTTTCTTTATAAAGTAGGGTAACATATAATTCATTCTTAAAACCCTATAATCAACAATCACCAGGCCTGTGCTAAGTGATACATTTCAGTTGTCATTCTCATAGTAACTCTAGAAGGTAGGCCTAGGAAAATCATTGGGAAAATAAAGTAATTTGCCTAACAACATAAACTAAGTTCTGAGGTCAGGATATTAATCCAGGTCTTTCTGATCCCAAAGTTTGTATGCTTTCTCTAAAGTCAATTCCTGCCTTATTTTCTCTAAAGAAATGTGGATAACTCTAAGGAGTTACTTTATATAAATATTGATTATGTAAGTGACCCTAGTTTTTAATGCTTCAGTTGTTCCTCTCAAAGTTTTTCACATAGTATTCAGGAAGCTATTTCTATTAGTTGCAAAATCACACACTTATAATATGATCCATTTATATGAGGAAATTGCTTGTTTCAAATGTAAGCTTTGTAATACAGTCCTCAATGCTAAGTACTATTTAGTGCTCCCAGTAATTAGCACAAATAAACTGATTTCTCATTCTATACAAGACATAGGGGAATTTTTCTGATTAGCTATAGGTATTTGGATATGGCTTATCCTAAGAAATTTGACAACAAATTTATTAACCATACAATTTTGGGAAGTACTTTTGACTAAAGGCCTGGTGCATGAATTTGTGCATGGGTGGGGGAGGGGGGCAGAGTTATTCCTCAGCCTGGACTTCACCCTCTCTCAATCTGGGACCACTGTTTTCTAACCACTCGCCTGCCTGCCTGCCTCATTGCCTTTAACCATTTACCTGCTTGTCTGATCACCCCTAACCCCTCTGCCTGCCTGTCTGATCACCCTTAATCACTCACCTGCCTGCCTAATCGCTTCTAACCACCTCTGCCTCTGCTGCTGTGGCTTCATCTGGAAGGATGTCTGGAAGGTCATTTGGGTGTCCAGTCTTATTAGCATATTATGCTTTTCTTTATTTAAATACTTTATAGAACTATTTCATGTATATAAGAATTATTACATTTTTTTCATTTAATTTATTACTATATTTTAAAATGACTTTTTCCCCCCTGGAACTACTGAGTTAAATGAGATTTATTGTAAACTGCTTTTTGGCATCCATTTCTGAGATGGCTTTTGAAAGGAACATTGATGATTGTTCTTCCTGGAGTAAAAGAAGAAATGCAAATAGGCCTCTATACTCTTGCATAACTGAAGTCATCACAACAATTTGACAGAAAAAAAAAAAATGGGGATGCACTTTATGTACTTCTTCCAGAAGAAAAATAATCAAAATAACTTGTTTTGTGGCTAGTTGAAAGGCTACCACATTGTGAGTTTGAAATAGAAAGGACTAATAAACAAAAACAAACAAACAAACAAAAAAACACATCCAAAAGCAAAAAACAAAACAAAACAAAACAAAAACACCAGGACATTCAAAATAGGTTAGACAATATGATTTACCTATTTTTAGGAAAACAGGATGTTTGACAACTGAGAGAAAAAAAAATGTCCCTTTGCTTGGATATTTCAACTCCTCTACTCCAGTTGTTTAGCATTCTCCTGCCACACCTACTAAAATGTTCAAAGATGGTATTTTATATGCTGGGCAAGCTCTGGATCATCCTTGTTCCTGAGTAGGCCCGACAGCTTTAAGACTGTAACTCTAGAAACAGGAGCCTGATATTAAGTATCTACACATGTTCTCTATTATTTCCTCAGAAGAAAGCAATAATTGGGTAATATTATACTCTAATGGAATTCATTTTCACTAAATAGTTACATTTAGTCGGATGTAATTTGGTAGACCATAAAAGAGAACACACACAACTTACTACAATGAGAATGGAAAGTGTGCAATGCCTATTAAAAAAAGTGTCTAACTGATTATGCATACATGCATAATTGCAGACCTGAATATTTATTTCAATACACCTGACTCTTAGAGGTCTTGGAGAAGAAAATTCAGTATTTAAGCTACCAAAACTTTTAACTTGGATGTTTTGATTTGTAGACTTAATATTTTTCTATGCTCCAATAGCTTGTTTTTGAATTAAATTAAAAGGAAGTTTTTTAGTTGGCATAGTAAATAAAGAATTGAACTCTCAGGAGTTTAAAAAACTTGGGTGCCTAGATAGCTGACTGGCCTCAAATAATTTTTTGGTACTCTTGGTAAGTTCTAAAATTTTGGGAGGAATTGAATCTATTTACATGCTGATATTAAATACAAAAGTGTGGTGCATGTATTCCCACCGACACATGCAGTACTTAGTTGGTAAATGAAAACTGCAAACTACTTCAAGGAAAAACAAATAAAATACTGAAACTTTTTAACTTGGAAAGAATGTTTAGCAGTATTTTGTGTTGATATGAAGTAATTGTTCACTTATTCATTCAACCATTTATTTAAAAAAACATTTATTAAAAGCCTAGTATGTGTCAGGAATTTGCTAAATGCTAAAGCTCTTACATTATATAGCTAGTAGGATGAGAACAGTTATTTGTAAATAGGAGAAAGAATTGGGACTAGTATGTAGACATTACAGAAATTCAAAACTGAGTTTTATATAAGGTAAAATTTTCTAAAAATCAGAGATTTTATAAAAATAAATAGCTGTGTAGTGTTATAGAACTTTAGGAGTGTTGTACATGTCATTGTGTGCCAATTCGTAGGGAATATTTAATATTATATGATAGTTCTCAACTTTGTTTTTAAAATTATGTATCATATTATTATTCAAATTAAAAGTAAGTTTGCAGAGTTTATCAGCCTATAGAAAAAGGCTAAAATAGGTGTCAGACAGACCCTTTTCAGAGAAGTAGGAAAAAAACACACAAAAAATCTACTGGCTATATTCCTGTCACAACTGCCCTATAAAGGAGAGAACTAATCTTGTGCAGCTGTTTTTCCTTGTCCTGCTAGTTATTAGACTAGCAAACAGGTCACCAAGGGAACTATGAAAATCTGTCACCATCCTATGACACAATAATTTTGTGTGTGAGGTTAATCACCAGCATTGCCTTTCCTTTGATGTCTCAGAGTGTGAGGGTAGTTGTGGCTCTAAGAACTGCCAACTTCAATATCCATGTGATTTCATAGTTTACCTTAGAACTCTGGGCTCAAAAGAGTTCTTTCAAAGACTTTATTCAGAAACCTTTTTTGGTAGCATACTAAACTTACAATCTGTTGTCCATGAGAGGTGTTCAGTTACCTTTCCTAGAAACAGAATGGAATCCTGATCAGAACACTTGAAACAAGAAATCTCTGTTTATACTTTATTCCTGAGGCATAGTCTTATGTGTTCCATAAACCGAATCATATATTATTTTAAAACTCTGAGCTACAAATCACTGTAAGTGAAACCAGCTTAGTAGCTGAACACCTCATTAAGAGATTCTGTGATTCTGAATTTCCACAGTGACATACTAAGTTTCTTTCTATATATTCTACTTGATTTTTGTTACAAATGAAAGATTTCCAAAGTAGACATTTTTGTTTTTTAATTCTTTAGAACTATTTCCCCCCCTTTAAGGTCTTTCTAAATGTCTCAAAATTAAGTGTTTGGGACAGATTTTCATATGGCTGATTAAGTAAAAATAAGAAAGTAAAATTTCTTTTGGATTTCTTCTGAAGAAAGAGTATTCAAAGGTAAATAGAGTCCCCTTCTTCAGTGAATTCATTCTGCGCATGAGAGTGATTTGCTTTTCCTTCTATGTTATGTAGGATTATAAAAATTTATATTGGGGATTTTATTTCTTAAATATTGCTTCAGTAAACAGTGACTAAGCTATAACACAATGAAGTCTTTCTATGTATATTACTTCATAAAAGTCAAGAGACCAGCAACTGAAACTTTAATATGGAAAAAAAATAATGACAATAAATGAAACTGGTAAAATTTCTGAGATAAAGATTAATTTTAACCTAAAAGTTCTTATATAAAGTATTTTAAGTAGGAAAAAGATTTTCAGAATCCCAATCAACATATTCCCAACAATGTCTATCACTAAAAATGAAGTGAAATTATTAACAATAGTACTATACATTTTAATTCATCTTAGAAAATGATATGAGGACTATCATTAATCTTATAAAACATTAAATGTTATTAAATTTTAGAGATAGGAGAAAAGGAAAAAGTTGAATTATAATATGTTAATATTTTAGGTAATAGTTCTAATGTTAAATATAATTAATACTATTAGCAGTATTACTAATATTATCTAAAACCAATGCACAGTAATTATTACAAAATAATACAGTGGTGCCTCACACAACGAACTTAATTCGTCCCAGGAGCAAGTTTGTTATGCGAAAAGTTCGTTATGTGAAACGCGTTTTCCCATAACAATACATGTTAAAAAAAATAATTCGTTCTGTAGCATAAAATATGCTAAGATGACATAAAAAAAGATAAATTTTTGTTATTATTTTTATTTAGATACATCTAAAAACATAATTTTTTTAAAAAAAAAACACACTTTTTTTAATTTTAAGACAGACTAAGTAGAGTCTACCGAATCTTGCACATCTTCATCCATTTTCTGCTTTTTGGCCGATGGTTTCATGAAAAACCTGTCCAAAGTCGTTTGTTTTTCTCTTTTCTCCAACATCTGCCGGAAATAATGGACAAGAGTATCGGAGTAAAGATCGTTGATCCTGTTTGCTTCAGCTGAATCCGGATACAGTGTATTGAGTTTAACTTAAAAGGACGACTGCCGTGATACGTGTGTGATTTAATTCGTAATGAAGAACGATTGCTTAAGTTAAGCGCAGTGACTAACGACTGCCTGCAGTGCCTGCGCGGAAGGATGCAATACATCAGCAGTGATCGTGGAAGCTCGGGCGAAGCAGTCGTGGAAGCTCGGGCGACTTCGTTGTGTGAAACGAAGTTCGTTGTGTGCAGCGTTCGCTGTGCGAGGAGTTCTTTATGCGAGGCACCACTTGTATGCCCGTCCTGAGAAATTTTCAGTGGTAGAATAACAGCATATTTTATTAGACAAATGAATGAGTAAATAAGTCCTGTTGTCTCCTAAGGCTATTTGAGCAGTTTACTTCATGTGCTCATGTGTTGGTCAAACAAGAGCTCTTGAAGTCCTTGTTCTACTGTCAGGTGAGCAGGACAGTCCTCAGAAGAGCACCAGGGCGTTAAAGAAGAGCAGCTGGGGGCCAGATGGGCCAGTTGTCACTCTGAAAGGATTAATTTGGTAGTTCCTTATCAAGGTCTTCTTCTTCCCTGATTATTCTCCTACTAGAGGCCTGGTGCATGACATTCGTGCACTGAAGGGGATCCCTCAGCCCAACCTGCACCTTCTTCCAGTCTGGGACCCCTTGGCGAACTTCTTTTTGGGGTCCTTAGCACTGCCATGGTAAGCCTGGCTGTAAGCCTGGTTTCTGGTGTTCCCCCTGTGGGAGTACACTGACCACCATGGGGAAGCACCTTCATTGAGCATCTGCCCCCTGGTGGTCAGTGCACATCATAGTGACCTGTAGTCTCGCTGTTCAGTTGATTTACATATTAGCCTTTTATTATATAGGATTATTTACACAAAGAATGTCATAGTGCTGAATTATAAAAAAAGAAAAAGAGAATTGGTGTCAAACCCTGGATTTTTTTTTTCTATAATAGCTCAGTATAACCCACCCTTTGAATTGTTGAATCCAGAATTATTCTAAACTTTACTTGTAATGAGGGTCGTGTGTGTGTGTGTGTGTGTGTGTGTGTGTGTGTGTTATTGTTTTAGAAGACTTCTTTCTGGAAGAAAAAGGGGCATATGTGTCTAAGTCCTGGATAAGCAGACTCTGAAAAATTATCTTAAGTGAATGTAAGTAAGCCTTCACATGTGTTGTGGTCATTTGGGTTTTTGGAAATAAGCAGCCATGCATGGCTTTTGTCCTTAAGAGGTCTTAGACAAGTTGGTAACAGCCCAGCGATAAGGAAAGCTAAATGACCCCTTTGGTGAGAGGAGAGGATGTTATGTGAACTAAGTAGTGGAGAGGCTGCTAAATACAGTGCCTGCTGGTAGTTTCCATAAACCACAAAATGCTCTTTAAGTTCTTCAAACCAAATTACTTCAACCACTAGATAAGGTTTCAATGCATGATATTATTAAGCTGTAGGCATTTTCCCCCTTCCAAGTTAATATTTTTTGTTTTGATTTTGGCTGGGTAATTTCCTTTGTTGGTCAGCCACAACATTTCCATTAACTCACATAAATTCCCCATCTCACAACTCTTGCCAGTTTTCTCCCTGCCCAAACAGGATAGATAACATTAGCAGTGGTGCGTGAAACATCTAAAATTAAAATTATTTTTCCCACAGCTTCCGACCACTGGATTGTGAATAACTTTGGTATTACTCACAACCTTCCTAAATAGAGCAGTGAACTTGGGAAGGCTTATCATCTTAAGTAGGAACTAAATAATCATGCATTAGGTTATAAATTGTCTATATGTTTTTTAAAAAATAAAGGAATAACAGAGTTGCTTCAGAATTACTTTCTGACTTTGTAATCTAGTTTGCCAGTTGGGCTGCTAAGAGCAGTGGTCAGTGAGAGCTTGTATAACTTCCCTTTACATTTCCTAACATCCTACTGATTGTAGGCCTACCCCAGCAATCCAATCAGTCAGCAATCTAAGTGTCCAACATATTTACTAAAGCAAATTGTAAAGCAAATTAGTCTTTGTGGATACTGTAGCAATGACTGCCTGGGTCACATTAAATGAGTCTAATGCTGGGATAATTCAGAACCTCCACTTATTGAGCATTTTACCATGTATTAGGCATGGGTTAAGTACTTCATATATGTAATCTCTTGAATTACTGACAACATGCAGAAAGATAAATATTATTTTCCAATATTTTTTAGATTTATAGTTATAAATTCTTTAAACAATTTTCCCAAGGACATATGGTCACCAACTGAAGAACCAAGACTTAAGCAGGACTCCAAAGCTGAACCATGAATTACTCCATGCTATTTAACTGAGTCCTGGTTAGAGAAGCTTTTGGAAGAATGGAAAAGGATAAACTTCTCTACACTTAAACTGGTTTCTCATTCAAAGGAACCAGAAGAGAGGTCCATAGTGATTCTCTGCAGTATCCATTCTGATTTTCTAGGCTCTAAAAAAAAATCCCTATTCCATCCATATGTAGCTCAGTTTCTTTCTCAGACATCTATGTGAAAACAATGACAAGAAAGCACAAAGGGGTTTCACTTTTTCCTAGGCACTGTTCCAGGTACTTTCCATTTAATATTCACAACAAACCTATGCGGTACTTTTTCATGTTCTGGGCAGGGTATATTATGGTGGGGGGGGGTGTTAAAATTCAAATATATGTGTAAAATGTTACATACTTTATTTTATTTTTAATAATTCACATTTCACATTAGCCTGGTAAAGGCTCTGAAAAGTTTTACAGTAAGAAACATCTTTTTTTAGCCAGCATATTTCAGATTTATCCTATATAATAAAAGTGTAGTGTGCAAATTGTTCCCTCAACCAGGAGTTCAACCAAGGGAGGGAGGCTCTGGTTGGCAGATGGCAGCCATTAGGGACCCTATCAGTGCATGCATTTCATGCACTGGGCCTCTAGTTTTAATATATACTCCCATATCCATCACCCATTAACATCTCACAGAGTGCAGACTAATGATTGCTCTTCCAGATCATCTGTAATAGACTGAGTCCAGAAGCCAACCCATGGGCAAAACTTCAATGGCCAGGAAGTGAATAGAGGGTGTGGAGGGGCAGGATTTGGGAAGGGATGTTACTCCAGTAATTCTGGAGACCGCAGTATACACACTGAGGTAAGGAAGGCAAAGCTGCATTCCACGTGTTGGAGAGATGTCTGCCAGCACAGAAATAAATATACAAAATGTTTGGCACTTAACCACAGGTTGGCAGTTAACCAACCCAAACCTTTAGCATTTCTGCTATTTCCTAATGCAAATCTTTCAACTAATGATAAAGTTATTCCAGGACTTAGGAAAGACTACCACCATATATGCAATTGCAGCTGATAGGATAATTCTGTTCAAGCATAGACAATTTTGTTACATGTACTTGGGGAACTGTTGGTCTTTCATAGTCTGCTGCTTACCTCAGCCTTGAGGAAATACTGAGCAAGTGACTTAGATTCAAAATCTGGTCACCTTTCTGGATTCGTGAGATCACTTTAATATATTTTTATTGATTTAAGAGAGGAAGAGAGAGGGAGAGAAACATCAGTGATGAGAATCATTGATTGGCTGCCTCCTGCACACCCACCCTGGGGACTTAGTTCCCAACCCAGGTTTGTGTGCTGATCAGGAATCAAACCATGATCCATAGATCATTGCTCAAACAATGAGCCACATCAGCCTGGGCCATGTGTAGCTCATTCTATAGTTTAGTGTTAAAATGGAAATAAAAAGTAGTGACATGAGATTGGCCATCAAAACAACTGGAGAGAGCATACAAGTGACAAAATAAGTGGGGGAATTAACTTTCAAAGGAGTTATGTGTTTTGAGCTGATAGTGTATGCCAAATGATTATAAAGCTTCAAAAAGTTTGAGCTTCAATGATGAACCTCAATAATGGTCTGGCTGCATTGATGTCCTCATATGAGATTTTTAGAAATATAGGTTACATTTAAATTAGGGAGTTCTTTGAAGGGCCAGGCAAAGAATTTGGGTCTGTGTTGGTAGTAAAAGAGAAACCTGAAGGTTCTTGAGTACTGGGGATGACATATGTTAGGAGGAATCATGAAGTGGTAAGAAAGAAAATTTTGCCAATAAACTGAATAATTATGTTACTGTAAGTCATTATTTAATACCAAAAAAGTGTCATTTCAATAATTGTTTGCAACTTTTTTTTTTGCAGAGAAATTTTCCTAATCTGTTGCAAACAGAAAACAAACAAAAAAAAATATGCTCTCTCATAACTTGTGAAGCTATGTGAACTTTTTCCCAAGTATGTCTGCCACTGACTTATATTGGAAAGGCATTTTTCCTTTGCATAAGTTTTAGACTCACATAGAAGACAATTTTTAATCTAAAATAATCTGACACCTTTTCAATACCCACCCACATTCAAAGTCCATGTTACAGATTTCAGCCTCCTTCTGGTCATCTGTTTCTTCTATATGTGCAGAAGGAAAAAGAGAAAAAGGTAGACTGGCCTTCTTTATTTTGAATATTAATTATATTTTCCACTTGCCCTTTATGATTCTTCTCCAACCTGTTCAGTGCCCTATGAGGCTAACCTACAATAAATGCACCAGAAGAAACCTTACTGCTATTTGCCAGTTGAGTTTTGACATCAGAGAAGACAGGAGATTGAAATGGTAGGAAGAGATGCTGTGGTGTGTTGGAGAGATCCAATTCTGCACATTTTCCCCCAACTCAGCTTCCAGTGACATCATGTTTTTAGTTTGCACGTAGCCATGATGAGTAAACTTACCCCACGAAAATGAATAAATATTGCAAATCAGGGTTTTCATTTTTTGGAAAGTCCAGTTGCCAGCATGCCACTAGAGAAGTATGGTTCCAGGTATGTGTACTTGCTGTCCTCTGTACTTGGCCATCAAGGTTGGCTATGTATCTCAACCAAAGGTGCAAAAAGGGGACTCTCTCCATACAGTATCAGCATTCAGGTTTCTATAACCACTGTTTCTGCTTCAGACTTAAAAGAGAAAATAATTTCCTGCCCTGCTCACCTCAGCTTACTTCACCATTTCTTCTATTTTTCTAAACCTACACCATACAATATGGTAGCCACTAGCCACATGTGGCTATCGACCACATGATGGTGTGACTATCATAATATTGTAACAGATGAGTTAAATGTTTTATTTTATTTGGTTCAAGTTAATTAAATTTTTAAAACAGAAATAGTATAAAACATATTTCCATTAAATAGAATTTTATTGTAGGACATATTTTACTTGAGAATTTATTATTTGTACTGGGAAGGTCTATAAATATAAAATACACATGACATTTCAGACTTAATATCAAAACAAGAAAAATCTTACTAATAACATCTTTAAGCTTATTATATATTGAAATAATATTTTGTCTATGTTAAGTTAAACTGAATATATTAATATTAATTTTTACCTTTTTTAACTTTTTAAATGTGGTTATTAAAAAATTCTAAATCACTGTATGACTGCCACTATTAGTTATTCCTATTCTAAAGCTTGCCCACACTACTATAAATAACCTCTTTAAACTCTTTAGAAAAACACAGCTAAGTATGGCATGGGATTCTGACTGGTGAGACCCTAACTGATACGACCACCACTAATAATAAAATCAGTAACTAATTATCTTTATTCCTTATGAACTAAATTACCACCCTATTTTTTTTATTATGCCTCATCTGAGGATTTTTTTCCCCCATTGATTTTTAGAGAGAATGGAAAGATGTAGAGACAGAGAGAAATATTGATGTGAGAAAGACACATTGATTGGTTGCTTCCTGCACGCATCCCTACCAGGGCCAGAGATTGAGCCTGCAACCAAGGTATCTGCCCTTGACTGGAATCAGACCCAAGACCCTTTAGTACGTGAGCCAATGTTCTAACCATTGTGATACCCAGCTAGGGCTACCACACTGTTCTTAAAGAGAAAAGAAATAAGCTTTTTTTGTCGTATATATTCAATGGGCACTATTAAGTAGGTGGCACTTGGCTTCTAATGATGTTTCCTAAACAATTTTTACAGTGCTCTAGAGAGGAATAACCCTCAAAACTGTTTCCAGAATGAAAGTATTAATATTTTTAAGGAGCTATCATATGACAGATAAGTTCTGATAGATTATCAAATACAACTCCCCCAATGATTCTGAAAGACAGGAATGTTTTGAGGTAGCCTCATTTTACAATCTGGGAAACTGAGGCACAGAGAAACTGCTTGCTCAAGATCACATAGCAAGTAAGCATGAATTCCAGATATCAAGCCCAAATGTGCTTGTCTTTATAACCTAGGATCATTGTAGCACACTGAATACTAAATATTTCTTTTTTAAAAAAAAAATATATTTTATTGATTTTTTACAGAGAGGAAGGGAGAGGGAGAGAGAGCTAGAAACACTGAGGAGAGAGAAACATAGACCAGCTGCCTCCTGCATACCCCCTACTGGGGATGTGCCCGCAACCAATGTACATGCCCTTGACTGGAATCGAACCTGGGACCTTTCAGTCCACAGAACGACGCTCTGTCCACTGAGCCTAACCGGTTTCGGCTGAATACTAAATATTTCTTACCCTAAGGTATTTTAAACAAAACTAAGGGGAGAAAGTTGTTGACTTTACTAGATATTAATTTCAAAACGTTCCTTGCAATGTTGGTGGCCTTCAGCATTCCTTTTCCCTCTTACCCAATCTCTTAGACCACCTTACATTTCTGCCTAGGTCCCAAGGGTAACCACTTTCTAACTGACCTAGAAAAGACTATAACTCACAATATTTTTATAAAAATTTGTTTCTGGGGGTGGCTTGTAAGGAAGGAGGAGCCAGAGGTTTGGTGTAATAAATCAGGCCAGTTTGGACAGACTGTATTCTGCTGAGTTCAGCCTCTACCCCAGCCATAGTTTCAAAACATCCTGCACTTGACCCTTAATTGGAGTTCTACAAAGATCAGTAAATAGTCTTGCTTTCCTTTAATAATACTAGGAAAGGGTGAAAAAAGAGGCTCAGATATGTGATCTGTACTCAAGTCACAATATGGATGACACCCTTGACCTTAGAGTTGAAAACATCATGGTGCTGCATTGCATTCTTATTTTCAATCTATGTATAGTTTGATACTTCTGCATTTCACTCCAGTGTAATTCTTCATAGGAGTTTTCAAGTGATGTTTACGCACTTGTTAGCACTCATTGCATTGGACTTCATGTATCCTCCCAAATGGGTGTGAAATAAAAATACTTTTTAAATGCAGGTAGGGACTGTACTCGAACCCATCTTAACTCTGGAATTGTGCACAGCTGTGTAACATTAAACACTAAAAAAGAGTGTGACAGGAAACTCCAGGATCACTGCATAATTGGTCATGGTTTTGTATTCCTTTTTTAGTGTAAGGAATCCTTTGGGTACATAATAAATACTATCTGATTAACTGTAAGAAAGCAAGTGATGCTTTCTCCTATGTGCATTTTATACATTTGGTCTGATTTAATATGGCTGTGTGACCATAGAGATATCCTCTCATGCAAACTTGTCTGAAACTGAGAACAGAGGCAATGTTAGGAGGGATTAAAGCAGAGCTTGGAATCAGGCAGATCCAAGTTCAGCTGTGTTAGCTAAATGCTGTCTGATTGTAGACTAGTTCCTTCACCTCTCTGTGCCTGAATTTCCTCATCTGCAGGAAGAGGGTAACATCAGAGTTCCTTTCAGGTTTAAGCAATGGAAATCAACTCTTAAGTGACTTATACAAAATATATATTTTAAAGAAATTTATTGTAAAAACATGAGGTAGTTTAAAAAAATCAAATGAAAGAATAAACTGGGCCTCAGGAAAGTATGAACCCACTGAGCTTTAGGTTATAAAAAAGAAGACCTTAAGGGCGTTATTATAATAGTACACCCTGACCAGAACAAAAGAACACTAAATCAAATTTCATCTTTTGGCCTCTCTACTCAAGATGCAAATTCCTAGGAAGAGTGTAAGTAAATAGTTGGTTACCAAGAAAAAGACTTAGGTGCTGAAAAAAAAAGTGTTTTACAGACTCTCTTGACTTATAGAGTCCTATGCCCTTCAAATTAGATCATTGACAGTGACAGTGAATAAAAATTGTGAATGAAGACAGCTTTTAAAAATTTTATCATTGGGAAAGAGTTCATAATCCAATTTATTATTCTATACTGAGAATGGTCATATTCTCAAATAATATGTTTTACACACACACACACACACACACACACACACACATCAGTTCCTTAGCTTGTACTAATGGGATATTGTAACAATTTGCTATCTAACTAAATGGAGATATATGGAAAAAAATAGTAATTATGTCCCAAATAGTTAGTATGCAATTATTTAATTCAAAAATCTGCCTTTGCTATTTCAAACATAAGCCATCAATAAATCCCATGTCATCTATTTTAGTTATGGTAAATCATAGTTGTATGTGGTCATGATTATGGCTAATTGTGGGATAAAGGATTTAATTTTAGAGTATGAATGAAATATGTTCTTGTTGACATTTGTGCATGACAGTCTGGGAACAATAGGGGAAGACCTAACAGTTATATGGCATAAATCCCCCTACAGAGAGAATAATGAGGAACATTAAAATCAAGGATTCTGATTCTTAATGATGGCACTGATGGTACTAGGAGCCTGGGCTCTCCATATTTAGAAAGCACCAGCTGTTTCAAATTAGAGAGACTATAGACTCTTCTGACGTGGGTTCATTGATGGTTTGAGTGTGTGAATGTCTTTTTAGTTTTGTGCAAATAGAAAATATAGAACAGTTCCTAGTTTTTAAAGAAATATATTCTGTGCTAAACTGATATTTCACACTAAAATTGCCAATCTACATTAAAAGGTGTAACTTTTTAGAAACAGAAAGACTCTGTACTGACATTTCTTATGGACTACATGACAGCACCAGGAACCTAAAAGGAACTAACTCTGTTTTGTTTTGTTTTTAACTACTGCTTTCACTTCACAACGTCTTCAATTAAAAATTAAATAATTTGTATGATCAAAGCAAGGCCTCGTACAATTAACATAAGATTCAAAGTCATTTTCCACTCTGGAAATCTTTAGGAAAAGACGATATTTTTACAAAATGAAGAGAAACCATAGTATGCCCTATGCTTCCATAACACATCTCCAGTAAGAGCAGTTCCTACTGCACTGATTGTCATTATTGAGTGTCAAGATATAGTGCTTGCCAAAATTTTTCAGAAAATATTTTTAATAAATTAGAGTTGAAATAAATTTAAGAGTGTGCCATTTTATAATTGTACTGTGTGTAAATACATTTCTATATTCAAATGAGTCTCAGTTACCTCCTTTTCTATTCTGGAAATATCTTAATATCCCCACAGTACCTTTGGGCCACCATTGGGGGCAATGTGAAAGAAAATTGTCTGGCTGGGATCTAAATGCCCTCTTGAGGAACTTACCTTTCCTCCTTGCTTCCCTCCCTCCCTCTCTTCTTTTCTTTCTTTGTTTTGAGATCATTGTAGATTTGCATGCAATTGTAATAACATAGGGAAATCTGATTTAACCTTTTCCCAGTTCCCCTCAGTTGAAACATTTTGCAAAATTATAGTTCAAGATCACTGCCAGGATATCAGTATTGATATGTCAAAATATAGAACATTTCTGTTTGACAAAGATCTATTATCTTTTATATTCACATTCCCTTGTCTCCCACCCTAATTTCAAGAATGTTCCATACATGGGATTACACAGAATATAATCTTTTTGGATTGACTTTTCTCATTCAGCATAATTCTCTGGAACTTTATACAGTCTGGTGCATATATCAATAGTTTATTCTTTTTTATTGCTGAGTAGTAGTTCATAGTATGAATATACCAGTTTGTTTCATTCCCCTATTGAAAGACATCTGATATTTGCATATCAATGTTCATGGCAGCATTATTCACAATAGGCAGAAGGTAGAAACAACCAAAATATATATCAACAGATTAATGGATAAACAAAATGTCATATATACATACCATAGGATATTTTTTAGCTCCAAAAGGAATGAAATTTTAACTTATGCTACAACATGGATAAAATTGAAACTACTATGCTAACAGAAATGAGCCAGATACCAAAAGACACATATTGTATGATTTCACTTATATGAAGTACCAAAAACAGGAAAATTCATAAAGATAAAAGTAGAATAGAAGTTAGCAGGGGCTGAAAGGAAAGGGAAATGGGGAGTTAATTAATGGGAATGGAGTTTCTTTTTGGGATTATGAGAAAGTTCTGGAAATGGATAGTGTTGGTGATGTACACTTAAAATGGTAAAATTTATTATGTATATTTTACTACAATAAATATATATAAACATTAGTATATAATTTTTGTATGAATAGAAGTCTTCATTTGTCTGGGATAAAAGCCCAGCAGTGGAATTGCTGGGTCCTTCAATAGTTGTGCTTTAATTTTATATATATATATATATATATATATATATATATATATATATATATATATATGCCAAACTACTTGGCAGAGTAATGAGCCATTTCCTTTTTATCAGTAATGTATGATGATCCAGTTTTTCTGTATCTTTATCAACATTTGGTATTGTCACAATTTTTAAAAGTTCTTCTGGCCCTGGCAACACAGCTCAGCTGGTAGAGCATCGTCCTGAAACACCAAGGTTACAAGTTCGATCCATGGTCAGAACACATATAAGAGTAAACAAATGAAAGCATAAGTAACTAGAACAACAAATTAATACCTCTCTTCCTCTCTCTCTCTCTAAAAAAAGAAGAATCAATACTGGGATTGGGCCAAAATGGGCAGTCGGACAGCCCTCTCACAATCCAGGACTGCTAGCTCCCAACTGCTCGCCTGCCTGCCTTCCTGATTGCCCCTAACCATTTCTGCCTGCCACCTGATCACCACCTAACCACTCCCCTGCCAGCCCGTTTGTCCCTAACTGCCCTCCCCTGCAGGCCTGGTCCCCACAACTGCTCTCCCCTACAGTCCTGGGCCTCCCCCCCCCCCCCCTCCACAACTTCTCTTCATTGTAGGCCCAGTTGGCCCCAACTTCCTTCCTCTGCTGGCCTGGTCACCCCTAATTGCCCTCCACTGCAGGCTTGATTGCCCACAACTGCCCTCCCTTGCAGGTCTGGTCACCACAACTGCCCTCCCTTGCAGGTCTGGTCCCTCCCAACTTTCTTCCCTTGCTGGCCATCTTGTGGTGGCCATCTTGTGTCCCCATGAGGACAACCATATTTGACCACATGGGGGCAGCCATCTTGTGTGTTGGAGTGATGGTCAATTTGCATATTACTCTTTTCTTAGATAGGAGGATAGAGGCCTGGTGCTCGGGTGGGGGCCAGCTGGTTTGCATTGAAGGGTGTCCTGTATCATGGTGGGGGTTTCCTTGAGGTGTGGAGTGGCCTGGGAGAGAAGCCTGTGGTGGTTTGCAGGCTGGCCACCCCCCTCGACGGCCTAAGCAGAGCCCGTGGTATATGGGATTTATTTATCTTCTATAATTGAAACTTTGTAGCCATGAGCAGAGACCAAGGCAGGACAGGGTTGCAGAAGCCTGGCTTTCTCCATTGCTGGTGGCAACTCAAGTCTCCTGCTCTCTCCAGCTCCATGGCTGCCGCCATTTTTACTGGGATTTATTTATCTTCTATAATTGAAACTTTGTAGCCTTGAGTGGAGTCCATGGCTGTCTAGGCTGTGTGGAAATCTTGGCTTCTTCCATTGCTGGGGAAACCCAAGCCTCCTGTTTGCTCCGTGGCCATGCCATGTTGGTTGGGTTAATTTGCATACTTGTTCCTGAGTGGCTTGTGGATGTAGCAGAGGTATGGTCAATTTGCATATTACTCTTTTATTATATAGGATACTCAGTTTCAGCAGCCCAAATCCATCTGGGTATGTTTTAGTCCTGAAATATTAGAGCACTACAGGACTAGGGAATGAGGCATAGGTGACTTTCTAGTTAGCAAAAATGGTGATGAGAGCAGTAACTTATGCAAACAGATCCTGTACTTTCCTTCTTTTCTACCTCCTTCACTTCTTCCTTTTATAAATATTTATTAAATATTTGAGAATTAAATGTTGTACAAGGTAGATAGGACTTTGCTTTCAAGTAGGTTTTATCTTAGTGAAGAAAGAAATGAGTAAATAAACAATGGAATAATCTCAGATTGGAATAAATGTCATTTCATAAGGTTTATCATCATTATACTTTGAAATACTCCAAATCTTTGCATATTAGTTATTTTGATTGTACTATTGGGATTATAAAATATGTCATTAGAGTGATATAGAGGTTGAATTCATTTCTAGTATTTTAATATTTATGTAATATTTATTGAGTATGCCAACATTTCTTAGTTGCTTCTATAACCCCAAAGGTAAAATATTGCATAAGTTTTGATCTCTAAGAATTTACAATTTAGCTGAAGAGATAGGAATATAAATATATCATTAGAGTGATATAGAGGTTGAATTCTTTTATAATATTTTATTGATTTCTGTAATATTTATTAAGTATGCCAATATTTTCTTAGTTGCTTCTATAACCCCAAAGATAAAATATTGTATAAGTTTTGATCTCTAAGAATTTATAATTTAGCTGAAGAAATAGGAATATACATAAACACACAAATATATTAAATGTGTCATTCAAAGGGAAGGAATGATAAAGATTTAAAAGAAAATGGATAAAGAGAAAAAGTCTCTGCCCTTGGGGATGATCACGGGAAAGCTTCACTGAGTAAGATCATAATAATGGGCTTTGTAAAAAACAAAATTAGATTTCAGTCAAAAGCCATAGTGGAAGCAAAGGACAGTGAAGACAATAGCCCCAAGAAAGGCTTAGCATGGAGAGAAAGCATGATTCCCAAGTAAGGTTTTTATATATATATATATATATATATATATATATATATATATATATATATATATATATATTATATATATATATATATATTTTTTTTTTTGCATAGTGTGTCAACATAAAATCACAATAGTGATTGTTAATTCATTTCATTGTTTTAAAAAGTCAGACCTCTCTTTCTTGTATTCACAGGGTACAATTTTGTTCTACTCTGATTCAATCCATTTTTTACCCTTTTGATAATAGCTGTCAGTGAATACTTTAAAAAATACATGGTGCATAGACAAAATATTGATCAGATCTCCCTGGCAGGTGTAGTTCAGTGGTGAGAGTGTCGGCACACCCACTGAAGGTCATGGGTAGATTTCTGATCAAGGGCATATACCTGGGTTGCAGGTTTAATTCCCGGCCCTGATCGGTCTGAGTACAGGAGGCAACCCAATCAATGGCCTCTCTCTCTCTGCCTCTCTCTCTCTCTCTCTCTCTCTCTCTCTCTCTCTCTCTCTTCCTCCCTCCCTCCTCCCTTCCTCCCTCCCTCCCTCCCTCCCTCCCTCCCTCCTCCCTCCCTCCCTCCCTCCCTCCCTGTCTTTCCTTCTCTCTAAAATGCAGTAGAAAAATAGCCTAGGGTCAGGATTAACAAAACAAAGAAACAAAATTATGAGCAGATCCCTTTCATCTACCTCTTTTTTTTTTTATATAGGGTATTTTTTTTTAAGAGTTAGAGTCCTGACTTATATTGAATCCTTGTTCATGTCACTTGCCCTCTTTGAGTGGGGGGGATAATAATAATGTTTATTTCATATTATTGTCTCAAGAATAACATGAGGCCATGTTCATGAGTTATTAAAGTGTTGGTAGAGTGCTAATCTAATATTTTTGGTTAAATATACTTCGTTTTGACTTGATCTACCCTCAGATACCTGCATTCACCAAGGGCCTCCTGCAGTACCTGTAACATAGCACCTAGTTATTATTGGTAGCACTGTTGAAAATCACACCACCACCATAGTAATTTGTTTGACTTTACGCATGAAAACTATTTAATATGTTTATTGATGAGTAAATGGATGTTTTAGGAATTTATTTACAAAAAAATTAGCATGGGATCATAGTAAATCAGCCAGAATAGAAAAGTCATATTACTTGTGTCCAAGAAAAACAAACAAACCCTAAAACCAAAACTCACAGAATTTTTATTTTTTATAGCTCTGGGTTAATATATCTAGTGTAATGCTGAATAAAAGTAAAATTATATGTCTTTTATTAGTGTCCCTTCATATTTAAGCAGACAAATCCTATATAATCCTATATAAAATCCTATATAAAAAAACAACAACCTAATATGCAAATCGACCGAACTGTGGAATGACATGTCAGTATGAAACACACTGACCAACAGGGGGCAGATGCTCAATGCAGGAGCTGTATCCTCATAGTCAGTGTACTCCCACAGGGGGAGCAAGGCTCAGCTAGAAGCTGGGCTCATGGCTCTCATGACTGGCGAGTGTAGCGGTATAGCTATCTATGTATGTAAATATATATAGATATTATAGACTTAATCTAAGTTGAAATTAATAATACTAGTGCCTCAGAATGTTTTGAGTTTCAAATCACATTGATAGTGAATCAAAATAAACATGTATAGCTATACAGCAATAGCTATATTATGTTGTCTTATTAAATTTTTTTTTTTTATTATTTCAGAGCTCTTTTATGGGAGAAACTTTCTGTAATATAGATTGGTATAACAGAAACTATAATACATACATCAAATAAAAATTTAATGTTTAGGTTTTTGGATGAATACTTTAAAATTTACAATAGTAAATTGAAGTGACCATTTTTATGAATTGTCCTCTATGAATCTAGTTAACCATTTATAAAAGTCTTATGTGGTTAAATATCAAAGTGTTACAAACAAACAAATACCTGGATACTGTGATGTGGGAGGAAAGATAGAAACTCCATCTGTGCATGAGTATAACGAGTAAGTTGGTAGTAATGCTGGGAGTAGCTCAGCATCTGCTGAGTGTGGTGCATAACTCAACAGAGCAGATCTTGAACACTTGCAAACCCTCATGGTTTTGGTCAGCAACACTGTCCAACAGTAATGTGGCTTCCTCCTAGGATAAGTCAGGAGTACATGATTTACCAAAGAGTGGCCTGTTTATGATACACAGGAGGATACTTTGCTGGTTGTTTTTCCCACAGCTATTAAATCTTAGCAGCAGTTAAAATCCAAGATATTATATGACTTTGCACAAGATGACAGGATGCTTCCTACATGCTTCCTATCTTTAAGAAAATGAAATTAGGTAGTCTGATCTGAACTCAAGGAATGGGGGAAATGTGAATGTTCGAGCCATATGAACTTGCCTTCAAATCTTAGTTTTTTATTGAAATTTTTTTGGCCCACATTTCACTTTTTTTGCACAATTGAAAAAAAAACATGTGTACCTGCATGATTATATTTGGATAACGGAATCAAATATACAATATAATGGCCAATATCTATTAGATACTATCTTATCCTCTCACATTGCATCTGCTCTCCATTTTCTATCATCCATAGGGAAAATAATCTTAAAGTTTTACAAATTTTAATATTAAAAACATTTAATGTTTTCCTAAAGAAATTTCATGCTAATTCATATAAGAAGAATGTAATAGCTTTCCATATATTGGTGTTTATAAGAAAATGTTAGCAACTGTCCTAAGAACTTTATATTATGATTTGAATCTACACAGCAATCATAACAGATGGGAATCTGTTAGATATTATTATAACAATTTTGCAAATGCTTACCACAATAATCATGAGGAAAAAGTGCCAACCTACTTATATTAGCTTTAGAACAAGAATAACAAGCACCACAAGAAGAAGAAATGTTTACCTCCCCTATATTTTAACAGTACTTTGCTTTGCAGTTAATAGCCAAGGAGTAGTCAAAACCGGTTTGGCTCAGCAGCGTCGCCTATGGACTGAAGGGTCCCAGGTTCTATTCCAGTCAAGGGCACATACTCTTGTTGGGGGGAACATCCCTAGTGGGGGGTGTGCAGGAGGCAGCTGATCGATGTTTCTCTCTCATCGATGTTTCTACCTCTCTCTCTTCCTCTCTGTAAAAAAAATCAATAAAATATATTTTAAAAAATAGTCAAGGAGTATTAGTTCATTTTTTTTTCTTGAAGCATTTATTGTAAACCTAGAAAGACGACATTATAGAGATTCAGATTCTCTGATCCAAGTTTTAATCAAGAAGCTCTAGTAGTGAAGATCTGTCTATATTGTAAGTGAAAACTCAAGAGTTTTCTGGATTTGTAAAAAAACCTTAATACATTTTGCTTCTGTGAACTGGTTTGTTCATTTAGATAAAGATGGGGTGGAGGGAGAGGGGGAATGAAGAAGAGAGGTGGAAGGAGGGAAAGAGGAAGGGAGATGCCACATTTTTTCTAAATGCTCAGGTGTGAGAAATTGCTAGTGAATTATCCTTGAAGTGCTCAGATTGCATTTCGATAGGTTGCAACAAAAAAGGCATGCTGTGTTCGGGGGAAAATATATATTACAGTATTACCAGCTTGAGGCCCTTACTTCTCTGGACCTATTAACTAGCATCACAAATAAATGGATGCTCCATTTAATGGATTTAGGGTGGCAAAGAAAGTAGTGTCAGGTTGCTACATCTGGAATATTTTCAGGGATGGAAAAGAAAATAATGAGGATACCAACTGGGCCACCCACTGCAAAATGTGGGTGACCAAATGAGCCAACAGAACCTCTAATGAGTATTTACTCCAAAAGACTCTGCATGTAAACTACTTCCAGACTGATGTGGTGCCAAGCTTAGAGGATTAAGTCTTTCAATGGCTTTTGTTGATCAGCAGCCAAACATCCAGGAACAAAGAAGGGGTCTCCTTATTAAACATATCAAGAATATTACAGACAAGAAGAATGCAAAGAATGGATCAAAGGACACTAAGAAATAGATGGAAGACAGTAGGAATAAGTAATAACAGCATCATCTGTACTCTGGATTTAGGGTGATTTTGTTACGGCATTATTTTCCAGAACATTTTAAAGCATTGTTTAGCATATATGTGGTCTGGCCTATATTATAGGTAGTTGTTTATGTGTCTTTGGTTTGATGACTGTGAGGGCAGGAATTTCTTCTATCTTATCAGTGTGCCATGAATCTTCTAGTTCTTTCTTCCTGCAGAATTGAGCAAAGCATATATACAAGTTGTTTAATAATTAGCTCAGTATCATTTAGGAAGTTAGTGGTTGGGTTTATCCTGACTCAGGGGTCTTTATATCTCACTAATCAAATCCTCCAAAACAATGCAAATGAAAGGACACATATGAAAAATCACATCCTCTATATATTTACTCAGAGAAAACACAAGGCAAGATAATGTTTGTACAAAATGTTTGTGCAAGAAAATGTTTGTGACAAAAGTCAGTGCTAGAACAGATTCTAAGATGGCCACCCAAACAAATGTTTACTTTTTAAGCAAAGCAAAGCAAAACAAAACCCAATTTGATATTTTGAAAGTTTGAAACCTAACAACAACAGTTGTTTCATTCCTTTTTTCTGTTTCCAAATAGTTGTGTTAACAATTTGTAAACTTTACCTTTCTGGTCTTTCACAAAGAAATGGTCAATTGCATTTATTTTTTATTTATTTAAATTATTTATTGTTTATAGTATTACACAAGTCTCCTTTTCTCCCCTTTGACCTCTCCCCAGCCTTTCCCACCTCCCAGAACATGCCCTCACCCTCCTACTGTCTGTGTCCATTGGTTATGCTCTTATACTTGCATACAAGTCCTACAAGTCCTTTGGTTGATCTCTTAACCCCCTCCGCTCCTATCTTCCCTCTTAGATTGGATGGTCTGTTTAATGCTTTTATGACTCTGGCTCTATTTTTGCTCATCAGTTTATGTTGCTCATTATATTCCACAAATGAGTGAGATCATGTGATATTTATCTTTCTCTGACTGGCTTATTTTGCTTAGCATAATGCTCTCCAGATCTATCCATATTATTGCAAATGGCAAGAGTTGATCAATTGCATTTAATAGCAAAATTACCTAAGAAACATTGTAAATTGTGGCTACCAGTTTCCCCCTCTTTAGGTACAAGGTAGCCATATGGATATTAGAAATTGACCTATAATTTTGGAACCACATTCTCTAGCTTAAAGGTTTCTCCAATGATCACCAATGACCATTTTGCAGTTAATAGTCAAGGAGTAGCCAAAACCGGTTTGGCTCAGTTGATAGAGCATCAGCCTGTGGACTGAAGGGTCCCAGGTTCTATTCCGGTTCTATCCCTTCCTCTCTGTAAAAAAAATCAATAAAATATATTTTAAAAAATAGTCAAGGAGTATTAGTTGATTTTTTTTTCTTGAAGCATTTTATTGTAAACCCAGAAAGATGACATTATAGAGATTCTGATTCTCTGATCCAAGGTTTAATCAAGAAGCTCTAGTAGTGAAGATCTGACTATATTGTAAGTGAAAACTCAAGAGTTTTCTGGATTTGTAAAAAACCTTAATACATTTTGCTTCTGTGAACTGGTTTGTTCATTTAGATAAAGATGGGATATTTCTGAGTTCTGGGGAATTTCATGTCTCCCTTTGTTACCTCTTTTTCTTTGCTACCACAAGTCAATTTCAAGTTGTTTTTCTACCTGCATTCCTTTTTTTAAATTAAATTCATTGAGGTGACATTGGTTAATAAAATTACCTAGGTTTCAATTGTACAATTGAAATACGTTTACATACAATTACATATGTTTCAAGTGTACGTCATCTGTATATTGCATTGTGTGCCATGACCCAAAGTCAGATCTTCCTTCAACCTCATATATTTGACTGCCTTCATATTTTTCACACTGAAGCAAGCACTCAAATTAAATGTCAAAAGCTGCCAGGGTCCAGAAAGAAAGAGAGGGTGAAAGTATATCAGAAGGGAAAACATATTCCTTTAATTTTGTTTAAAAAAAACAACACACACACAAAAACCTACCCTTCTCCCCCCACTGCCACCTACCCCCACCCACATTTTAACTGTACACACAGTGCAAGGGTGTAAGTTATGCAACTGATTTTCAGTGTAATATATTGTTGTGTCATTTTGGACTTAGCATGGGCCTGAGGTTCTGAGGGGATGCTGGGAGTGAGGAAAAGGGCATTAGTACTATGGAGAAGGTAGGTCCTGAGAGGGAGGGAGCCCAGGAAAAAAGCCCTGGAGAGAGAGAAGTGGAGCACCTGTGATGACCTTGGGCCAGGCGAGAGAAGAAAGGGGAGAGAGAGGTCCCAACATTGAGCCTATTAGATTGAGCAAAGGCAGAGTAAGGAAAGCCAGGTTTCAATTCTAAGCAAAGATCATGAAACTGTTTCTTGGGGTAATTGACTCCTACATTAAACAATTTAAAAAAGCATAAATCAGCCTAATCCTCCAGGAACCTACCACTCAACTGGGATTTGCTTTGGGTCAAATGCTGAAATTTATGCTTGAGTACTTTTGTTTCACTCTGGGAATATCTCTAAGTTGACCAGCAATGCTTCTGTGAAATCCAAACTGGACACATGGGAAAGGAAAGAAGAATATGTATGTAAATCTTGAGGAAGTGTCTTGCTATATTCTCTTCAGTGAGAAAGTCAATACTAGTAACTCTTCTCCTCTTAACATGAGAAACTGGAATCAGAGCCAGCTCTTGAATTCTCGGTATACTCCATGTGTGACAACAGGTCAGGGATCTTTCCAGCACATTCAAAGCCAAGTGCCCAGAAAGCCATTTGGAAAATGAAGACTTAGTGACCTCATTATGCAATCCAATGTATGCATTATGTATTTCTGCTATCTCTTGGGCACACTGTACTTTATAGCAACTTTAACTAAAAGTAAATGTATTATTTGGTTAATACATTTAAGTTAATCTCATGTTAAGAGGAGAAGAGTTACATTTTAAGAATATGAAGCATGGCCCCATTATTTAGACTTTTTTCTTTAAATATTAATCATAATCAAGACCTCCACAAGAGAAAGAGAGAAAAAAGATATGTGTGTATATGTGTGTGTGTGTACACAAATAAAATACTAAAATGCTGGAGAAAGGAATGATTAAATAATTTCTTGTATCACTTTAAGCAAGTTGCTCAAATATTCTAGCTTTATTATTCTCATTTATAAAAATTACAACAACCACCGAAATGAAGCAACTTTGGAAAAAAGTTGGGAAAACACAGCAGTGCATAGGGACTCTGACTTGAGTTTCTGCAATTTTTAAAAATATTTATTATGGTTGACATGCAACATTATATTAGTTTCAGCTGTACAACACAGTGATTAGACATTGATATAGCTTACTAACTGATCATTGATAAATCTAATAACCATCTGATACCATATTAATTATATGGTTATTACCATATAGTTATTACAATATGGCTGACACCATATAGTTATGACAATATTATTGACTATATCTGCTGCACTGTACTTTAAATCCTGGAACTATTTTGTAACTACCAATTTGTTCTTCTTTCTCCCTTTTCACCCAGCCCCCCAGTCTTTCCCAATCTGGCAACCATCACAATCTTTGCTGTGTCTATGAGTTTGTTTCTGTTTTGTTTGTTCATTTATTTTGGTTTTTAGATTCCACATATAAGTGAAATATTATGGCATTTGTCTTTCTCTGATTCATTTTACTCAGCACAATACCCTCTAGCTCTATTCATGTTGTTGCAAATGGCAAAATTGCATTCCTTTTCATGCCTGAGTCATATTCCATTGTAGATATGCATGTCTTTTTTATCCATTCTTCTATTGATGGACATTAGATTGCTCCCATATCTTGGCAATTGTAAATAATGCTGCAGCAAACACAGGAATGCATATATCTTTTTGAATTAGTGATTTATATTACTTTGGATTAAAAAAAAATGGTAATTCCATTTTTAACTTTTTGAGAAATCTTGATACTGTTTTCCAGAGTGGCTGCACCAATTTTCAGTTTCACCAACAGACCATGAGGTTTCCCTTTCTCCACATGCATACTAAAAGTTATTGTTGATTTATTGACAAAAGCCATTCTGATAGGTGTGAGATCATAGCTCGTTGTGGTTTTTATTTTCATTCCCTGATAACCAGAGATATTGAGCATCATTTCATATGACTGTTGGCCATCTGCATGTCCTCTCTTTAGAAATGTTCATTCTGCACATTTGTCTCATTAATCCTTACCCCTGTATATATTTTCCTATTATTATTATTATTATTATTATTATTATTATTATTATTTTAAAGAGAGTGGAAGGGAAGGCGAAATGGGGGGGGGGGGAGAAAGAGAGAGAAAGAGTGAGAGACAGAGATTGATTGCCTCCTGCATGTTCCCCAACCAGGGCTAGGGATCAAATCTGCAATCTTTTGGTGCTTGGGTCAACATTCTAACCACTGAGGAATACCAGCCAGGACCTCTACATTTTTAAGTGGATTTTTTTTTATGTTGAGCTGTATGAGTTCTCTGTATTTTAAATGTGTTTTTATTATTGAATTTTTAGAGTGAAAGGAAGGGCAAGGGATAGAGAAATAGAAATATCAATGAGAAACATTGATCAGCTGCCTCCTGCATGCCCCCTATAGGAATCAAGTCCACAACTCGGGCATGCACCCTATCTATCTGGGAACCAAACCAGTGACCTCTTGGTTCTATGTTCAACCACTAAGCAACACTGGCCAGCCTTTACATATTTTTATATCAATCCCTTATGAGATATGTTATTTGCAAATATCTTCTCCCATTCATTAGGTTGCCTTTTGTCTTGTTACTTGCTTCCTTTATAGTACAAAAGCTTTTTTGTTTGGTGTAGTAGCATTTGCTTATTTTTGTTTTTGTTGTATTTGCTCTAGGAGACATATTCAAAAAATATTACTAAGATCAATGTCAAAGAGTTTATTGACTAAGTTTCCTCTAGGAATTTTATGGTTTCAGGTCTTACATTTAAGTCTTAATCCATTTTGACTATATTATTGTATATGGTTTAAAAAGGTGAATTACTTTCACTTTTTGCATGTATCTGTCTAGTTTTCCCAATGCCATTTATTTTTTACCTTGCCTTTTTTGTCATATATTAACTGACATAGTTTCTTTTCTGGGCTCTCTATTCTGTTCTGTTAGCCCCTGTGTTTGTTTTATGTCAATACTGTGCTGTTCTGATTATTATAACCTTGTAGTATTGTTTGATATTAGGTAGCATGATACCTCCAACTTTGTTCTTTTTTTTTCTCCTATTGCTTTTGGTTATTTGGGCTTCTTTGTGGTGTCATATAAATTTTAAGATTATCTATTCCAGTTCTGTGAAAAATGTCTTACTAGATATTTTGATTGCATTGAATCTATATATTGCCATAGACATTTTAATGACATTAATTCTCTCTATCCATGAGCACAGTGTATCTTTCCCACTTATGTTTTTATCAGTTTCTTTCTTTAATGTCTTACAATTTTTAAGTACAAATCATTTATGTTCTTGGTTAAATTTATTCATATGGATTTTATTCTTGTTTAGGAAACTATTTATCTCTCATTCAATTCTAAATGATAGTCTTGATGGGTAGAATAATTTTAATTGTCAGTTTATGCCCTTCATCTTTTTTAATATTTCATGCAGTTCCCTTACAACCTGAAATGTTTTGAAAATCAGCTCATAGTCTTATGAAAGCTCCCTTGTATGGAACTGTGTTCTCTTGTTACATATACAACTGTCTTTTATCTTCAAATTTTGACATTATTTTATGATGTGTCTTGGTGTGGGCCTCTTTAGATTCATCTGGTTAGGAACTCTTCCCACTTCCTGGAAAGTATATTTATTTTCTTCCTCAGGTTAGGAAAGCTTTCAGTCATTATTTTTTTTCAAATAGTTTTCAATCTTTTCTTTCTCTTTTCTCCTTCTTTAATCACTATGCAAATGTTGGTATACTTGAAGTTGTCCCAGAAGTCCCTTAAACTTCCCTATTTTTAAAATTCATTTTTCATTTAGCTTTTGCAATTGGGTGTTTTCTGCAACCTTGTCTCCCAGATCAGATACCATCCTCTGCTTCATCTAATCGTCATTTCAATTATTGTATTCTTCAGTTCTGATTTTTTATATATCTCCTTTTTCATGTTTTATATTTATTGAAGCTCTCATTGGCTTCATTTATTTTTCTCCCAAGTTTGTTGAGCATCCTTATAGCCAGTGTTTTGAGCTCTGCATCTTCTAGAGATTGCTTGTCTCCATTTATTTTTTGAATTGTTATCCTGTTATTTCACTTGCAACATGTTTGTCTCCTTATTTGGCTGCCTCCATTTGTTTGTACCATGTATTGGGTGAATTTGCTATGTCTCTAATCCTTGATAGAGTAGCCTTGTATAGACAGTGTCCAGTGGGTCTCAGTGGTATAATCTCTGTGGACACCTGATCCAGGTAGGTCTCCCCTGTGTAGTTTGTGTTGCCCTCTTATTAAGACTGATTCTTTTAAAATAAAAATTAATGATCAATTGATTTTAGAGAGAGTGAGAAAAGGGGGAAGGGAGAGGGAGGCAGATAGAGAGGGAGGGAAGAGGCTATACTGCAAACTGAAACCAGCTTCCACGTGTGATGGGCTTGGGTTCCTTTGGTGGGCACTTTTATATGAGCTGAGGGAAGCACTGTATGTTCAGGGCTTGTGGATGCTTGTGGGAGCTATGTCAGAGGCCAGAACTGGCTGTAGTTTATACTGGGCTTGGGGCCACCTGATGGGTGTTGCAATGCAATTTGAGATCAGTTGCTTCTGCTGGGCTTAGGTCCACTTGGAACGAGCTATAATACAAACCAAGACTGGCTGCTGTTTTTGTAGTGTTTGTGAACCTCTGAGAGGGTCTTCAGCATAACCTGAGGGTAGCTACCACTAGCATGAGATTTGTGGACTTTGAAAAAGTCAGTAGTGAAAGCTTGGGATAGCTAACACTCCCGTGGGATTGGAGGTCCTTTGAGTGAGTCTGAAGCATGAGCTGAGGCAGGGCACTCCTGTGGAGGAAACACTATAAAAGGATCAGGATTTAGGTACAGTGGCATCTCAGGGAATCATCAGGGTGGGACAGTATCAGACAGGCTTAACAGAAAGCACAGATTTGGTGCTTGCCTGCACATGACCAGGTGGGTGGGAGGAAATCTCTACAAAGGAACAAGAGCACTTGCCAGTGCTTCTGTCCCTGGAGAGAGTTGCTCTTATCCCGCCCTCATCCTGACATTTGTCATTTTGCTCTGGCACATTTTGCACTTCGGTCCCTTGCACTGGAGCCCAAAGCAAGTGAGTTTGTGAGCAAGTGAGTGTGTTTAAGCCCTTTAAGAGCAGTGGCATCTTGGTCTCTAGAAAACCTTTATTTTTATCATTAAAATGTAATCTCTGCCCAGCCGGGTGTGGCTCAGTGATTGAGTGTTGATCTATGAACCAGGAGGTCACAGTTTGAGTCCAATCAAGGCACATGCCTGGGTTGCAGTTTTGATCCCTAGTGGCGGGTGTCTGTGTGTGTGTGTGTGAAGGAGACAGCCAATCAATGATTCTCATCATTGATGTTCCTCTCCCTCTCTCCCTATCCCTTCCTCTCTGAAATCAATTTAAAAATATTTAAAACACAATACCTGCTGGTTTTTATTGCCGGGTGTTATAAGGCCTCCTCTTCCAGGAAGTGGTGCCTGAGCTGGGGATCCTGGTGGGGAGCTGGGACTCAATGCTTCTTAGGGGCTACTTTCACAGCAGAGATATCCCTCCCATTTTTAACCACCACACTTTTGTGTGGGACCCGCCTGGTCTGCATAACCTCCCCTCCTACAAGTCTTGTCGTGGTTTCTTCTTCATATCCTTAGTTTTCAATGGTCTTCAGGTGGTTCTCAGTGACAGTTGTTCTATAATTTAGTTTTATTTTTACCTATTCCACCATCTTCAATGTCTGCAAATTTTGTATCTCTACTATGTCTCACTCTGATATTTTCTTCCCTCCTTTATTTCCTTCTTTCTTTTTCTATTTTAACAAGTACTTATCAACTCTATTAAATGACAGGCATTGTATTCTAGGTGTTTAACAAAATCCCCAGTGGGAAAGAAAGCTCTGTTCCCTAGAGTAACATCATCACCTTCCTTAAATCCTTTTATGCTTTGCTATTTCTTTTACAATAGCCAATATCTATGTCATGGCTGAGCCAGCCTCCTTTCATTTCACTGCCACTTTGCTCTCACCCTCCTGTATTTCTTTTTCACTATGTTGTTTTCTGCTGCAGGAACATAACACAAACCATTTCCACTTTATGAAACTTCTTCAGCCAGCTTTCCCTTCAACTAGTTAACTCCTAGGCATCCTTCAGATCTCAGCTCAAATATCACTTCATTGGAAAACTTTCTCTGACCCTTTTCTTTTGCTATTTGCTTCCACAGCACAGTGCACATTTATTCAGAGTATTATCTAAGCTTATTACATTTATTTATTAATCTCTATTCCACCAAACAACAAACTCCATATGAGCACAAATTGTGTTTCTCTTCTTCCACCATTGTGAAGCCAGTGCCTCTCATAGTGCCTGGCCTTTGAAAAGCGATCTCTACTTATTAGTTGAATGAATGAGTAAAGGAATGAATGTATGAATGAATGAATGAATGAGTAGATTCACCAGGGAACTTGGTGAAATTGTCATCAATTCTTATCCATATCTGTAATTATAAAGCTTTTAAAATGCTTTCTCTCCTTTAAAACTAAGAAATAAAAATTTGTGCCCTTTGGTAATACAAAAATGAACTATAATAATGAAGATAATCCTTTGAAGACAGTTTCTTATTGGGAGCTTTCTCATACTTGTAGTCTATTATTAAACAAGAAATCTATGGCTGAAAAGCCTGGTAGTTCTGAGACAGCCTCCAGAGAATTATGAGTGCCAGGCTCTTCATTAAGATGCATACTGTCTAAAGAAAGAAAAAATAAATAAAAACAGAGGCTGACAATATGCTCTTTCAAATATGACTATTTGAGAACAATAGACAAGACATTTACTTCACTTTCTAACATAAGATTTAAATAAAATAAAAAAACATGCATGCATTCTTGGGAAAATTAGAGTGGTTGAAAATTTAGAAGGGCTGAAGAGTTGGCCACTAATGAGAAAACCCCCAGGAAATTGATTAGGTTGGTATTCAGTCGCAGCTTTTGTGAGTCCAGTTGAAAATAATGCAACATAATTTTTGGCTTATAATGAAGATTGCTACAAAAATTCCACTGTGTAGAAGTTGCATGAAAATAGTGAATGAATTGCATGCTTTTCTTTAAACTCAAGAGTCTGATTCTAAATTTTGGAAATTTTTATTCTTCAGTGAAGGAATAGAATAGTATGTTACAAAAGCCAGCTTTATTTTATTGATTGGTTGAGAGAAAGGAAGGGAGAGAAACATAAGTGTGAGAGTACAGCATCAATTGGCTTGCCATTGGGAATAGAACAAGCAATCTTTCAGTGTACAGGATGATGTTCAACCAACTAAGGCACACTGACCAGGGCATGAAAGCCATTGTTTTACTAGAGCTAATATATCAGCTACTGTTTGGGGGCAAATTATTTTGAAATTACCACTTGGTCATCATCTCAGAATTTCAGTCATTTTATGAGTAAATTTTGGTTATTCATGACTTACTGCAAGCATCCAAACCTAAGTTCATTGTGCTTATAAGTTATCCATGACTTACTACAAGCATCCAAACCTAAGTTCATTGTGCTTATAACCCTTTAAATTTTCCCAAATTGTTTTTAAATCTTAAATTACTATATCTATTATTGGATTTTCCACTGGAATTTTAGTACAACTGAGAATTTCTCAGTAGTGTTCATATAATTTGGAAGAAAATGGAAAGAGTTATGTAAAATATTAAAAGCAAGTGAAGTAGGTTACACCTATTAAATATTATTTTTGGTAGGATGGTCCAAATACTTATTTGGAAGACCTGTAGACCTCTTAGCTTTGACATTCTTGGGAAACATATTCATTTCACAGTTTTAGAAATAACTCATTAGTTTCACAAAAATATGTGTTGCCATAAGTTTAACATACTAGTTGATATTAACTAGTCCAAGAAATAAGAAATATTAATTATCTGGACATTAACAAAATAAGATAAAGGTATACTTTTATTTATTTTTCTTCAAAACTGATTCTTAGGTGATATTTAAATGTCAAGAAATAAAATTTATAAGATGTATATAATGTAAAAATGAAGTGGTTGTATAAAAAACTTGGAAAATGAATGTCTCTTCTTTTACCTTTATGTGAAATCAAGTAGGTTGAGTGTTAATGAATACTGTATCAGTCTATCTTTTCCAAAGAAACAGAATCAATGTGTGTGTGAGGGAGAGGTGTGTTTGTGGGAGGGCAGAGGACTGTATAAATACATATGTCTATAGTCTATATTTTCATCTATCTCTCTACCTGTCTATATTTTAAAATAAATTGGCTCAAATGATTGTGGGACTGGCAAGTCTGAAATCAATAAGCTAGAATCTCAAAAATAGTTGACACTATTATCTCAGACAGAATTTCTTCTGGGAATCTCAGGTTTTGCTTTTAAGGCCTTTCAACTGATTGGATTGGGCCCTCTATTATTATCCTATATAATCCTATCTAATAAAAGAGTAGTGTGCAAATTGACCATATCTCTGCTATAACCACAAGCCATGCCTGCAAGCCAATTCGGATCAAATATGCAAATAAACTCAACCAAGATGGCTGAGGTCATGGAGAGCAGAAGGGAGGTTTGTGTTTCCCTGGTGATGGAGGAAGACAAGCTTTCTGCCCGCTCTTGCTGGTCCAGGCCTCCACTCCAGGCTAGAAAGTTTCAATTGTGGAAGATAAATAAATCCCAGATACCAGGGCCTTCACTTGGGTTTCTGGGGGGCATGGCTGGTCTGCAAACCACCACAGGCCCCTTGCCCAGGCTGCTCCACATCTCAAGGGAACCCCCACTCTGATCTGGGACACCATTCAGGGCAAACCACATGGCCCACATCCAAGCACCAGGCCTCTATCTTACCTACTAAAAGAGTAATATGTAGATTGACCCATCATTCCAGCACACAAGATGGTTGCCCCCATGTGGAAACAAGATGGTCACCACAAGATGGCCAGCAGGGGAGAGCAGTTGGAAGAGATCAGGCCTTCAAGGGAGGGCAGTTGTGGGCTATCAGGCCAATAAGGGAGGGCAGTTGGGAGGGACCAGGCCTGCAAAAGAGGGAAGTTGGGGATGACTAGACCTGTAGGAAAGGGCAGTTGGGGGGAACCCAGGCCTGCAGGGGAAAGCAGTTGAGTGGGACTAGGCCTGTAGTAGAGGGCAATTAGGGGTGACTAGGCCTGTAGGGGAGGGCAGTTTGGGGCAAATAGACTGGCAGGGGAGCAGTTAATCATCAATCAGGCTGGCAGGAAAGTGGTTAGGTGGTGATCAGGCTGGCAGGCAGAAGTGGTTAGGGGCAATCAGGAAGGCAAGAAGGCAAGTGATCAGTTGGGAGCCAGCAGTCCTGGTTTGTGAGAGGGATGTTTGACTTCCCTGCTAGCGGTAGAGCCTAAGACCATTGGAAAATACAGATATTTACATTACAGTTCATTAGCAGTAGCAAAATTACAGTTATGAAGTAGCAACGAAAATAATTTTATGGTTGGGGGTCACCACAACATGAGGACCTGTATTAAAGGATCGTGGCATTAGAAAGGTTGAGAACCACTGACTAGATCTGTGTTTGATTAAATGTTTGGGTATATTAATCTACCAAAGTTGACACAAAACAAACCATCACAAGCACCAAAGTACTTATTAGTCTCCAACTTTCTCTTGCTGGCAATTCAATTCATATTGTTAATTTAAATTTCAAAATATAGCATTTTGAAAACTCTGGTATTTTTAATAATTGTCTTTTCTTTCTTTAGTTGCTCACTTTTAGTGTTTTGTTGTATATTGGTACATTCATCTGAGAATCATAAAAAAGAATGTATAAAGCTCACTCCATCCATGTACTTGATCAGCAGGTCAAGTACAGTAAAACTTAGAACCCCTTTTCAAAGTAACATTTAAATGAAATAATATATTGAAAGAAACATTATTTATATTGAAATATGACTAAACAAGTGTGCGATATGGCAACATATATGTATTTTATATATTAATTAACAAGATGTAGCTCTAGATTTAATAACTACCATAATTTCAAATTGGTGATGAGTGGAAACAGTATTTTGAGCTTCAGAAGTAAGTCTATTTCTGCATTTCTGCACTGCCAATACCACTGTGATTTGTATATAGAAGGATATGTAGTTAGAGGTCAGTGAAAAGAAGATATGTTTTCCCAATCAACTTCAGAGACCTATGGTTAAGAACCAGTTCACTGATGAAAAAAATAGAATGATGGTTTGGCTCTGGCTAGTTTTGTTCAACAGTTATAACGTTGGCCCATAGACCAAAGAGTTTCCAGTTCGATTTTGGCCAAAGGCATATGCCTAGGTTGTAGATTCATCCCAGGCCCCTGCAGGGCCAAGTGTGAGAGGCAACCAATCTATGTGTCTCTCTCACATAGATGTCTCTCTCTTTCTCTCTCTCCTTCCTCTACTCCAGACACTCTACCTAAAAAAATCAATGGAAAAAGTATCATTTGGTGAGGATAAAAAATAAAAAAATAAAAAAAGAATGATGGTTTAACTGAAACTTGGAGACTATCTGTTGATTTAATTTCTCAAACATTGCTTGATGACAAGAATAATGATAGAAATAGCTAACAGAGCAGCTAGTAAGTGGCAGACATCAGACATTATTCTAAGTGTTTTATACATGTCACATCACATAATTCATAGAAAACCTCCATGAGGTAGGATTTGACAGATGCACAGAGAGTTGGAGTAACTTTTTAGAGTCATACTGTTTTTTTATAAGTGATGAAACTAGGTTCATTATGGTCTTTTAATCTACTGTGCTATATAATTAACAACTGGTTTCTTTCTATTCACCTGAGTTTTGTAGTAAATGATGGAAAGGCAAGATTATGTGAGAAATCTTTTTCAGTCAAACATTATGAAATAGAACTTGAATATCCATAAATTTGTATAAAGCATTTATTATTATCTATGTAATTTACAAATTGCAACTAAATTTTTAATGTCAAAAGCATAAAAAAGAGAAAAACGCATGCTTACAAAGAAAGTCTGTGACTGTTAACTATTACCAGATTTAAAAATTTTTCATTTAGTACAAGCTGTTGATGGTTGCAAATATAAAAGTTTTAAATTTCTTTATAAGATTAAAAAAATTAAAATTTATTGTTATATGGCTATTTGACTCTGTTGGAAATCTAGAACAGTTGTAAAAATGTCAAGGTCTTAGAATTTGTGAAGATTGAAATTTAGGAAAATTAACATCTTGTTAAAATATTGCTACTATGTTTAAATATTAAATACTTTCACTTCTAAAAATGCAAAAGAGACAATCCACAACATGTATTAACTTTTCAAGAGAGTTAAATCACCATTTCCCCCCTGAAAGTTTTAATAAGTTTTAGAATAACTGTTTTAGAATATATTCATATCTACCCAACCCTTGATTTTCCAGAGAAGGAGAAGGTGAGATGGCATGAGGAAATTTTACACATTTTTTAACAATATGAATGTCAATATAAAACCCTGAATTTTTACGCAGTGTTTTTTTTTTTTTTCCCCTAAAGTTTTACATATGTCTTCTCTTTCCCCAATTGACCCTCCACCCCAGCCATTCCCACCCTGGGCAAGCCCCCACCACCCCAGTGTCTGTGTCCATTGGTTATGCTAATATACATACATACAAGTCCTTTGTTTGCTCTCCAACCCATCCTCTCCCTTACCATTGGTCTCTAGATCTACTCTTGTTCATCAAATTATGTTAATCATCATATCCCACATATGAGTGAAATTTATCTTTCTCCACTGGCTTATTTTGCTTAGCATAATGCTCTCCAGTTCCATCCACGCTGTTACATGGATGTATTTCATTGTGTAGATGTACCACTGTTTTTTAATCCACACATCTGCTGATAGACATGTAGGCTGTTTTCAAATCTTAGCTATTGTAAATTATGCTGTTATGAGCATAAGGGTTCATATATCCTTTCTGATTGGGGTTTCTGGTTTCTTGGGATATATTCCTAGACGTGGAATTATTGGGTCAAATGGGAGTTCCATTTTTTAGTTTTATTTTTTTGTTTGTTTTGTTTTGTTTTTTTTGAGGAAAGTCCATACTATTCTCCACAGTGGCTGCACCATTCTGCATCCCCACCAGCAATGCATAAGAGTTCCTTTATCTCAGCATCCTCACCAGCACTTATTATTTGTTGATTTTTTTTGATGATAGCTATTCTGACGGGTATGATATGATATCTCGTTTTGATTTGCATATCTCAGATGATTGGTGACTTTTAGCATGTTTTCAGATGTCTCTGGGCCTTCTGTATATCCTCTTTTAAAAAGTGTCTACTTAGATCCTTTGCCCATTTTTTATTGGATTGTTTATCTTCCTTTTGTTAAATTGTATGAGTTCTCTGTAAAATTTGGAGATTAAACTGTTACCAGAAATATCATTGGCAAATATGTTCTCCTATGCAGTTGGCTTTCTTGTTGTTTTGTTGATGGTTTCTTTTGCTGTGCAGAAGCTTTTTATTTTGATGTAATCCCATTTGTTTATTTTCTCTTTAGTCTTCATTGCCCTAGGAGCTGTGTCAGTAAAGATATTACTATAACATATATCTGCTATTTTGCTGCCTTTGGAGTCTTATAGGATTTTTATGATTTCTCACTTTATATTCAAGTCCTTTAGCCATTTTGAGTTTGTTTTTGTGTATGGTGAAAGTTGGTGATCTAGTTTCATTACTATAACATATATCTGCTATTTTGCTGCCTTTGGAGTCTTATAGGATTTTTATGATTTCCCACTTTATATTCAAGTCCTTTAGCCATTTTGAGTTTGTTTTTGTGTATGGTGAAAGTTGGTGATCTAGTTTCATTTTTTTACATGTATTTGTCCAAATTTCCCAGCACCATATATTAAAGAGATTGTTTTGATACCATTGTATGCTCTTGCCTCCTTTGTCAAATATTAATTGATCATAATGGCTTGGATCAATTTCTGGGTTCTCTTTTCTCTTCCATCGGTTTATATGTCTGTTCTTGTGCCAGTACCAGGCAGTTTTGAGGACAATGGCTTGGTAATATAGCTTGATATCTGGTATTGTGATCCCTCCAACTTTGTTCTTTTTTCTCAGGATTGATGTGGCTATTTGGGGTCTTTTTTTATTCCAGGTGAATTTTTGGAGAGTTTCTTCTAGATCTTTTAAATACACTGTTGTATTTTAATGGGGATTGCATTGAATCTATATATTGCTTTGGGTAGTATGGACATTTTAATGCTATTGATTCTACCAATCAATGAACATGGTGTGTTCTTCCATTTGTCTATCTCTTTTTTCAATGTCCTTTTTTTCTTCTTCTGAGTACAGGTCTTTTATTTCCTTAGTTAAGTTTATTATTAGGTATCATAGTTTTTTTGGGTGCAATGGTAAATGGGATTTTTTTTTTTATTATTTCTCTTTCTGTGAGTTCATTATTAAAAAGGACATATATTTCTGGGTGTTAATTTTGTGTTCTACTATATTTGGCAGTGTTTCTTAGGGGTAGTTGACCATTTATTTAATAAGACACAAACCTCTGCTTATAAAATAAATTTACAATAGATATCTAAATACCCACGTTCTTTTTTCTACATATAAACTTTTTTTTTCATTTTTGTCTAAATTTTTACCCCCTCAGCTCAGTTTTCATGCCAATGAGCAAGTTGTTTCATAAATTAATGATATGTTGAGCAAACTCAGAAATCATTTTTTAAAAATTGTCTGAGCTTAATAAATATTTATGCAGTCTATGGTAGGAAGGGCAAATTGGTTTCACAAGTGGCAAATTTTTGTTGAATGAGTGAATGAAAAATCAGAACGAGAAAGAGGAGTGAACTTCTGCCAACCATAACTGTTTCAAAATCTTTCAGTGTTATAAACTACTATTGTCAAGGATTTGCCCATATTTTGAATTTATTGTATACTTTTGTACAAGCATAGTCATATTAATTTTTAAAACTCCCGTTAAATCTGATGATTCTGTTCTAATGGGAATTTTACAAATTTTGTCTCCTCTTAACGAACAGTTGAAAAAAGTAGGCATAAAGAATCAGGAAGGCTTCCCAGATAAATGAAGAGATATACATGAAAGGGAAAGGGCTGATTTCCTAGCATTGAGTACTTAAAGCCAACCATTTCTTAATGGCATGGAAAACCAATTTTCTAGAGCCCCTGAAAAAGAAGAATGAGATCAATCAAGAACATAAACGTATGTCAGGCACTCATAAAAACAGCTTAAGGTAATGATTTTTTTTAATGTGGAGACTTAGAATATTTCATTTCTAATTCACCAGAAAAACCCTTTAATATGTTTGAAATATTTTCCCACAGGCAAATAAAATCTTATTTTAAACATCTTGTAAATTTAGAAAGTCAAATACAGCAATGGAACATATATTTTTGGCCTCCCAAAATATTGTCTGCTTGATATCAACTATTAAGAAAGGAAATATACACAGATGTCTTCGTTTTAATGTAATTTTTTCATCTCTTAACTTCTTAGTCACAACCTTTCTGGTCAATTTTTTTTTTTTTTAATTTAAGAAGTGGAGAGAACATGAGGAAAATGGACTCTATGAGGCAAAAAGGCAATTGGTTGAATTGAATATCAAAAATTAGAAGCAGCTGTGCTCAAGTGCATAATATTTTGCCCTCCATGGTTAATGAAAAATTTTACCAAAGTAAATGATGGTAGGTATGCATACATGAATTTATACTTCCTTCACAGTGCCTGACATATATTCAATATAGTAGGACTTTTTTTTAGTTTATGTGTATGATTTTGGGGAAGGTATAACATAAAGGAAAGATTAAGAGTGACAACATGACCCTTGTTCTTGAATACAGGTGCAAATCTTGTAAATTATAGGTATTTTTTAATTCATATGTATTTTCTTAAGTGCCAATTCACATCTGTTTTTCCACTAATTTTTTTAATTGAGATTCTCTAGCAAAATTAAGAGGTAATACTTCCATTGCAAAGAACATGTATAATCTACATATAATGTATATATCTAATATAACTTTTTGTTGTTAATCCTCATGCGAGGATATCTTTTCCATCGATTTTTTAGAGATAGTGGAAGAGAGGGAGAGGAGTGAGAGAGAGCGAGCACGAGCACAAGTGTGAGACCAAGAGAGAGACCAAGGAAAAGAAACATTAATGTGAGAGAGACATATCGCTTGGTTGTCCCCCTGCAGGTGCCCCAACTAGGGCCAGGGATCAAACTTGCAACTGAGGTATGTGCCCTTGATCAGGGATCTAACCCATGACCCTCCGTTTACTAGCCAACACCATAACCACTGAGCAACCAGCCAGGGTTCGAATATAGCTTTTGATATATATAATCACATTATCATACATTTCTATCCTAGGCCATAAAAATGCAAAAAAGAGAGAAGTTTTACAATGTACATGGTTCTGAATAAATTTTTAATATTTTTATTTCAATAGTAGTGGTCAGCTAAAAATTTGAAGAGTTCTTGCTATCTTTAAAAAATGTTGGTGGACAATCATCTTAACAAATGTGGACTATATTCTCTTACTTGTTAATAAAATTGTCTTCAGAGTTCAGCATTCCTGTATTTTATGAGATTTCATTGATTCTCTTTTGTAAGCCAGAAACTGAATCATTAACTTGCATACAGAGAGGCACTAAACACCTTACTTGCCCTTAGGGAAATTTAAGAAAAACGTAGTACATTTTGATCCATGCTGCAACAGAGATAAATGAGTTCAATTGGGAGCAGGGGTTGGAGTTTTGTTTCTGGGACTGGGGTGCAGGAAGAGAGGACTCCACAGAGGAGTAATGTTTACCTCACTCTTTGCTGAGCTATGTCCTAACTTAAATGTAGGATTTCTCTATCAGTTTTTTGTAGTTAATAGCAATATTTTACTACCGAGTAGTGTTTTTCATTTGTTCTCTTCATTAATCTGATTATGGCAAATAAAGCCATTTGACATACCTTGGGTTAGCTGCAATTTCACCAAAGATTTCCATAGTATGTCAGATATTTGTTTACCTTTATTGGAAAAAAAAGTAATAGTTTGCTTCTCCCTTTATATTGTAAAGTGAGACAAGATGATTTGTTGCAAATTCACGGGTGATGTGTTGATTTGTGTTGGATGGGATTCCATAAGAGAGAAAACAATTGTCAAACAAACACACTGTTATGCAGTGCTTGCTTTCCCAGCTCAGCAGGGGACTTAACACTTCCCAAATGTCATACTCTATTATAAAAAGTGAAAACACACAAGTTTATTTTTCAAATGTGTTCATCTAACATTTACTTTCAGAGAGTTTTAGTCCTAGAGATACTTTACCTTTCTGACTTTAGAAGGATAGGTAGGGAAGTACAGTTGTGAGTACATGAAACACAGACTTTTTTCTTATATTATTATTTATCAATTGTTGCATTATTTATTTGTATTACAACTGAAACCTACTTTTGTCCACCCCTATGAGTAAGGAAGAGGAATAAAAAAGTCACTGCACCTTTTGTATTTGGAAGGGTTAAATATCACATTAAAAGAGAAAATAAGAGGACCTATTACATCTTCAGTTAAGTTGCTGCTTTAAAAACAATTAACATTAAAATCTAGTACACTGTCTTGTTGCTAGATTTTTATCATTCATAAATCAAATTATTATCTGATTTATGAATGATAAATTTCCATTGAGAAGACATGTAAAGTTGCCTCACTGTGCAATTTCTCAAGGTTTACAACTGGAAAACAGCAGTGTTATTAATTATAAACATATGAGGTTATATTCCACAATAGAAATACTCCTCCACAACATTCAGAAATATTTCCACTCCAGTCTCTATGGCATGGCCTTCTGTTTGATACAGATGATGGTGTCTGTGTACCACGAACTAACTCCCAAAGATCTGTTTTTCTCTGTCACACGACAATGGGCCTTTCTCAGATTCAAATAAATGGAAAAACAGCCTATGTTCATGGATTGGAATACTTCATATTGTTAAAGTATAAATATTACCAAAAGCCATCTATAGATTTAATGCAAACCCCATTAAGATTTCAATAGTATTTTTTTACAGAATTAGAAACAAACAATTCTAAAATTAGATGGAAAAACAAAGACCCCAAAATAGCCAAAGAAATACTAAAAAAGAAGAACAAAGCAGGAGGCTTAACACTTCCTGCTGTATTATAAAGCTATAATCATCAAAATAGTGTGATGATAGCATCAATACAGACAGATAGATGAATGTGACAGAATTAAGAGCTCGGAAATCAACTCACATCTATATTGTGAACTAATATTTCACAGGGGAGTCAAAAATACTCAATGGAGAAAAGATAAGTCTCTTTAATAAATGGTGCTGGGATAATAGGACATCCACATAAAAAAAGAATGAAATGAAACTGGATTCATATCTTACACCATCGATACTCAACATGAAATAAATTAAATATTTAAATGTAAGACATGAAACTCTTAGAAGAAAGCATAGAAACAAAGCTCTTTGACATGGGTATTGACACTAATTTTTTGGATATGACATCTAAAGCACAAGCAACAAAATACAAAGTAAACTGCATTAAACTAAAAAGCTCTGTACAGCAAAAGAAACCATCAGCAAAGTGAAAAGTGATGAAATGGAGAAAATATTTACAAACCATTATCTCATAAAGGGTTAATAACCAAAAACTATATAAACCATAATGTAGGGAGTGGCTATGGTGTTAAGCCTTGGACTGACCTGTGGCAGGACCACAAAGAAGTCCTAGCTGGAGGGCAGAGCCCTCCTAGCATAACTAAGTTTGACCTTATAGCCCTCCCTTGTTCCTTCCAAGGTAGCTAATGGGCTGTGGGAGGTGCAGCAAGTGTTGCCAAAACAAGGCTTGAGTAAGGAGATAGATTTAAAACTTGTAAGAACATTGTAAACATGTTGACCACTCCCTTTGTTTTGCTTTGTGTGCTCTGACTATAAAAAGATTCAGCTTACAGGCTGTGTCACTGTGTCCTCATCCAGGCACAAGTGAACCTACCTAGCCCCAACTGTATTTTCTTGTCTGCCTTCTTTAATCCTTCACCACCTCTCCTCAGGTTCACTCCTGGCAGTGCTAGACGTGGTTCACCATAAAACTCAATAGCAAACACAACAAAAGACAGACAAATGCAGTGAAAAGAGGATAAATGACCTAAGTAGACCTTTCTCCAAAGAAGATTTATGAAAGGCCAACAAGTACACAAAAAGATGCTCAAAATCACTAGTCATTAAATAAATTAAAATCAAAACAACATTGAGATATCACCTTACACCTGTTAGAAAGGCCATCATCAGAAAGACATAGAGAACAAATGCTGATGTGGACATGGAGTAAAGGAATCCTTGGGCACTGCTGGTGGGATTGTGAATTGGTGCTGCCACTATGGAAAACATTGGGGAAGTTCCTCAAAAAATTAAAAATAGCACTTCCATATGACCCAGTAATTTCACTTTTGGGTATATGTCCAAAGGAAATAAAAATGCTAACTCAAAAGATCTCTGCACCCCATGTTCATAGCAGCACTATTTACAATAGGAAAGACATACAAATCTACTGTTTGTAACAACATGGCTTGACCTTGAAAGCTTATGCTACTAGTAAGTGTTATAAATCATACAGACAAATGTTATATGATCTCATTTAAATTGGTATCTAAAACAATAACAAAACAAAAACTAAAACAAAAAGTCTAAACTCATGGAGAGAATGAGATCAGACAAGAGGTGGAAGGTAGAGGGAAGGAAAATTGAAGGGAGGTGATCAAAAGTTGCACTCTTTCAGTTATAAGATAAAAAATACAAATAGTTCTAATAACAAGAAGAATTTTTTACTGTTTTCATTTCTTTTTTTGTATCTTTATGAGAAATTGGGTGTTAGTTGAATATGTTGTGGTAATCATTTCACAATATATGTAGATCAAACCATCATGCCATATACCTTGAATTTATACAGTGACATACACCTATTATTTCTGAATAGAACTGGGGAAATTAGCATTTCTAAGTCTGATTTAGGCTGCAGTTTGAAATAGTGGAATGATATATTAAATAATGTTACGCATCTTAATTTAAATGCAATCGCAACAGCCATTTATTCTTCCTTTCTTATTATGTTATGATAAAAAAAAAAAAACTTTTAGGTAGTCCAAGTGGAAAGTACTAGTATAAGAAATTGATGATAACATTACATCAGGCAAAATGAATAAGCAAACAAAACAATAACTCAAAACTTCAAAATGTATATGCACATCCTAGGACTTTTAGATTAAGAGTTTACCTTCTGTTAATAAATCTTTTGTCTGTGAGACTATAGCTGGCACAGTGGTGACTTTAACTACATGTGGGAGAGAGGACAACTTTCCATCACACAAGTTATTTCCTATTTTAAGATTTTTAGGTAAATCAATGACAATAGCACTTTTACTATCCTTACAATGTAAAATAGCATGTTATGTCATTTGGCCACGCAATGAATGGTGTGATAAGTAGAATAGGAGTCATTCTTCTACTCACTGTACTTGTGAAAGCTGAGGCTTAGCTGACAATCTGCAAGGGCATTCATACTCTGCCCATGACTTGCAATTTACTCACCACGCTACACAGTGGGATTTTGGCTTTGTAAGAAAACTAGATGTCAGAAGCTTAAGATAAATTGACCAGAATCATAAAGTAAATGAGTAGAGATTTCATGTCTAAAATATTTGATTTTTTAAAATCTGAAAGTGATAGGGTTTTGCTACATTATTACAAATTCTATTTCCTATGATGCTGTGATTCTGGAATGTCAGAAGAAGGCTAAAGTATTTCCCTCCAATAAACATCAGGAATCTCTCGCTTACTTTCTCACTGGGCTATGTTATCATTTAAATGTAGGATTTATCTTTTCGTGTGAAAAATTGCCTCATATGGATTTGGGTTGGGGTGGGGAGCAGATCTAAGTAACCCCCGAGCTTTTGAAGGAAGAGAAAGAAGGATGGAGAGTCTTGAAGTTTTTTTCTTTTTATCCACCGAATGAGACAACTCATCTGTAACCTTGAAAATCATCAAAGTGTAAAATCACCTCCAAGTGGTGATGGAGAAAGTCTTCTTTGTTGCACATTTTTCTTTAGTAAACATTTGTTATTTGTTTTACTCAAGACCAGAACCACTGGGAAGGCATGAACAGAGTTTACACCCAAAAGGTTGTATTAGCCACTATTAGCCACCTCTTTAAGTTTATGCTACAAATGGGTTTTGTCTGTCTTAGTTCCATAGAGATAGATGAAGCTCAATGCCCTTTGGAGTAGTAAACACAGTAATGGGGCATTCAGTGCTGGCTGCCATGGTAACATCATCTCAAATATTACACTAATATATTTTAAGCTTAACAGATGGTCATCTAGAGAAAAATGAACAAGGAGTTGATGTACAAATGGGAATACCACACAATAAAAATGGCTTCTTAGGAGGAATACCAAGAAATAAACAAGCAAAAGTAGGAAATTAGATGTAGTTCACAAAGACAGAAAGAAATATATCAGGGATTTTAAAAATGGTAAAAGATAATGCTGTCCCTAAAAACTAAACTGAAGATTGTGAGTTTACATTTTTCAATACTTTTATCAGCAAATTTACCAAAATGTTGGGAAGAAGTAAGACCAAAATTAATGTTTGGAGCCCTGGCCGGTGTGGCTCATTCAGTTGGTTGAGCATCCATGCAGGAGTCAGCCAGTTTATGTTTCTCTCTTATTAAGGATTTTCTCTCTCCATCTTCCTTTCTCTCTCTCTATAAAATTAATAAAAATATATTAAAAATTAAATTTTGGAGTCCATACAGATCCTAACAGAAGTGGAAACCACAATTATCATTTTATTTAAGCCTTTTTTTTTTTTGAAAATTCATGGTAAGGTGTTTGAAGATTAGAAAGTGCTCAAACCTTTGCCTAGCTAGGAGTAGTTAACCAATAATTTTTAACTTCATTGAATTAAACATATTGTTATTCTACTTGAATAATTCTCAACAGAGGGTGTTTTTTCCATTGATTTTTTTTTTTTTTTTTTTTTTTTTTTTTTAGAGAGAGAGTGGAAGGGAGGAAGGTGTGGGAGAAAGAACAGAGACAGAGAGAGAGGAATATGGAAGTGAGAGACACACAACAATTGGTTGCTTCCCAATTGCATCCTAATAGGAGCCAGGGATTCACTATTAATTGGAAATTGAAGCCTAGACCCTTAGGTGTGAGGGCTGATGCTGAGCAGCCCAGTCAGGGGTATTTTTCATTTTTGAGTTTTTGCTTTTACTTTATGGAGTCACTGAATATATATAGAAATTAAAGTAGTGTTCAATTTAAATCATAACCTTAATACAAATAAAGAATTTTAGCATCACAGGGTCTGATTATTTCCAAAAAGGTATTAACAGAGAGTCATAGTAATAATTCTTCACCTTCATCTCTTAAGTTAGAAAGTTTATTAAATTCCCAATTCCTATAGATAAAAAATGTTCATGTTATACCTTTTTTATACTAGGTAATATCAGAATATCTAAATAGAAATAAGTCCTATTTTTATAAGGAAATTGATCAAAGTTAAGCAGAGGTTACTTTAACAGAAACTTTCTACTAAATAAAAGAGTATAAAACTTGTTTTGAGTAGATTTAACATGCAGAATCAGAAAAACTAGATATGAATGAACAGGATATTAGACTTTTATTTAACATAGGGAAAGAGCAGCTTAAAAATTTGTTTCCAACTGGAATGAACAGCCCCTTGAGGTCATAATTTCCTCATTGCAGTCAAGGCTGGATTGTCAAAAACTCTAAATAAAAAAAATGATGTTGAGTTAAATAGCTGATAAGCTCATATCCAAATTTAAGATTTAGTTTTCTGATTTAGTCAATGCCACACCAAACATGCAGTTACTTTCAAACAGCATTTTTGTTTGATAGCATTTAGAAAAAGATAAGCAAATAATTGAGTGCATTATTTTCCACTTAATGCAAATGTTTTCCCAAATGGTAAGACATATTATTATTATTTTCTTAAAAAACATATTTTAGAGAAAATGTTTAAACAATAAAAAAATGTAAAAGAATAAAGTTCCTTACTTCCACCAACCAGAATCAAAAGCTTTTAATGTTTTTCATAGTTGATTAAAAAATAAATGTTAGAGTTTAACATGTTTAACTTTATTATTAAGAATGCTCTGATTACTCCTTCTCTTTCCTCCCTCAACAATTTCTTCCCCTCCTCTTTAGTCACAAGGTTTTGTTGGTCTATTTTTAAATCTTTTGAATCCCTCAAATTTTCACATTTTTGGATGATGTTCAAGGATAAATAGCAAAGTCGTGAGAAAGATATGGTTTTGATTGACTCTTAGTGAGTGCAGATATAAATATGCAACATGTAAGAAGCTGGAGAAATCCAGGGGTGTAAGGCATGGAGTGGGAAATGTCTGGAGTTTCCAGTGACAAGTTTTAGTCATAACTGTTTAGAATGACTATCTTCACAAGATAATCAAAACCATAGAGGTGGATAGAATTCTGGAGTGCAAAATTCTACAAAAATAAAAATAAATTTAGGCCAAAGGTGTTTGGATAGAAAGGTGAGAGGATGAAGAGAACTCATTTAAGACAAGGTGAAGAACAAGGGTGATGTGTGCTAGAAGCTAAGGAGAAAGCGACTGTCCTTTCTGGAAAACCAATGTCATCAGAAAAAAGTAGAGAATGAGATGAGCAAGGATAACCCTTTGAACTGAGCTCCTAGGTGGTTAAGGATGGCCAGGAGTGATAATGAATTTCTGCACAATGGTAGCATCAGATCTGAGATTAAATGTTGAATTAAGGAATAAATGAGTGGCCAGAAAAAAAAGAGGAGACTACAGGCGTAAACTACTCTTTAAAGAAATTTACCAATTAAAGTGAGAATCAGCATAGTTAGATGTCATATTATGATATTTTTATGAGCTGGGAGATCGCAGTTCAATTCCCTGTCAGCACTTGTCCAGGTTGCAGGCTCTATTCCCAGTGTGAGGCATACTGAAGGCAGCCAATCAATGACTCTCTCATCATTGATGTTTCTATTTCTCTCCTTCACCTTTCCTCTCTGAAATCAATACAAAATATTTTCACAAATTGCTATTAGGTGGGGAAAATAAATGCACTATTTCATTCTAACTAAACCCTCATTAGTTAAATACACAAAAACCATTTCTTTAGGTAGTGGGACAAGCATTTACTAAAAACAAGCAAAACAAACAAACAAACAAACAAACAAACAAAAAAGGAGGAAAAGAAGGAGAAAAAGGACCTCTTTAAGGATAGCTTGGTAAAACTATGTTTATAAAATATAACCATTTGTTCATTTAGCCAGATACAGTCCTCAATGTTGAAGATACAGTCAGAAACAAAACAAAATAAAATAAAAATACCTGCCCTCATGGTGCTTATACTTCAGTGAGGGGATAGACAATTAACACATAAACAGTTAAAATAGATAGCATGTCCAATGGTGAGAATTGTTATAAATAGAGAGCAATAAGTAGTGGAAACTAGGGGGCAGTAGAGGCAGTATCAGGGAGGCATCAGGGGTAAGGTAGCATTTCAGCAAAGAATTGAAGAAGAAGAGGGAAGGGGACCATGTGCCTCTTGGGAAAGAGCCTTCCAGGCACAGAGCAACCTGTGCTGGGCTCTCAGTTCGAGGATGCCTGGTGTGTAGGAATAACAGCAAGATCAGCAGAGCTAGAGCTGAGTGGGGCGAGGCAAGTGGACAGGAGTAGGAAAGAAGAGTGGTATCAGCTCAGATCAAGCAGAGGGGGCTCAGGCTTTCATGCTGAGTGAGATGCAAAGCAAGTAGACAGTTTTTTTGCAACTGACAGGCTCACAAGGGCTGCTGTGTTGATAATAAAATGGGTTAGGAGATTGCTGGGATGCAGGGGCAAGGATGGGAGGCGTGCAGCAGAGCAGAGCAAGCAGATGGCGAGAGGAGGTTGGATTCTGAAAACACTTTGAAGGTAGAGCTGACTGGATTTGGTGATGGGTTTGAAATTAGTAAGGAAAGAGAGGAATTCAGGATGGCTGCAAGAATTTTTGGCCTGACAATTGCCATTATAGACTTACAATTTACTGAGATGGGGAAGACTGCTGTGAAAAAGAAACACAATAACATTTGTAATATTTGTTGAAGGATCATTTCAACCTATATGGATTTTTAAAATTTATTTTGTTTTTGACTGTATCTTCAACATAGAGAACTGTATCTGGGACCTTTTTCAAGATTCCAGTTTCGAACTGAATTGTTACAGTTTTGCAGTTCAAGACATGTTTTATACTGTGCAGGAGGAGACTTACACATAAGTTATTGCTTATAAAATGCTTATCACAGAGCAGGGTACTAGTAAACAGTCAATAAATATTAGCTATGATTAGAACTTTTTTGGTAATACCAGCCTGTGTTAACAATGTTGATGTTATTTATCAAATATTAATTAATATTTTCCCTAGATATTTGTTTTTTTCTACTAGATGGAAACAATTAAATATATTATTTCTGTAATGCAAAAGGAAGCAGATTAACCACTGGGAAATTGCTAATAATTATTTTTTCTAATTGCCACAGATAGCTCATTAAAAACCAAAATGAAACTTTTCAGGTTTTCAACCCACAGATGAATATAATACATGCTAATTGATGGAAGAGTCAGAACTGATACCCAGAATCCAGTCTCCCAGTGTTCAGCTATGTGGACCACGATATTTCCCTTTTGTTTGAATGCACAAACCATTTGTATGGTGATTCTAGGTGTTTTTAAGAAACTGATTTTATATTTATCAGAGCTTTAAAATTGTGTTGTGTGTGTGTGTGTGTGTGTGTGTGTGTGTGTGTTTAATCTCCCCAATTGTGCCTTCATTTGATGCCTGGGGATAGAAGTCATATTAGTGTAAGCTGAGCCATCATCTTTTAACCAAAGTAAAAGATAAAATAAAATGAGTCAAAATAGCCTCCCACCCACAGAGCAGAGATCTAGAAATGTGTGAGTAATTCAAGTCACCTGGTACCATGGGCTCTGCAGGTGTTGATAACACACTCCCTTTAGTGGTAAATGGTTTTCTGGTGTTTCATTTAGTCCCAGTGTCACTGCATAAAAAAGGAAATCTCAGACATCAAAGGAAGAAAGATTAAAGGACCCCAGCACTTTAGAAACATGACATTGTCAGCCGCACCGGTTTCTCTCTTGCAATGCTCCTCCTTACCCAACCTCAAGTTAAGTAACCAGGGCAGTGCACAGGGATCTGGCAGGCAGATGTTGGACTATATGTTGGCTGTATTACAAGATGCATCTATACACATGTACACACATGGGCAGGGGCAAACACAGTGGTTTGGGCTTGATGCTAAAACACTGGTATCAACTCATGCAGGGATCCAGGGGAGGAGGGGATTGCTAATCAGTGCTTTTAAGATCTTTTCGTGCAGTTGGACTAGGAAACTGGCATGACATCTACCTTGGTTAAGGATTAACCTATGTAATAAAACTCCATCCATAATGTGCATGATATAAGTTGCTTCATAGCCATATATTTAGAAGTGCCTTAATTAATTCTAAAAGAAACCCTCTGACCATTGATTGTTAAGTAAACCTGTTAATTCAACATTTAATGACTATACCAGGCACTGTGTCAGACCCATGAGATTTCTGTTGCTTTGGAAGCACGAATTTATAGTTTGGCAATTTCCTCAGGTATGCTGGAAGACATAATGTATTTAGATAGTGAAGTGAAAGGACTGACCTTCAGCGATTAATAAGATTCTAATGTACATGGTGATAGTTAAGCTGACAAAGGGCTTTCACCTCCATGTTTTTATCTTGATGTTGATGGAACCAATAAACCTGTGAGGTAGACACCTCCGACAGCCTACTCTGTGCAAATATATAACATTCTGATTGAATTGGCAAAACCTGTAATTATAGATGGGGAAGTAATAAACTCATTATTGCAAGATGGTTCTCAAAGCCTGGTCTCCAGACCAGCAACATCAGCATCACCTTGGAACTTATTAGACATGCAGACCTTCCGGCCCCACTGGAGACTTCACTGGACCTGAAACTTTATGGCTAGAGCCCTGCAGTCTCTGCTTTAACACGTCCTCCTGGGGATTCTGAATCAGGCTAATGTTTGACAACACTGATCTGGTAAAGAATCCAGGGATAGAAAACCTGGGTTCTGTTTCTGGCTCCAGCACTTACTGACCACAGGTCACCTAAGAGTCACTGAGTAGGCATCCTAACCTATAAAACTGAAGCCAGCAATGCCTACCCATTTTGCAATATTGGAAATATTTTGAAAAAATAGAAGTTGTAGTTGCACAACATTGTGAAGGTACTAAATGTCACTGAATTATTCACTTTAAAATGGTTTGTTTTATGTTACTTGAATTTCACATCAATAAATTTTTTAAATGCCTGCCCAGCCTTGGCTGAATAGTTCAGTTGGTTAGTGTCATCTCATACATCCTCAGGGCACATACAAAAATCAACCAATGAATACATAAACATGTGAAACAACAGGTCATATGTATCTCCCTTTCTCCCTCTTTTCCTCTTTCCCTCTCTCCCTTCCTCCCTCCCTTCTTCTCTTTCTTTCTCCCTTCCTCTGTCTCTCTAAAATATTCACTTTAAAAGATGCCTGCCCAATTTGTTGAAGAATGAGAAAATGTGTGTGTCTCTTTGCTAGCCAGAGGTGCTATAAAGATAGGTGAGTTTATGAGAAGGCTCTTCAGAGAGTAAGTATCCTTAATTGCTTCTATTTTTCTTGAAAAACAAAGAGTTCTGTCATTTCCATTAGACAGTTAGCAAATGTTGTGAAAAAAAAATGTGGCATCCTAAAGAAAAAAATTATTTTTGCAGTATCTTTCTAGCAGCTTCATGGATGAATTTGGGGTAGGATGAGGTGAACACCAGCTGCAGCTAATGTGGTTAATATCAAGAGGTATAATCTTACATCCCAGTTATTTCGCCCCCACCCAGAAAAAAACAAAAACAAAGAGACTCCATGTCCTTAGAAATCTTTCACTTAATTCTGATTTCAATTCTCTTTCCCTGGTTGGCTCAATCCAAGATGGAGGAGTTCCTGTGTGTTCCCTGAAAGGACAGTTGACAGTGTCATTACCACCTATGTTGTGACTGCTCACAAAAGCAAGGGCTTGTTTCTGCCTTATATGACATAAGTCTCTTGAGGGCAAGATCTCATCATATTCACCTTTACTATCCTTAATAAGCCTATATTACTAGCCCTTGCATAAATAGTCAATGGATGGCAATGGTTCTGAATGGGTTCTTTGTTGTGGGCTCTTGGCATCATTTTCACTTTAGAAACTTGAGGATAAGAGTCTGGAGGACTAATTTATAAACCATTGAACTCATGGCTACCTCCATGTGGGGGTTGTTAAATACTCCAGTTTGTAGAAGCTCAGAAGGTTACTCAGATGATCAGAGGTCTTGTCAACGTGATGCAACCTTATCAAAGGTTGCTTTTCATCCTCTCAAGGTGAGGATGGAATCAGCAGGCAATTGTGATTCCACGTTGTCATGATGCTGCCTGTACTCTATGTGTGAAACCAAGTTATGTCAGATTATGTCTGGAGTGGGCTGCACCTTGAAGATTAGAGTTTTAGATTTCTATCTATGCTGCAGGGGTTCTTTCGTCTTTTTCTAAAATTTCAAATATGCACAAAGGAAGAGAGAAGAGTATGGATTAACCCCCATGTGCACGTCTTGTAAGTTCAACAATTTTTAATTCATTGCTAACCTGATTTACCAGAGCATTTAAAAATAAGTTCTACACATCTATATTTCATTTACAAATATTTCAGTTGTGTCTTTAGAGACATGAACTTTAAAAATAGAATCACAAAAGTTAGAGTTAACAATCATACCTTAATATCATTAAATTTCCATTCAGTAAAATTCTTGAATGCTTACAATTTTGGAAATTATTAAAGAAAATTGATTAAAATTAAAAATTGGGATTAGTAATAAACACCAATGGTTAGTCTCTATTACTCTGTAAGGTGACACATTGATTAAATACCTAGGAAAATTGTGAAATCATTTTGTAAGGAACACATCTGCAAAATATCTGTAGTTTCCAGAATCTTGCTATTTTTAGGGTCTCATGAAAATATGTAGTTTGTAGAGAAGCACTAGTAACTATGGCATCTATTAGCAGGAGGAGTTTTGTTGGCTGGTGAGGGTGAATCTAAAGATCCACAGCAGGACTGAGGTTATGTGAAGAATTGCTGAACTGTAGTGATAAATGTGAAAAGCTCATCTTCACCACACCCAGGTTATGCACCCAAATTCCCAGACAATTTTTGTATTATTTCCGGCAGTCTGTCCTCAATGAAAACCATACTGCTCTATCACTGGAAACACATTTTCCCTTTGGTTAAGTATTAGTTGAAGACTCAGCAGTGAACCAGTCAGACAGTGGAACATGGGGGTGTATTATAAGCTCATCTCTGTACATCCAAATATTGAATAAACAATGGAAAGATTTCCCTGCAACCATGACCAGACCACTGGATATTAAAGTTCTCTCCAGAGCGCTCCAAACACATGTTGGCAGTTGTAACAGAGAGTTAATTTGCTAATACTTAAGACATTCACTACTTTGAAGACAAATAGCTCTATGTAATATTATATAACAGTAACTGTCTGATCCTTTCTGTGAAACTGAATTTTAAAGATCTCTGATTTGTTTTTGGAAGGCTCTCAGAAAACAAGATTAGACTCTTTAGTAAATTTGCTATTACTTATCAATATTTTACATACAACAAAAGCATTGCAATCTGCCTTGGAAACGTCATTTGTATGTTGTAAAAAACTTGTGATATACTATTTATAAAAGTTCGGCTCCAATTCTTGTTTCTATGGAATGAGCAGACTTATTTCAAGAGATCAGTCTTAGCTTTTCCAATCTCCCCTGCTTAAAATCCCAGGCAGAATTTGATCAGCATGTATTAGGAGTGTGCTCAAGCATGGGAGATTAAAAGCAGCACATGAACAGATCCTTGTGCTTTTGATCTGCCTTCTGAAAAGAGCCTGGCGAGGGCTGTGTTTTGTAATAAAAATCACTTCATCTAACATTAACATGGAAACAACTTAACTTGCTTATGTGCATAAAGCTCTGGTGATCGCATTCAAACCCAGGAAATTTTACAGTCAGAAGATAATTCATCCTGCCTGTGCCTGCTGTGCTCAGGTGGGGCTGTCTTTGTCTTTCCTCCTCCAATCAGGAAATGCAATCGCTCCCGTCTATAAACTGTGCAGCTAGACTGTACAGGAGTCCCACAGAGACTTAACCTTTCAAACACAAAGTGACATTCCTGCCTAGACTCAAAAGTACTAAACATGTAACTTAGAAAACTTGGCCTAGAAGGAAGAGAATATCATATACAAACTTAAATTGGGCTTAAAAAAGTCTTTTGCAAATTCTTCAATTTAGGAGTAAGCTCTGAAAAATGTATAGGTGTTTTAAATTTTTAACATGGGAGCATAATGAAAAGAATTGTTTAGGCATATATAATAATCATAGACATGATTTTAAAAATATGTGGCTCAAAACCTAGAAGCATTGACCACATTTTCATGGTAAATATTGATATGCCAATGGTATTTACCATTAATTTAACCTGGTTGGGGAGAACCTTGTTTAACTCAATTTGTTTAGGATCATAAACAAGTTAGACATCAAATGAATGTGGGGCAAGCATTTGAAAAAAGTAGTTTTTATGCTCTGGTTTTATTTTGCTGTGGCTAAGGTGCATCAAGAAATTGAATCACTTTAGTATTCCATCTACATATATCCAAGATGTTGAAGGAAGCCACCATGAGTTGCTCACCTTCTTGTTTCTTTGCCAAGGTACCTCATGGTGGTGGAGGTTAACTATGAACACTATCAGATATGATCCATGAATGAGAAAAATATATATTAGTATAGAAAAAGGTAAATAAAAGTTATAAAGAAGCATTTTGTATGGAGTGTCATCAGCTTCATCCGACTCTCAGAAATACAGTGTTATAGCCACCCACCAAGATTCTTAAACAATTTTATGGGGACAATTAGGAAAGAGGTGCAATACAGAGTCACTGCTGTAAATGGTGTGTAGCATAGTATTATTGCTGTGGTAGAGATCACTGATAGATATATAACTTAGAAATAAAAGAGCTTACTTTTAAATATATATATATATCAATGTGAGACATTCGTTGGTGGCTTCCTGTAGGCCCTTATTGGGGATCAAAGATCAAGCTCACAACCTGGGCAAGTGCCCTGATTGGAAATTGAATTGAACCAGCAATCTTTTGGTATAGGAGATGACTCTCAACCAATTGAGCCATATCAGTCAAGGCCAAGAGTTTGCTTTTTTACTTTAGATAATTTATATGTGAAAAATGCCACAAGCTATAAGAATGCAATGTAAAATAACTGATGATAGCACTTGAAACTGCATTTGAGGTCAACATGAAACAGTTGTAATCAAGTTGCTGGCTAGAAAAGTACTCATCATCCGATCTCCTTTCTAAAAACTGATTCATATGCTTTTCAGCATAACAATTATTGCTTGTCTCATTTTTGATTCATATAAGTATAATTCCAGTAGGATATGATCTCACTCTTCTAAGGGAAATGGTGAACAACATAGACTGATGAACAAGAACAGACCCAGAGATTAGGAGCCATGGGTCAGACTGTTGGACCTCAAAGGGAGGGTGAAGATAAAAGGGAGAGATCAACCAAAGGACTTATATGCATATATATGAGCCTAACCAGTGGTTAAGGACAATAGGGGGATGGGGGCATGAGTTGGGGTGGGGTGGGGGATTGAAATGGGGGGTTGAGGACAAATATGTGATACCTTAATCAATAAAAAAATTAATTTTAAAAAACAGATATGACTCCCTTAGCTATATGAATGGTTTATGTAGTTCTTAGGTGATTTTTAAAAAAACTATTTCAAAATATCTATAAAGTCACCAAATTCTTTCTTTTTTAGCATCTCCCAATGGGTACAAATGTGAACATTCTTGTCAATTCAATGGTATAAATTCCTAACCATTCTTTCAACAAAATCTCATTTGCTAATGCATTACTAGACAAAACATGGAATGCTAACAGTCCAGCTTCATCCTACCCTAACTTATTCTAACTTATCTGACCACTTGGGATACAGAGATGAAATGTGATTTCTGTAATCAAAGAGTATAAGAAGGCAGAAGAATAACTCAACAGAATGTGATCTATATCATGGTACAGATGAGCATGCAGTGTAAGCAGGGTACAGGTTAAAAGGAGTCCTCACATCAGGCTGGACGTGAGGAGCCAGCCTGGAAGGCTTCCCAAAAGTGAAGTTACTTGATACAATCTCTGAATGAAAAATTGGAATTATTATGATGACGAATTACGTGGAGAAAAGGTGTTCTCGGCAGAGGAAAATGTTTGCAAATGCAGTCATGAGAGAGTGTGGCTGACTTCATCATGTGAAATTATACAGTCTTATGGAGTGTATAATTCAAATGCTGGTGTTACATAGGAATCATATGCAGTGCTGAGATCAAAACAGTTTTCTGGTCATCTTTATTGTAACATAGCTGCCTCCCTGATTGAAACAAACAAACAAACAAACAAACAAACAGGACAGACTTTAGATAGGATTGCAAACAGAGTACTAGAAACACTTTACTACTAGATGTGAGGGGGAAATGAAAAATGTATAGAATTACAAATGGGCCCTAGCAAAGTTGTATAAAAAGTCTATTAACTCTTTGGCTGAATAACTTTGTTCAATTTTTTTGCCTAGACTCCTTGTTAACCAAAATAGTTGTGTGAGTCAGGACATATCTACCCACTCCCTGGGGGATCCTTGCTACCTGAGCTGCACTCTGTTTCTCTTTCCTACTCTCCCTCCCCAATCTCAGATTCTAAAGTCCATATTTGCTTCAAAGTCTGCTGGAATATCAGGGAAGACACAGAGGTGTTAAGAAGACTCCAATGCCAATACATCTGGAGATTTTTATTAATGAACAAGAGCCAACAAAAGAAGCAGTAGGCATAATGAGGAGCATACTCTTTGAACAGGCTGGAAGGGCCATTGAGGTGGGGAGGGGAAGTGATTAAGTCCAGATACATTATTTAATTTCCCCCCCCATCTAAGAACAAGTCACCTAGCTACTCTTGCACTATTAAGAATGTGCTGGTTACCACTCAAACAGATGTACTGGGATAAGGGTGCTGTGGGTACCAATATCTTCAATGAGTTTGCTTTGTGATTATTAACACATTGAGTATCTTTCTGAGGCTGAGATTTGAACTCTAGGGTCACATAAACCAAAGGGTCTGTCATTTGTCTCAGAATTTCCCCCCTTTCCAACCCTCTAGCAAAATATTTAAATATTTTTTATAGAAGTAGATAATAAGCCAATGAATGACATCCTTCTCTATGCAATGTTTTCACTAGACATATATTTTCTTTGTCCTTGTGTTTGCTGCCCTTCCTTCCATCCCTTCTTCCACCAATAAGAATTTAAGTTGGTTCCTGGGGGTAGGAGGCTGAGAAGTAAGACCATGTGTGCATTGAGATATTGATTATTTTTAGAAAAAAAGTATTTTATTTTAATAAATAACATGTGGTCATATAATTGCTATTATTAGACACTAAAAATAAAAGTACTCTCCAAGCTGGGGCTTTTCAACACAATCATGTTGTGAGTGTCTGAAATAAATGAGTGGCCTTGGGTATTGTAATTTCCTCTGTCAGGAAGTCATACAACTGTTTCACCTGGATGCTTTAGCTCTGTCATTATGTTAGAAACTCTGAGACTGGTTCAAACTCTCTCAAACATAGCTGGTCCTGATCTTTGCAACCCATACACGATTATATAAATATATTTAGAGTGCTCCTTGCATGCATTTTTATGTGGGATCTATCTGCCTTACCAACTGAACATTCCAAATACATAAAAATGAAACATAGCACAAAGTACAGATCCTTAACTGTTACAGGCTATAACAATATTGGCTTGAAATACCCAGAGAAGAAATCAAGTTGGGAAATGGAGAAAAAAAGATGACAAAATAACCATTTCCATGAGATAACATCCACTCCTTTCTCTTGATAACAAACTGGCTTATTCAAAGCTCGGGAGATTAAGTCCTGAGATGCACTTATAACTTGCATCTTTGTCCCTCCATTTCCTAGAAGTATTTAATATCACTAGAGGCCTGGCACACAAAATTTGCACACAGGTGCAGTACCTTGGCCTGGCCTGGGATAGAAGCCTGGGATAGAAGGGCAAGTCCCAGCTGACCTCTGGGCCCTGGGTAGTACGTGGCCTCCAGGACCCCGTGCCCCACCTCTGCCTGAGTCACAGCGCCTGAGTTCCCACACAGAGATGCAGTGAGTGCAGCTGGAAGCTGTGGGCCAGGGCATAGCATGGGCCTCTTGGAAGCCAGGCGGGCAGAGCGCTCTCCCAGCCAGCCACACAGACCAGCTCCTGCAAGAACAATGGGAAGCCCAACCAGCCCCTGCAGTTTGGGTGGCTGCCGCCTGGCTCACCTGGAAGAGACCAGACAGATGTGGGGCGGACTCCTCATTGTGCTGGACAAATAAGTGCGGGGTTTCCCCAGTGCCTAGCCCTGGTGTCCTGAAGGAGGGTAGCAGGGGCAGTGAGAGTGAGCTCACTGGACACTCCACATTCTCACTGCACCTCTGTTCCCGTCACCCTGGCTCCAGGTAGCTGGTAAGAGGTCACAGCGCTTAGCTGATGCTCACCATGTTCTGCGCCACGCCCCTTGGTGGTCAGCACAGGTCATAGTGAGAGGTCAAACTCCCAGTTTCCTGATCAAACTCCCAGTTGAGCGATGATCCTAGGGAACAACCTGCATATTAGGCTTTTATTTTATAGGATTATGATCCCAGTCCAAGACTCTTCTCAGACATGCTATTTAGTAGTATTCTCTTCTAAATGGCAGAGGCAAAAATAGATGATTTGCTTAGGCAGAGTTCTGTGTTAGAACTATGAACCACCTCTTCATCCTATTTTATTTTCTTAAAATATGTTTTTGTTGATTTTAGAGAAAGAAGAGGGAGAGGGAGAGAAAGATAGAAACATCAATGAGAAATAGATATCTATCAACTGCTCCCACACACCCACTAGGGATCTAGCCTGAAACCCAGGCATGTGCACTGACTGGGAATCGAACCCTGATCTCTTGGTGCATGAGAATACTCTCGACCACTGAGCCACAAAGGCCAGGGCTTCATCTTACTTTTTTAATCAAAGGATTTCTTAGCTGATTTGATTCTTGTGCTATCCGTGTTAGGTAATCCTCTTGCTCTGACCATCTAGATAAGTGTTTCCCAAACTTTTGACATATGTGTACCCCTTCTATAATTTTTGTAAGGCTGAGTACCCCTCGTACTCATGAGAACATAGAATCAGGTGCAGCTAAGCACGGTGCAGTGCATATCCCCACCAAACTCCGGTGCAACGCGTACCCCCACCAAACTTTTCCCGTATCCCTGCGGGTACGCGTACCACATTTTGGGAAACACTGATCTAGATAATCATGTTTGATGTACTTCTTCTCAAATAATTGCCTATCTTCCCAGCACTCTTGGGGGAAATAAAATGATGCCTGCCTTCATGCTTATGACTTTAAATTTGAGCAGTAACAATTTTATATTTTTAAACACTGGTTTAAAAGTAGTTTAGGGCTTAGAGTAGCTCTTAAATAGAAATTAAGAATATTTCCATTGAAAAGGGATATTGAGGATTATATTTTGCTGTGCTGATTTTTCATCTTCCCAACCATAAAAGAAAGCAATCTTTCAATTTTATTAGCTTCCATCAACTGTTTCCTCAAAATCAGAATAACAGTATAGAATATAGTGAGTGGCCTTTTAATATGTCTAGCCTAATTCCTAGAGGAAATGAAAGAGAATTAAGCAAGATTAGAGAAGTGTAAAGCTTGCATTTTCTATACTAAATGAATTTAGCCAAAACAACAAACACTAGCTCAAACAAATAATTGTTGGACAAATGCATTGTTATATATATTATAATTTGAGTGTTTCACTGATAGATTCTGCTAAAAAGTGAACTGACATGTTTGTCATGTGTTCTTTTATTTTATTTTTCATATAGTTTTAGAAAGTTTCAAGCCCACCCCTAAGAACCATGGGTAAATATTAACAGTGAAGATGAACATGCCTGGGAATAGTTGTTGTCAGTGAGTCTCTTAAACTCACATTGATGTCGGAACCAATCCCTCCCTTAGACCTATGTCTGTGTGAGAGATAGAACTGAATCCATGTAGACCAGATATTATCAGAAATATATATATTAGATTAATCTATATATATTAAATATGTCATATATATGACATCTTTAATCTTTGCAACAATTCTATAAAGCAGTGTTTTCTTATATTTCCTGATCATATGGTCACCAGAACAGTATTTTTTTAAAAAAAAATACGGATACTCAGACCATATCCACTTCTACAAAACTAGAGTCTCTATGGGGTCTGTGAACAAATAATTTTTACAGAAACCCATAAGATTTTTATGATTACATAAGTAGGGAAACATTGCTGAGGGTATGAATTATATCCATCTTATCAAGGAGGAAACTGAGACTCAGTTCAGTCACTTGTAACAATGAATTCATTGTGGAGGCATAATTCAAATTGCAGTAAAACTCCAAAATTCTTCCTTCCATAAAACTTTTCTGAAGGCCAGGAGGTCAGGGAAATTTGCAAGGCTACAATGGAAGGATTATATTACAGACATGCAATCCTGGATTTGGAAGGAAACTTGAAGCTGCGCAGTTTCTTCCTTTGTTTTGGTTAGAACAATTACACTCAACCAATGACAGGATGCTGAAGAGTTTTATAATTGTACTAGTAGCCCTGAACTCGAATCTGTGTGCGAGTAGCTCGCTGTGGCTTGCCTCAGCTGGCCACCCACCCACTGCCACTGGTAGCACTTCACTGCTAGTAACTCACTGCGCTGCCCTCCTGTAGCTCTCTACCACTTGTAGATTGGTTGTGACATTATGGCATAATGGATAATTAGCATATTCCTCTCTGATTATATAGGATATGGAGTATAAGGAGTGTAAAAGCACTCCTGAGAAGCTGCTTTTTGAGTATGGGATATAATTGTTGGTTGCCCTATCCATGCCAAATGACGGGGCAATGGGTCAAAAACAGGCAAAAATGTTAGCCATATAAACTGCCTGGTTTAGATTTCTCTAGGCACTGAGACCATATGGGATGGATTAACCCTCCCATTTACCTCGCGATCCATAGACATAATGTGCATGTTACAGTTGAGAAGGTGGTCTGTGTTCAAAGTAGAGAATTCTCTGGAATCTCTTTCTGCTTAATGACACACAGGGTGGAACAACTGAAATTAGAAAAGACCTTGCCTTTATTCCATGGAATTATTGTTTAAGTGAGGTTTTCTGAATATATTGGGGAAGTTAATGGACCACAGGCAGCAATCCATCATTCTTAACTTATAATCCATGTAGCATTATTAGAAATTCTATCAGTTCTGAACTTTTATATCAAAAGCAAAGGTCTAACAACCTTAAGGGAATTAATTTCCAGATCTTCAACTTCCATTGTTCTTTTGCTTAAATTTGTCTAGGAGTACACCTGTGTTTAAAGTAAGTTTTGCCATTTTAGGGGAAGGGAAAAAAACCTTAAACAATCACACATTCCAAATCTTATTATAATATACTGCATTAGCCAGAGGTATGAAAACCTCTTTTGGATGACAAACTAAAGTAGAATTTGGAATATCAGTTTAACAAATATACTTTTAATGGTTGATTGGGGCATCCTAATTGCACAAAGGCACTTTCTGTGTTTTACCATTATTTTTTTAAAAAGTGAAGCATGGCCCTGGCTGGGGTGGCTCAGTTGGTTGGGCATTGTCCCACATACTGAAAGGTTGCTAGTTCCATCAGATGCCTGGGTGCTGGGCTCAATCCCCAGTCTGGGATGTGCAGGAGGCAACCAATGGATGTTTTGCTCTCACATGGGGGTTTCTCTCTCTCCCTCTCCCTTAATGTGCATATTACAACAAACAACCAACAAATATTCTTTTAAAAAAAGTAAGACCTGGCCCCACCAGTTGGAAAATTCTGGATACAGAACATTCAAATTAGTTGTGATTGCTTGTATATCTTAAAACTTAACTGAATGTTTTTAAGACAATTTAATTTTTAAAATCTATTGGTAAATATCTTGTGATGTATTTTAGGATCGATATGCATTGATCAATTGAATCATGTCAAATTACTGCAAACTTCTTTTTATAAAATGTTTAATAATAAACATAAACTTATGCTGAGATATTTGTTTTTCAAAGTTATTTTATGGGTAACACAGGCAAAATATTTGTACATCCCTGAGCCAGTTGTGTCTGGATCATAATTGGTGTTCAATAAATAAATACTGAATAAGTAATTACTGAATATTGAATGAATACCAAGCAGCTGCCTTAATGAACCTATGGCATAACTCCAGAACGTCATGAAATATCTGAGCTTCTCCCCTAAAATTTAATATAGCTCGATCCTCTGGCTTTCTGTTCAGAAATCCTCAAAGATGCATCAAGTGCACCCTTATCCTATTGTGGATGATGGAAAAGATCCAATTGTGCAGCCTGTGGTTTGCAGGATTCAACTGCACAGGAGCCAGGTGATCTCTATGCCACTGGATCTCCTCAGTTGCAATAAGGATTGCTGGGTTTGATTTGGAAATGACCAAAGGAGAAGCATGCCTTGCTTGTTCATTGAAATATAGATCTCTCCTAAGAAATGTCTGTGAAGGGAAATGAATCTTTACTCTAAGGACCGAGGGGAAGCAGTCTGATCTAGTTTCCCAAACATTAATTGTCAACATTCTGTTGTTTCTTTGGGACCCCAGCCCTTTGCTGCTACCTTCACACTCACCCTGAATGTTTCTCATTGCCACAGCTGGGTCTCTACCCTCCACAATCCTCCACCCCCACGGCCCACACTCCCACTCCCCCACCCCCACCCCTTGCAGGCTTTTTTCTGCCTGCCCAGCTGATGATGTTTTTCTGGCTTCAGAGAACTTCCGAGGTAGTTACAAAGAGTGCTTGTGGGGACAAAGGATTGTCCCGATTAAAGCAACAACAAAACTAGGACAGTCTTGCAAAAATCCGGATGGGTGGTCATCCCACATGAACAACTTGTGATGTTTCTCCCTTCCTTTCCCCACCCTAGCCCTCACGATTAAACAGGAACAATGTCATTATTTTGAAAACTTGGGAGTTAAACTAAGGTTTAGTTATGGCCAAATGTTTATTCCACAGCCAGTGATGCTGAGATAGCTGAGACACTTTTTCTTATTTTATTGTTTTTAGCGGACTGATTACTTCATCGTTGTATTTGAATATTCCAAGGAATGGCAGCAATAGAAAAATAAGAATAAATTCAACCCTAAATCTAAGTCTGGAGTTAATAGGGCTTTTCTCTCTGCAGTTTTGAGATTAATTGAAAATAAAAGGCTCAATTAGTTCAAATAAGATGTAGTAACATTTCATTTTATTTTGTTTATTAGAATATAATGTAATTATTAGAGGCCTGATGCATGAAATTCATGCATGGGAGAGGGTCTCCTCAGCCCAGCCTGCACTCTCTCCAATCCGGGACCCCTCAGGGGATGTCCGACTGCTGGTTTAGACTGGATCCCAGAGATTGGGCCTAAACCAGCAGTAGGACATCCCTTTCACAATCCTGCACTGGTGGCTCCTAATCACTCACCTGCCTGCCTTCCTGGTTGCCCCTAACTGCCCCCCCTACTGGCCAGGTAGCCCCCAACTATCCCCCTCTGCTGTCCTGGTCACCCCAACTGCTCCTTGTGCTGGCCTGGTTGTTCCCAACTGTCCCCTCGCTGGCCTGGTCGCCCCATGCAGCCTGCTTGTTTAGTCATTTGGTTGTCCTTCACTAACCGTCCTGCCAGACTGGTCACAGGCAGCCATCTTGTGAGGATGTGATGGTTAATTTTCATATCACCTCTTTATTATATAGGGTTATTATTTGCATGAAGGGCTTTTGCTTATAATTTTGATTACATTGAGCTTATCTGGACAAAAACTGTTGTCAAGTCAAGAAATGGGAATGAGACCTTATGGTTGGAGCATCATCCCATACACCAAAATTCCTCATCAGGGTACATACTTAGGTTGCAGGTTCAATCCCCAGTCTGACTGTATAGGGAGGTAATGATAGCTCTTTCTCTATGACATTTATGTTTCTCACTGCCTTGCTATCTAAAAAATCAATTAAAACGTATCCTAAGGTGAGGATTTAAAAAAAATAAAAAGAAAGGAAGTTAGAAAATGTTGTTTACAGTCTCCTCAGTGTTTCCTGCCAGTATTCTGTCTTTCCAACAGCTGCAGCAGGACATACTGTTGGTATTTGGAAGCTTCTAGAAAGAGAAGGGGCCAAGTTTACTTTTCTAATCTCTACATTCAGCTCCCAGGTCACCACTCCAACACCTTCTCTACATGTGCATTAAACCATCACTGCTGAAGGCTTAGCCATGACACCTCGCAGAGAGGCTTGTAGTCCCCAGGTTCCTGCTGCTGAGCACACACAGATGACTTTCTTGCAGAAGTCTCTTCACTTCATTGCTAAAATGTTAAATAATGATTCCAAATTAGCACAGAGTAAATGACTGAAAACAAACCCTGGTACTAAAAAGAAATGCTCATTTCTAATGGATTTTTTTTTCCAGTTGTGTCCAATGTGTTTTCTCTTTTTTTAGTCCATGTCTTGGTTTAATGATAACTAGCACTGCTATTTATGAAAGACACTGTTTTTTTGTCATTGTTGTTGTGGTTTTTTTTTGTTTTGTTTTGTTTTTGTGTTGTTGTGTTTTTTTTTTCCCCCCTAGAAAGAGGATTGGGCAAATTTTCTTTGGTTTTGGCCTGATCATGGACAACTCTCAGACATTCTTAATTTATGATCCGTCATCGTCTTGCTATTATTAGGTGTCTAAAATTAATTCATCTCCTAATTGTGACCAAGCCTAAATCAAGAATGATTCTGCATGAAGGTGATGATTCTTGGATGCTCACACAGCCCAATTTCTGATTCAGTTTTGGAGTATTTTAGTATAAAACAAGTGTACTAAAGTCTCTCCCTTAGTCTATCACTTGATTTACAGTGACACAGACTATCGCTGTTTCTCAGACTGTTCATCTAAAGTCAAGTAAATGAAAATGTTACCAAGAAAGGGCCCTGCCCCTCGGTGAGTCTGCCCAGGGACCGCCGGTAGTGTGGGTTCTTGACTTTGTGCAGGTGAATTTTAGAGTACAGTTCTTAAAGCTGGGGACAGTGAAAAAAAGGAAGGGCTGGGGACATGAGTCTGGGCTGGTCTTCCTTGGCTCACTAAGAAGTCATAAAAAAGGGGGTCTTGGGGACAGATTGTCTGGGATGAACTGCTGCTGCCCATTGCTGCCCTGGAGGCAAGCTTCTTGGGGTCCCGTTTGTTAAGGAGACATTTACCTGTGAGGTGAAGAAGTAGGGAAGAGGGGAGAAGAGCTGGTGAGTTCCTGTGTCCCTGGAAGGGAGAGTGTGTCCTGGGACCTTAGGTTTGGTTTTCAGGGGTTTTAAAGACTCGGCATCTAGGGGACGGTTTAGGGGGGATCAATAAAATATTCATCAGCTTTATGCTGATGTATCAAAATGAGATTTATTTTCTTAACTTCATCTGTTCTTGGCAGTTGGCAAGTGGCACTAATTAGATTTCTGCTATCTACCTCTCTGAGTAGGGTGACTTAAGTTATTTACCCTCTGGTTAAGGAGCAGTGCGAATCATTTAATCTTAATTATCCTTCTATTAGGGAAGATGGGATTTAATAGATAGCTGCAAACTGCTTTTTATCAGCCTGTTTCCTTTTCTGCTTGTCTTAGCTTACTAGCCTATATCAAAGAATCATAAAACTTCACTATGAACATTTCACAGCAGGTAAAATAAATCAGCCTTCCTATTCATTTATAACACACATACTAGGGAAGCATATTATTATGTTTGTTAAATGGAAACTTAAAATAAGACACTCAAATTTACTTTTTGTTAGTCATAAACCCATCATCAAATCAGATCAGGAACAGATTTTTGGAGCCAAAGTAAATGGAAAATAAATATTATTTTTCATGAGAAAATTTCTGAATGCCACATTTATTAATGTATATAATTCCCTTCAGTGCTCTGTTAATCACCACAGTCACCACTTCTTCAGGATCCTTCACAAATATTTTACCAAGTTCTTCTTTCACCATCCCTCCCTTTTTCCTTCCCTTCCCCCTCTCTTGCCTACTATGATACCATCTTCAGACATTCTAAATGGGTTAATCTGGTAGGGGGGACTCAATAGCAGGCTGCATAGTCCTCATTACTTGAGTTGAAAATTATTTGTTTAAAACTCTTTATTAACAGATAGTTCATTGGATTGAAAACACAAGCTTTGCTATTAATGTGTCAGATTCATAGTATGTTTTCATGTTCTGCATTGTCTTGCTAATGACTATGGCAAGGGAAAGGGAAACTATAGCTGAGTGAATTTGGGCTGCAGGACACTGATTTCAGAAGGCCAAGCAGGCCCCCAAATATCACCTGCTTTTTCAAAAACCTGCTTCAATTAATTTGTCTCATCCTTTCTTGATTTAATTCATAAATTAAAATTATTTATTGGAACCAAGATTTTCATAAGTAAAATAGAAGTTGTGTTGCATAGACTTGCATTTTAATTATTCAATTTTATTTTTTAATTGTCAAAGAATTCCTCTCAATATTATAATCTGGATTTCATTACAATTATAAGTTCACATTACCAATAGTCTTTCATTAAAAAATCCTGCATACCTTTTCTGCCTGTGTCATTTCTGGTTCAAGTTGTTTAAAAGATATATTGAAACATAATGAAACTACCTACCCTCTAAAAGACTGTCTCAGACAAAATGAGCTTTTTTTCTGAAGAATTTTACTGTGCTCCAATTCAAATGAAGAATACTTTGCATATTACTTTGTGTAGTATCATCTGTAGCAAATGTTTTTCATTTCTTATCAACTAAGCATAAGAAGATGATAATGTGTTTTTCACAATTTTTGAATAAATAACTAATTTCAGCAAACAACTTGTTTTTGTAACCATGTAGATTATTTTTTTTTAGGACTGGAACTAAGTATTATTTTATATTCTGATTCTCTTCAAGATTTGTTGTTTGAGTTGTAAATTGCACATGATGTTTTAGGTAGCACGTGCTTATTTCTGTTGAAAGAACATGTCCTATTTTTGAGGAAGGGAAAAAACTTGTAAGACATCAAATGTTTCTTGCAAAACAATTTGATGAAATAGACGTAAATGAATCAGATCCATGTGAATTGTATTTCAATTAAAATGAATGGGTCTAAATATGAAGGGAGTAAAATGCTTGGGGGAAAGAGTGTAGCAAGTCAGGAAGTGACATTTGTTTTGTTTTCATCAGTTTTGGAGTCTTGAAAAAAATGGCCTAGTGCTCCAAATTCAACTTCATTCAAAATTTCCCTTAAGCCTAATGCAGTTCCAGAATGGGATAATAATATGCAAATGCATTTTATAGCTTGATCTGGCTCAATTATACTAATACAGGCATCAGATATTGCTACTGTGCAGTTCTTCAAAAGCATTCTCAATTTAAAGTTAGTGGTTTTTCTATGTTTTATTTTCTTTTGAGAGTGAACCGTACATTGTAATGAAGCTAAAAGTACTTTGTTTTTTTTTCATAGAACCACATGTAACGTTTTCAGGCTCATACAGCAACTTAGTATTTCTTTCCTCTAACTGAAGACTATCCAATCTAAATGAAAAACATGTGGGGGTTTCATGTATACTCCCAGTGTATACACATATGAGTAGGAGTAGGATAGAGCAGAAAGGGCGATGGTAGAAACAGGGAGAATGAAAGAGATTGAGAAGGACAGAGAAGGGGAAAGGAATAAACAAATATTCAGAGTTAGGCCATTAAACCTCATTTCATAAAGCACTCAGATCACATTCATTATTTGAATCACAAAAAATGTATCCCAAGTACTAACCAGGCCCGACCCTTCTTAGCTTCCGAGATTCTGCATGGGAAATATGATCAGATATCTTAGGAGCTGAGAATGTTGGTTTGGCCTGTAATCTCTCCAGACTCCTGTCTAATAAAGGGGTAATTCAAAACAAACAAACAAACAAACAAAACAAAAACAAAACATGTATCCCATAGTTTTGTTGTTGGAGGAATCGGTGGGTGGAATTCCCCTACTGCTAATGGGAGTGGGGTGGCTCTTATCATATTTTTAGAAAATTAACTTTCTAAGACTCTCATGGGAGACTAAATGGTTTTCATTGGCATGGAATTATATTTCTTTCTGTAACACATTTGTGTGTGTGATTTTTAAATATATTTTTATTGATTTCAAAGAGGAAGGAAGAGGTAGAGATAGAAACATCAGTGATGAGAGAGAATCATTAATCAGCTGTCTTCTGCACACTCCATACTGGGGATGGATTCACATATGCCCTTGACCGGAATCAAACCTGGGACCTTTCTGTTTTCAGGCCCACACTCTATCCACTGAGCCAAACTGGCTAGGGCAGAATTCTATTTCTTGAGTTGCAAAGATCCATTGTCCTTAAACCAGTCCTGGAAAATATGTAGCTAGGGCTCCAGCAAAGCCAAAAATAGGACCACAGTATCCAAGGTTTCCATTCCATGTTGGACCCGGGTCCAATGTAGCGTCGGGCTAATTAAAGTCCTTTAGTCCATGAGAGCCCTGCAAGCCAGGGGTCAGGAGGGAGCAGCAAGAGAGAGAGAGATCGGGCTCCTTTGTTCAGGAGTTAAGTATTGAGATTTTGCAATGGCCAGGCCAATTCTGGCCACTGACTTGTTCCCAGGTGTGACTGACAAGTGGGCATCTCCCCACCTCCCCCGGACCTTAATGGGCATGCATCTATTTTTCATTCTTTCCCCCAGCAATCTGTGGGACAGACTTGGAGAATGTTAACTGCAACTTCCTTGGCAAAGCTGTATAAATGGCATGCCTATATTATCTAGTTTTCCCTTTTCCTGTTAAATAATAATAATATTATTATAATGGTATCTGTTTTATATTAATATCGTTTATGCTTGCTTAAAAAATAAATACATTAATGTGAAATACAGGATGGGGGGAATGAACTACCAAAAAAAAAAAAAAGACAGAAAATAAGTCTCCCCTGTTAATTATCAATATATCTTAAAATATGAGTAATTTGATGTGTGGTGTGACATATCAACTCCCACTCTCTGAAAACAGGCATTTTAAGTCTTCCAATAATTTTCAAGAGACAAGGATATGCTTGTTTGTTTGTTTGTTGGTTGGTTTCTTTGTTTGTTTTATAAAATGACACTGCTTAAGTAGTCTTCTATACACATAACCTGTTAGGGAAGTAGAAACAGAAGTCCTTTCTGTGTAAATAAAGGTGCAGTAGCTTATAGGGCTCTTGAGTGTAAGGAGCCTGCTTGTTTGTTTCCTGAGAACATGACGATGTGATTGCAGCCTAACGTCTCTCTGAGCACTCAGGACACTGCTGCTGCTCACCTCCTCTCTGGAAGTGCTCCAGCTCCGTGCTCCTCACAGGCAGATAGTGTGAGCTGTCACTCTGCTTTTTAAAAAATATATTTTATTGATTTCAGAGAGGAAGGGAGAGGGAGAAAGAGATAGAAACATCAATGGTGAGAAAGAATCATTGATTGGCTCCCTCTTGCACATCCCCTACTGGGGACTGAGCCCACAACCTGGGCATGTGCCCTTGACCAGAATCAAACCTGGGACTCTTCAGTTCTCAGTTTGACGCTCTATCCACTGAGCCAAAACAGGTAGGGCATGAGCTATCACTCTTTTTTTTTTTTTTTTTTTTTTTTTTTTTAGTATATTTTATTGATTTTTTGCAGAGAGGAAGGGAGAGAGATACAGAGTAGAGAGAAACCTCAATGAGAGAGAGCAATTGATCAGCAGCCTCTTGCACGCCCCCTACTGGGAATGTGCCTGCAACCAAGGTATATGCCCTTAACCGAAATCGAACCCGGGACCTTTCAGTCCCCAGGCTGACGCTTTATCCACTGAGCCAAACTGGCCTCGGCGCTATCACTCTTAAAATATGTGTTCCATAATTAGGCAGATGTGTTTTAGGTTCTAACACAGCCCTTTGTTATTTTATTTAACCCTCCACTCATCCTAGCCTAGCAGATGAAAGTGGAATGGCTACCCTGACTGTTACTGTCAATCTTAAAATCAGTGGTGATATAAGAATTATAACTGTTTTCAAGCCCCCAACGTCACTGTTAATGGCTCTATGCTATGAATTAATGCAAAAACATTGTTAGTGGTGTTATTTTTTTTAAGAATTTTTTTTAAGAGAGAGAGAGAGAGAGAGAGAGAGAGAGAGAGAGAGAGAGAGAGAGAAGAAGAAGAAGAAGAAGAAGAGGGAGAAAGAGAAACATCAATGTGAGAGGGACATTGACTGGCTGCCCCTGCATGTTCCACACTGGTTATCAAGCCTGCAAACCAGGCACTTGCCCTGATGGGGAATTGAACCTGTCAACCCTTGGGTGTACCAGATGATACCCAAGCAATTGAACCACATTGGCCAGGGTACAAAGTCTAATTTTTTTTAAATATTTTTTTTATTGATTTTGTACAGAGAGGAAGGGAGAGAGATAGAGAGTTAGAAACATCGATGAGAGAGAGTCATCAATCAGCTGCCTCTTGCACACCCCCTACTGGGGATATGCCCGCAACCAAGGTAGTACATGCCCTTGACCGGAATCGAACCTGGGACCCTTCAGTCCCCAAGCCGACGTTCTATCCATTGAGTCAAACGGGTCTCGGCCAAAGTCTAATTTTTAATCCAAAATTGTGTCAATAAAATAAATCATCAACTTTATGTTTTTCACCATCAATAATCAATATTTCTAAGGTTCTCAATTAAGTAAGTGTAGGATCTGTGCTCAGAACAAAATACAATGTTAATATTGTGAATTATTTTCCATCATAATTTGTGACAACAACTTTTCATAAGTGTTAAAAGATCTAATCTACTTTGCTTTTGGTGTTTTCCACTTCCTGACAGGCCTACCCTTGCACCAGTGATAAGGAATGTGAAGTTGGGAGATACTGCCACAGTCCCCACCAAGGATCTTCAGCCTGCATGGTGTGCCGAAGGAAAAAGAAGCGTTGCCATAGAGATGGCATGTGTTGTCCTGGTAACCGCTGCAATAATGGTAAAGATAGCGCTTAGTGTTGATGGTTTTTTGGCTTTCATGTTAGGCTACTTCTCTTTAGATAACTGACATGTAAAGAGTCTTTCCAAATAGGCAAAAATTGGAACATTAAATTAAGATTGGCTGAATTACCTCTAAAATGTTAGTGTTCTTAAGCTTTAATCACCTTCTGTATTTAATAAGATTAAATTGATTATAAGATTAGCTGTATTACCTCTAAATCTTAGTGTTCTTAGGTTTTAATCACCTTCTGTGTTTAATAATCTATGCTGAGTTGGATTTACCCTGTTGAAGAGTTGTTTGTAAATAGCTACCGTGTTTTCCTGAAAATAAGACATCCTCCAAAAATAAGGCCTAGTGCATGGAAAAATAAGACATCCCCTGAAAATAAGACTTAGCGCAACTTTGGGAAAAAAAATTAATATAAGACACTGTCTTATTTTCGGGGAAACAGGGTAGATGCTCTATTCCACTAAGTGCATGAGCAAAGACTTCCAACAGAACTAAAGAAAATAGCCTGCTGTGATTTAGCAATGCAATTGTGAGTCTGTCTCTCAATTTCATACATTTCATACCTTGATTCATATACTCATTGTCTTCTTTTGATGATTGGCACACTCAGATGGTGATGAAGTGATTGGTTTCTATGAAAGGAGATACAGGAGTCTATTACCCAGCCATTCCATATGTGTGACTTCACTCAATCTCAATTAATTTATAGGCACAAATTCAGCAATAATAAAATGAAAAACCATAGACAAACATGTATTGAAAACACTAAATAATTGCAGAAGGTGATCAGAAATATACACTTAGTCATACAAACAACATAAGCAGGCTCACGTTACTATACTTGCTCCTCACCTCTAGACATGGTCCTACTGGAAATTCCTTACAAATGAGGTAAAGGCAAGAGGACCTCATACTCTAGAGAGGTTTACAGTGTAGATTAGGATTGTACTGATGATTGAACAAAGGGATATGAGTCCCAAATATGCATGTCTGGACAGACATTTTTAAAGTATGAATAAGTAATTTTAATTTAATACTTCACTATATCACTATTATGAGCCTGCACATGTATTCACAATAACTTTGTAAAATGAATTTCTGTTTTTATTCCTATTTTTGCCCAAGGTCAAAAAGAGACAGGATGCCAATCAAGTTTGGACTCGGAGCCAAACTATTGAATACTCAGTTCTAGTAAGATGGTAAATGAACAAATGGATAAATGAAGAGATAGATGATAGTTAGGTGGATAGATGGATAGATAGATGATGATAATAGATAGATAGTTAGAGAGATAGATAGATAGATAGATTATAGATGGTAGATAGATAGATAGATAGATAGATAGATAGATAGATAGATAGAAGATAGATAGAAGATAGATAGAAGATAGATAGATGGCTTCATGGCTTAAATCAGGAGAATACATGGATAACAACCACGTTGTGAAGAATTGAATGACTAACTGCTTACCTGACCATCTCCAGGTATCTGCATCCCAGTCACTGAGAGCATCTTGACCCCTCACATCCCAGCTCTGGATGGCACTCGACACAGAGATCGAAACCATGGCCATTACTCAAATCACGACTTGGGGTGGCAGAATCTAGGAAGACCACACACTAAGATGTCACACATAAAAGGTAGGGATAACTGTAGTTCTATGTTTGCTTTTATTTATTGTTTTATAAAAAGTACAGAAAATATAGTTAATCAATAACATTGGTTTTAGAAATATACAAAGAAGATAGTTTAAAGGCAAGATTTTAACTGGATTTATTAATTCTTAATTTTGAGGATGGTTAGAGCTTTCTTAGAGATCTTAAATTATTAGAAAATATGTGTTACAAGAATTGCAATAGCCTGGTCAACTATGTCATTTTCTTAACAACCCTGTCTTTTTACATGGGATTTAGAAGATATTTTCTATGCAAGCATTTGTCACATGTCAAAGGATAAAGCATTCTGAAAAATAAATAGGAAAGTGTTTGCTTCCATATGATTAAATCCCTATGTTTTTGAGTTTTTCTCACCTTTGTAGATTTAGAAATTTTATTTCAGTAGACAACCAGCTACCATACTATTCATAAAATAATTTACCAAGAATAATTGGTTTCTAGTGCAATTATGTATAGCCATAAATCCTCAGTGGATAGAGTGTCAGCCTTTGGACTGAAGGGTCCCAGGTTCAATTCTGGTCAGGGGCATGTACCTTAGTTGTGGGCACATCCCCAGTAAGGGGTATGCAGGAGGCAGCTGATTGAAGTTTCTCTCTCATAGATGTTTTTAACTCTCTATCCCTCTCCCTTTTTTTGGTAAAAAAATCAATAAAAAATATATTAAAATTTTTTCATAAGTCTAATCCCTGATCATTAAATTGGAAAATATGAACCGTATTACCAGTAGTAAAATTTTGAAAGTATGAAACATATCCATTTTTAAAGGAACCTTTTTGCAAGTCATGTGGAGAATGACTCTTTCAAAATATTCTGTGAATCAGTATTCTGTGTTCAAGAGTTTTGTAATAATATATCTCACCATTTTTGGAACTTTATAATAAACATTGCTCTATTGATGGCTCTGAGAAGTCCAGCAATGAGGAAAACTGATTAACTTCTTAAAATACTATATTTCCCCAACTTGCTTGAGCACTAAAACTATTTCCCCATATTCTCATGTTCTTCAGGGAGAGTATTTTACAGGATACTGACCTATTAGTCTGACCTGGAATACAAATGGTCATGTGGATAGGACTAGAGATTGACAATTCTTTTTCAATTATCCTTTGTGGACACTCCTAAAGGCCTAAATCCTTTACCCATGTCTCCTATTACTATTCCACCAAATTCACATGCAATTGTTAATACATGAGTATTTCTCTTTATTCAAAGATGTCTATGTCATTGTGTACTTTCAAATTTGCTAAGTATTTATATATGTAATTTTATAATGGGTAAAAGGAAGAAATCTTATGCTGATGGCTAGTGAGTTGTGTCCATATTATATAGTTGGATTGGTTACATTTGGGATGACAGAAAACGCTTTTGACCAGGATTTTCACACTATGGCCTAGGAACTGAATCTGTCCTGCTCCCTGTTTCTCTCAATAATCTCTTATTGTATCACAGACTTACTCATTTAGGCATCATCAACGGCTGTTTTTGTAAGACAGCAGCAGAATTGAAGAGTTGTGATACATATGATCTAAAAAATAAACATTATTTCCAATTTGTATGTAACAGTGAAGTTTGCTGACCCCTTCTTTAGACAGGTTACACATCAACCCAACAGTGATGTTTGGAGGCTCTTTGCTGACTTAATCATTTTTTTATGAATTAAATACACAGATTTGTGCTTCCACATGTTTTGTGTTTGTGTGTGTGTGTGTGTGTGTGCGCGTGTGTGTGTGTGTGTTTGTTTGTTTGTTTGTTTTTTTAGAGAGAGAGGAGGAGGGAGAGAGAGAGAAACATTGATGTGTGAGAGTCAAACAGATCAACTGCTTCCTCCACGCCCCCTATCAGGGATTGAGCCTGCAACCCAGGCATGTCCGTTGACCAGGAATCAAACAGGCAATCTCTTGATGCATAGTATGATTCCCAGCTAACTGAGCTATAACAGCGAGAGCTCCACATGGTTTTTATGATGGCTTCTTGGTTGGCCCTGGGGCTTTCCACCCTTTCTCTGTATCACAACCTTTTCTAGACTGCATTTCCTAGGCTCCCTGTCAGTGGCTCTGGCCACATGGGTTTTGCTGTGGTTGGACACTGAGAGGAAGAATAAAGAAAAAGTCAACATGTTCTCCCTGCCTCCAGTAGTGCTTCTGGCAGAGCTGTATATTCTTGGAGTTTCAGTCCCTTCACTTGGGACTGATGAGTTCTCATGCCAGCTAGTGAGCCCAGCCCTCTATTCTGCTATCCTTTGTTCCTCTGGATTCTTCAGCCTGAATGTGGTAGGGTTTTCTGCTTTAGCACCCCTTGGTACTTTTTAGCCCTACCACTACCCATGTGACCAGCTCTCTGCATTAAATTCCTTATAGTTTGAAGAATCAGTTCCCATTTTCCTGGCTAGACACTGATGTATGATCTTAGGCATTCCTGAGAATTTTAGCTGCCTCCTTTAATTTATTTACATTTCTCAAGAAAGGTATAAAATTAATTAATTTGAAAGCAATTCTTTTTATTTTCTTATTTTCACTCAACAAGTAAAAAGAGAAAGAATAATGGTCAGGGAACTATCTAGAAGTGGCAGATGAAAAAATAAAGAGAAGATAAAGTACAGTCTAGCTGTTTGTTAAATTTGATATTCAGACCGGAAACATGAATATAAACACTAATGGATTGGTCAGATTAGAGGAAGAGCCCATTGCTGTGAACCCAAGGCATTATGAAGATAGCATAAGTAAACTACTTTATGTGCTCTGATTGCAAAGTAGAACTGTTCTGAAGTGTTGAGGTGACATATGTTGGTCATCATCCTGCAGGGCACGAAGGAGACCCCTGCCTGCGATCATCAGACTGCATGGAAGGGTTTTGCTGTGCTCGTCACTTCTGGACCAAAATCTGCAAGCCCGTGCTCCATCAGGGGGAAGTCTGTACCAAACAGCGCAAGAAGGGCTCTCATGGGCTGGAAATTTTCCAGCGGTGTGACTGCGCCAAGGGCCTGTCTTGTAAAGTATGGAAAGATGCTACCTACTCCTCCAAAGCCAGACTCCACGTGTGTCAAAAAATATGATCACTTCGGAGAACATGCAGCACAAGCAGACTGAATCTGTGCATTTATGTGCATCGTAGCACAGAGGATTTGGATCTCAGAAGAATGGTTAATGCAAGGCGTGTGATAAGAATATGAATCACAGAGCGAGAGAAAGAAAAAGAGAACTAAGTCTATCGCAAAGGGTGACAAATGTAGTACAACGAGTGTGTTTCCATTATTCAGCTTGTTTATGTAAATAATGTACACACGTATGAAAATGCAATTACTGGAAAAAAGAAAGTACAGTGAAAATTACTGACCATGTGACTTTTGAGGAGTTTAGGCTGGGCTGGAGGATCAGTTTCCTCCAGATAGGAGATTGTCTATAAAACAACCTAAAAGCCATTTTTCTACTCCAAGTTATAGTTTAATACACTCCCAGTGTATCTTGGTATACATAGAATGTAAAACATGAAAAATAATTGTTAAATAGGAAATGAAGCAGTTCATTTGTAGCACGGATCACCTTTTAATTTGGAACATGCTTTTACTGTTCCATCAAAGGCCTTGGTAGACACACACCCCCAAAAAAAGCAGTTGATATTTTCCAAATAACTTCAAAATTATTGCAGGTCTTCCATCAAGGCTTTTATAAAAGAAAAAAAAAACCAGAAAAAAAACACACACAACTTGTTTTTCCTCAAACTGCTTATTTCTGTTTTCAATATTTACTTTCATCTATACTTAATAAGAACCAGCCTAACAAGACAAAAGTAGTCCATTCAGATTCTCAAAGGATATTGTTTCATCTTTCTAGATTGTATGTGATTCCTACCATGAATACATGATATTTTCCAACCTAACCCCAGTAGTTGTGTAAAGCACAGAGAAGAATTTTCACAGATTACAAATTTTTTTAAGATATCCAGAATATATGGGAAACCAGGCTACTAGAGAGATCAGTACTTTTTAAGGCGTTGGCATTCCCTATTGTTGATAGCATTAGACTGGTAAGCACACTTATTCCTTACCTACTCTGCGGTATGGTGGGGTACAGCTGAGAGTGCGGACTGGAGCTGTGTCTCTCCTGCACTGGAGTCAGCAAAAAAATGGGGAAAACTGTCCAGTATCCAGGTTTGGGCAATGCATAGACATGCCTGAAGCATAACATGACTTTTCATCTTTGAACCCAAGGCTGCACAACTTAAATGGAGTTTTATATGGGATCTGAGATCTCAAAATACTCACCACACAGATTAGAACAGTGTGAGGTCACTACTTGACCTCAGAGTATATATTTTATACATTTGAGGTCCTAAAATAATATGAGGAGTTCTCACAACATGAACTCTCAAGACAGGGAGTGCATAGTAAGATTCCATTGCCCTCGATAAGCTCCTAAATGGCTGGTAGCAACATCTGATTTTTCTGCATCAACCTTCCCTACAACTTCTTTCCTCCTACAAAGATACAGTTTCTGTTTTCTGCATCCATTGAGATAAAAAATATATATGATGGAAAAACTTGTAGGATCTACATATTGCTAACCTATAAAAACCACAGGTTCTTCATTCTTTGAAACCATTTTATCTTTTTTTTTTCTTTACTCACTTTCAAACATTATGTCTAAAGCAGAAGGTAAAAATGTATAGTAGTTACTTTTGACCTTTTCTTTTATAAACTTAAAGTCACTCCTTAATTTTTTTTTTTTTACTTAACCTTCATCTTTAGTCTCAAATTCAAGTTCTCCCAAGAGTAATTGAACCTGAGCCTCCATGTCTATTAAAACCTTCAGCTTCTCACACACATTTACTAGGATAATTAAGATTTACGTTTCCTCCATATGTCTGTGAGAACAAAAATTTTCAACTAACCTATTCAATAACCAAAGTCTGTACAAACAGGATTCTACATGCTTGGCAACATAAAAATTGAGCATTTCTGTCAAACGTTTCCTATGCAACAATTACATTTATAATATGGTTTCTGCATTATTTCCCTCCTGTACATCCCTTCAAAAATTATTATTTGAAGTAATTTATTTACAGGAAATGTTAATGAGATGTATGTTCTTATAGAGATTTTTCTTACAGAAAGCTTTGTAGCAGAATATATTTGCAGCAATTGACTTTGTAATTTAGGGGGAATGTATAAATAAGATAAAATATATTAAATTTTTCTCCTTCAAAAATCGAATTTAAATTTCTTTTTTGTTTTTCTTATGGGAAAAGTTTTCATACAATCATAGATTTTCAAAGTTCAACTGGACTGGGTCTGATTTTTCAGTCTGAGTAGAAATCTTTTGGGCAGCATCACCATAAGATGGTTGAGGCCGTTTGCTCTTATTGAAGGTAGCTTATTTCATGGCATTACAGCTGTAATTGTTAGTTATTTTTTCATAAATGTATTCCAGCTTATGTTTTCCACCCATTTATTCTTATTTTACTTTTTGGAACATCTTAAAACCTGGACTCCCTACACACTTCTTCAAAACTCTTGAAGCCCCCTAGCATGTTTCTTATAATCATCTCTCCAGATTAAATTTTTTTCAAAGTAGAAATGCCAACATGTTTAGAATATTGATTCATTCTCCTGTGGCACCAAAAAAAATACAAAATATATTTGTCCCTCTATGGCTACACTGAGTTACCTGGCCCTGAGTGAGCTCCAACCTACCTCCTGGAAAGGTCTTTCCTCTGCTTCCTGAGCACAGAGATGTCAGGAGTGTGTGACAAACAGTACTCACCAATTATGAGACCAGGAGTAGTTGTAAGAGCCCATGTTATACCGGAGATGGTAATGGGCTGAAAATGTGGGAAAATAAACATTCTGTGACATAGTGGGACAGATTAAGTATAGCCATGGCAGCTTGAGGAAGCTGAAACAGTCCCAGAGCTACGGGTCAGAGTTGAAGATCCCTCAAGCACTGCTGAAGTAATTCCCACATTACTAATTAGTCACTTAAGTATATTTATAAATAGTTAATCTGTTTCCTCAAATTCAGAATATTTATATTTCCCAGATGCAGTGTATTTTATACTATAACAATCATATATGTGTATTTTTTTTCTTTTCCACTGAGCTCAGTGAGATGCTCTGAGAAGTGGCAAATTGTTCTAACTTCTTTTTTAACCAAGAAATGAAATGTCTATTGTAGCCTTCGGATTTGAGGAAATAATCAATCACACCTTTCTCTGTTCCCAAACTAAGGCCGTTTGAGAAAAAGGTTAAGACAGAAAAGCAGATGATGACAGATTATCCTGATAAAATTAATATTGGAGAATGTGGGCTGTAACTGTGGGCAGAAGGACACCAAAAAGAGACTGGTTCTGTGCCCATCCTCAAGCAAGACCGGACAACATAAGTTCTACCTGTGGGAGGGGCCCCTATAAAATTTACAACATGGATAGGCAGAGCAGAATGACACACTTTCTTCTGGCAGTTAGTGCCAAAGGAAGAAGGGTGGGGAAGGCATGGAACTCTGTATTTCTCATTCAAGAATTTCATTTAAAATTCTACAAAATTGATAATTTATACCTCATGATAATAAGGAGTGAGAGATGGAGATACACTCTACATTAAGCTAACATTAAGAATTGAAAATGACCCCCGATATCATTCCCAGCTCTCTATATTTTAACCCATTATACATAACCATTTATCTACGGTGAAAATTTTAACCCAATCTGATCAATTATCTCCTAAGGTGGTACCAATGCCAATCACTTTCTATATGGCTCCTCTTAGGATCAATGGTAGGGAATTATTTTATCTCTCCAAAATTGCAAACTGGATGCAAATACTTCATTAATTCCATTGACTCAAAGATCACGCTATATGCAAAACTGGAAAATAACTCCTCTTTCTTTTTATCATCCAAAATTGTGTTCACCATATTCTCTAACAGTCTATCAGAGGTTCTACAGTGAGATTAAATTACACATTGGGTATCTAATAATAAAATGTATAAACATGCTTTAATCATAAAATTGCAACAATACAGATATGCCCCAATTTTGGATATCAATTCTCTTTAAAATTCCTAGAAGAAATTAAGGTGCAAAATTTAAATTTTAACTTGCATGTTAAAAATAAGTGAGTTGAAATAAAAAAAATTAAAGTCTATATTGTTATCTTTCTCTTTAGAATGTTTCCAAAAAAATGAAATTCAAAATCCTCAAGTTAATGGCTAGAGTTTTCTGCTTTTATTCCATACTCTGCTCTGTTTTCACCAGAGGGATTCTTGCTATCTGGGAGCTCTGGCCTGGACAGTGTCTCACTGGAATGACAGACTTTGTTTTTTAAAAATGTCCAATGAATTTTTAGCATAGACAATAATAAGCCAAAGATTTCACCACATTTAGAAAACATGCCAATCTCTAGCTCTTAGAGTAGGTATCTTAGAAAATGTGCTAGGACATGGTGTTGTCAAAAACCATAGCTGAGATGTTTGACAACTGAGTGAAGGAAGCTAGATGGAGAAAAATCTTTGTTTTGGCAATGCTAAAAATTTCAAACCATCCCAATAAGCTGGCTGAAAACCATGACCTATGCACTTAAACTTACTTGAGAAAAATGTTACACCAAGAAGTCAGCTATGGCACTAAATTTTACCAAATAGTGGGGTGGGAGGAGACTCCACTTGTGTGTTCTACCTAGTTTTAGAGAGTGTGTAGTATTTGAGGCATTGATGCCTTCTTGCAAAACTGGTCAAGTTTAGAAATTCACCATGGTATTAGACTTATTGGGGCTTCTTTCTTATGTATCTAATATAGTCAAAGCAACACCAGTGCTTAACTGAGAACAGGTATGGTTTGGTGATATGACCTCCACAATATCTTGCAAGCTAATTTTTTTTAGGGGTGTGCCACAGTGGCTACTTCTACTGCTTCATGCTATAGAATTGTTTCCTGCTTTTGTTCTAGAAGCACATCAGCAGATTTCTGAAATAAAATTTCTATTGATACTTACAAAAACTATTTTAAGAAAGGGGCACAGAAGACACTTCCAACTTTTCTTCACTCAACACAGACTCACTGAGAGCACCTTCTATGTGCTAGACAGCTTTGTAGGCACAGTAAAAGCAGAGTACCATAGCAATAAAGTTCACTTCCTCACTGTTTTTACATTCTAGTTACTTTTTTAGAGCAATAGCGAGGAGGCATAAAATAACTAGATAACTGATAAATACTATAAGAGTCATAGAGGAGCACTTTAGAAACAGAGAAAGATGAGTAGTGCTATTTTTAATTCAATGGTCAGGGAATATCTCTTAGAGGAGAAAAACATGAGCAGGAAATTGAGTGAATGAGGGTTTGGCAATATAAGGTCTGGGGAAACAGTAGCACAGGAAGACGAAGAGCAAGACAAGTATTTGACAATCTGAAGTAGAAGGGGGGAGTGAAGTGGGATGCGAAAGAGGGAGAGGTATGAGATGAGATCATAGAAGATGGTGGGTCCAATTGTATAGAACGTTATTGACCATCATGAGTACTTCTATTATGAAAAGGATTTGGAGCTGGCAAGAGCTTGTGAGCATGGGAGGAACATGAGCTAATATGTTTTCAAAGGATCATTCAGGTTGCTGTGTGAAGAAGAGACTTTAGTGTATTCAAGGCAAGAACTACTGGTGGCTTAGATTAGCAAGGTAAAATGCAAGTCATGAGAAATAACTGAATTTGAAATCTATTAGAGATAAAGACAACTGGATTTGCTGCTGGACTGGATGAGGTTTGGAGGAAAAGTAGAATCTCTCTAGCTTAGCATGAGGATCAGGAACAAAGAGAAGTGGTTGATTTTTTTAAAAAAGTTAACAAATATTTACTATTCAGTGGCTTTGTGTTAAATATATAAAGAAAGAATTGTCTTCAGTAGAATCTTGACAATTCTTTAAAAATTTGCCCTTTGTAAGTTTCTCATCATCCAACTTGAGGACTTAAGAAAAAAAATCTATGAAAAGGGTTTGCATCGACCAAAAGAGAGAACTTGTTTAATGTACTAAGAAAAGCAGTTGCAGACAAGTAGATGAATATGGCGGTGGCAGGAATATATAGAAAAGGAAATAAACAGGGTTTAGGACACAGAGATAGAGCAGAGATTCAAGTGAGGGTATAAGAAAGAGATGCATCAAGTGGAATGCTAGAAATCCTAAAAGGTGTTAATAAGATGCTTCAATTTAATACAGATGTCAAGAAAAACTCATGGGAGGAGAATAGTTGACTCACAGCAGTAGGTTTAGAAAATAATTTTACCAAAGGATGTAGCTCAGGCAACACTCCCATTGACAATGGGCCAATGAATTGCATTAAAGGGCAATTTGTCAAGGCAAGTATTTCAGTCTGAAGTGATTGTATAGCACAGTATGTGGAATTCTAAAGAAATAACAATATGCAAGTAATTGAAGTCATTTCATGAGAAATACACTTGCCGTCATACCTCTAACACATACGTCATGAATACCACAGTGCACAACCTTTTAAAGTTTCCTAGGGGTCCACATTTCTTATAGATGCCATGGACTTGTTTTATTTGCTCCACACCTTCCCCCTTCACAGCACCTGCTACCTCAGTCATTATTCTGTTTTTAATGGCCAGTCAGCCTCCAGGGCCTACTAACAGATGGAGAACATCAGATAGCTAGTGCATGTAAAATATTCTAAGTCCCACTTAAGCTTTTCAAGGAGACTTTGAAATTGAGATAATTTAATTTTCCATTTCTTTTCCTACCTGGCTTATTGCTCTTTACAGCTGTCATCTTGTCTGTTCCAATAACCATTTATTCTGTGCCCCATTGTATGACTTAAAGCTTATTTAGATAACACTAAGACCGAGTGTTGTCTGTAGAAATGTTAATGTAACATTTAAGCTATTTAACACATGTCCACGTCTTATAAATTTCCAAGATCCAAATATAGCGATGCTACCTTTTACAATGCCTGAGAGGAATACACAGCAAAACTATTTCACATGTTTCAAGGGATCTTGGATTCTCTATGGGGAGTACACCCTCCCAGTACACTTTGGGCTTTGTTTTGGGGCTGTTAAAAATCGATGTCAGCTGTGGGAAAATGCAAGATGCTATGCAAAACTTTCCTTACAACAAAAGAGGTAAAGACAACTTTAAAACAGTTAGGATTTTGCTTTTCTTTAATGAGTATAATATTGCTCAAAACAAAGTCTTAAGCTTACTAAAGAGAATAACTATCTGTTATTGAACAGAGAAAAACACTTTAGGAAAACCTACTCAGTGTCAAGAGTGGAGTAGGCTTAAAAGATTGACCATCTGGAAGAAAGGGACAGACAGAGGCAATTCAAGAAAATGCTCAGGGAGAAGGGAATATGTGAACTTTCCTTGGAAAAACACGTTTGTTTGGGTAATCTTGAAATAATTCAAAGGGAGTACTTAAAAGAAAGGATTGATTGGGTGTAAACTAGCTGTTAGGAGTGGGGCTTCACAGAAAAACCAATGATTTAGGAACTGACCAAATAGAATATTGTGCTAGTCCAACATTTTCTGAAACTTCAAGTTATCTTACTGAGATTCCAGATCTTATCTCATGATTAACTGGCAAAGATGGTTCATAAGGACTCTCTCACAGGATGTGACATTAGAGTAATCAACCAAAGGACTTGTATGCATGCATATAAGCATAACTAATGGACACAGACACAAAGGGGGGTGAGGGCATGAATGAGAGTGGGATGGGGGGAGGAGGCAATGGGGAATAAGGATACATATGTAATACCTTAATCAATAAAGACAAAAAAAATAGTCATTACTATTTCTACAGCACATTTACTTGGCTCAGAATGCCATCAGGTGTGTTACTGCACTTTATTCTTTACAATATGCTCAAAACTCTTGTCTCTTTGAATGGTCCAGGGGCTGGCTAAGTGGTGTCTCTATGTCTCTCAAGTCATTGGTCACATAACCCTTCTACAGCCAAAAAGGGTGGAGCCATGACTGAAGACTGACTCTCTGTGGCCAGAGTTTGCCCTCTTCCCCTTTAAGGCATGTGGTCTCCATTGGAAAGAACCACCCCTTTTAGGATTGTGGGAGAGTCTGCAATGGCAGAGCTCATTAGTATCAGAGCTGAGGCTAAAGGCTATCTTTCATAACTCCAAGATTTGCTGAGTCTTTCCTAAAGCAGTTTCCTAACTTCCCCTGAAATCACAATAGTTAGTGCTGGAATTAGGGCTAACAATATGTCATCTCGTCCTGCTGCTTTCTTTTCAGGGGACAATCTTGCCCAATGAGTAGACAATGTTAACAAGAGAAGCTTTGGGGTATTTTACATTTTACAGATTATAAAGCTTACAAATGAGCACTATATCATCTGTTATGGGGACAATTGAAATGTAATGTAAAAGTCCAACATTTTACAAGAATGAAAAGCAGGCAAAAAGCAGGATTTGGGGAGTATATGGCTGGAATTAGTTTTGCTATGACTAACATACTAAAATAGCAATTGAATTTCCATCCCACCCCATCTCACATTCTGCTGTGATGACATAGCTCAGAGCAGAAAATTAATCATCATTTCTTTGAAAATTATTGTTATTTTTTAGAGTCAGTTTAAGATTCCATTGAACTTGTACTCTGTTCAGTGTCCCTTACCAAAATATTAACATCCATTTAGATGATACAAAGAGTTATTAAACATGATGGAAATGTGTAAATCTTTCTTTGACTACAAACATTTAAAAACATGTCCAATCATTCTGTCAAGAAAATGGAAATACAGACTGAACAAAATGACTTGCCAATGTCACTGGGTTGGGGGCTAGAAGAAGTAGAGGTAATTCCTCTAAAACTTTGAGGAATATACCAGTGCTTTACTTGTGAAAGTTATTCAAGGTATTACTATATTTTTGTTTATTTGTCTTCTGTAGTCTAAAGAATTTATCAGTTTCTAAAAGAATAGTAACTTATTGTATTATAAACAGTGCTCCTCTGATGGCATCTGTCTATCCATCAATTCATCCATCCACTCATCCATCCATCCATCTATCCATCTATTATATGGCTCCTTATAGAAAAAAAAAGGTTGATTGTGAGTTCAAACTTTGTTTTCTTACAAACTCTGGGTTTGGTGAGTAATTTCCATCAGATTATGAAAGGCACTCTTGAAAAGACTTTCTATCCTTGAAGAAAAACCACAACTTAAAGAATCAGAGCCAGGTAAGAAAAGACTTTGTGAAATCATATGGTTTTGTTGTTTCCAGTCTTATTTAATTTCTCATGATGCTCTCAAGATCCATCCATGTTGTTGCAGATGACAATATTTCACTTTTTTATGGCTGAGTAGTATTCCATTGTATATATGTGTCACATCTTTATCTAATCATCATTAAAGGACTTAGGTTGTTTCCATGTCTTGGCTCCTGTGACTAATGCTGCAATGAACATAGGGAGAAGGATAAATATGGTAAAGGGAGTCAAATATATGGAAATGGAAGAAGGGAGAAATATTTTGTATAATGTACATAAATTGTTGATCTTTAAAAAAAAAAAAGCCACAACATTTAGTGTATAATTGGTTTCCACTAAAATGCCCTAACTTGGAAAGATCTTTATTTATTGAATTAATATAGTAACTATTAATTTGTAATATATTTGAAATCTTTACTTTAGAATATCCTTGAACTTTTGAAAAATGTATTTGACTTGCCTGAATGATCTTCCTTTGCCCTCCTGTACCCAGGAGATTGATGTCAATTGCTTTAATAGGCTTTCAAAGTCCGTAGCTCCTTGCTGGGTTTGGCCAAAGAAAGATACCCAAGGAAGATCATACAAGGAGATTAAAGTGCTTAGGGGGTATGTCCTCTCAGCTCTTGTTCTGATATGGCATAGTCTATTAGGGGCTATACTGTTCAACAAAGGCCCCATCGCAGAGTTCATCAATATCCCATGCTGATTTTTCCTAATATTGCCTACACCCTTATAAATATCAATCTTTCCTCAATGTCCTGTTTCTGTCTACCATCTGTTTCCTGACAGGACCCTGACTAACACCTTACCTAGGTATAAATGTTAGTGTGCTTTTCCTTGTCACTCTTCTTCCTCACAATCAAATGTGACTTAATAAAGATGGTAAATTATCAAAATCAGGGCTTGATCTGGGTTCCAAGCACGTTTAGTGTTGTTGACAGAACGCTAGCTTGTATACTGATTTTAGGAAAAATTTGTATTATTTGATAATATTTAGAAAATTGAAAATTCTTATATAAAAATCTGGGTTTCTAGATTCTCCTGAAGAAAGCAACAACAACAAACAAACAAACAAACAAACAAACAAAACATCCTGAACTATTGAAAGTTCCTGGGTCTTCCTTTCAGACTATCAATTGGCTAGAGCCAAGAGGGTTGGGGTTTTCCACTCTTTTAGGTTCCCACCATGCCTTGAGGTCTCTGAGAGTCAGCTGCCCCACCCTCCCCCTCCGCCCACTTAAATTGAGATTGGGTATTGTGTTGTTTTCTTATTGCACATTTATGAAGAAATAAAATGTCACACAAATACACCAGTATCCCATTATCTTCAGAATAACCTATAAATGCAACAACCTGGCCTTGGCCTCTGCTTACCTTCTTGACCTCATCTCCTATTTCCCTTCCCCCCTCTCACTCCAATTCAGCCAAATTTGTTTTCTCTCTGTTCTTCAAACTCACCAAAGTTGTTCCCATCAAATTCAGCTTTTCTTCAGTCCTTATGCCTAGTCCAGTTCCCATAGGCATATCCTTGCCTGAAGTTCACAGGGCTTGCTTCCTTAATTCATAGAGGTCCTCCAAGACTGTCACTTCGAAAAAACCTTCTCTCTAAAATCAGCAGGACTCTATTTTGAGATCTAGCATGTATGCAGACAACTCTAGTGTCTTGTTTTTTCTTCTGGAGCCTCTATTTCTTTTTATCTCCAGCACCATTACCTCTCAGCCTCCTCCTCTGTAAATTGTAAATCCATAAATTGTAGCAGCAAGTGAACTAATACCACATGATCTCTGCACGATCCAGACTGTGAATGTGGCTTCAGCCCTGGGATTAAGGGGTAAAAGAGTTATTGTGCAGTATTAAAACCAGATGGTGTTATTTTAATTAGAGTAATGGGGGTTCTTAATCAGAGAAAGTGCACTAACAATGCCAGGATATATCATCATGTCCATTAAAAAAAATCAGCGAAGAATTGTAAAGCCATTATACTTTAGAATATCCTTGAAATTTTTCTGTAGAAATATGTTTCCATTAACATGTACTTGTAAGCATTTCCCCAAATTCCTTCCTAATCCTTTTTTTTAAAAATTTAATTCTTACAATGAAGAGGCAAAATCATAAGTGTCATGAAAGGCATGTAAACATAGAGTTTTAGTGCTACGGTTTGGGGATGTGAGTTCGTATGTGTGTGCACTTCTTGCATTCATAAGGTGTGTTTTCCTCAGAAATAAATAAAATGAAAGACAAATCCTCCCTGTGGGACCATTAACCCAGAAGATTTCTATGAGAAAAGTGAAATTTAATTTGGGAGGGATGAATGGAAAAGTCTGGTCCCATAAGTAGTACAATATACTTAGCTCCATTCCAATCATTTTAATAACTCACACCCACTCTTTATCCTTTTCACTTGCTTGTGTTTTAGCACTTCTCTGTGGATCTCCAGAGGCCTGAGCATTCTTTCCATGTTTCTGACACTTGTGCTTATATGGACGGGGGCTGATCCTCTCTCCTCCATTAGATTTTAAATTTACAGCACACCAAGAACTTTATAACTCCCCACTCCACTGACTAGCCCACAGCTGAAGTCTTACCTTCTTCGTGAACTCTCCCCTAGACCCTTCTGAGCCCTGGTGATCCCTTTTTTTTTCCTCTCCAAATTTATATTGTATTTTTCATTGCATCACATCCCACGGCTCTTGGCTGTAGTAATACTTAGTGAGCACTTGTTATATAGCACACACTCTTCTCTGTATTTTATATGCATTATTAAATGTAATACTCACAATAACCCTATGCATCAGGTACTGTCCTTATTCCAATTCAATAGACTGCATTAAAATATTTGCCCAAGCCAAACAGCCAGTAAATGAAACATTCTTTTTAATCATTCTGCTTGAACATGTTAGACTCTCTCCCATGTATGTAATGTCTATTTATTTATGAATTATGCCCCATACCATAAGTTAGTTGAGTCTCAGCTGAATGTCATACTGTACTGAATGAAACAGTCCCTATCATGCTGAGGTCTGCATTATGGGAGGAATTCACACATTGTAGTGAATTCAGAAGCTTTAGTTTGAACTGAACAGTCTCTACAGTTCTACATCAGCTCACCCAGCTGCATGTAGTCAAGTTTTTATAATCGATGAGACTTCAGACTTTCTATTTTTGAGATCATCAGAAAATTCTAAGGAAGTGGGCTTATGCTATGTAACTGAGGTTATTATTTTTATGATCTAAGGGAGAAGAGCTGAAACTGAAAAACCTCCCCTACACCAACGTGACCAGAAATGATATTTCTTCCTCGTGTAAAATGAATTACAGTATAACTATACTTCTCCTTAATTTATGCTAGGGGAAGAAACAGATGAGAAAGAGAGAAGAAAGAACTACTATTTATTAAATGTCTCTTTATTTTATTTCTTAAATTTACTTTAAAACTGCATTTTAAAGCCACTTCATCAATTATAAGGGACTAGGACATACGGGTCACTTTTTGGGTCCTTGTGCAGGAGTTCTTATTGCCCCATGGTATCAACAAACAAACTTCAGGATGTTCAAGAGAATACGAAATACTTTGAAAAGTTCTATGCATCTGCTGTTATGTTTAGTTAAGATGGTGCACAGCTTTTATCAGTTCCTCAGAGGAGCCTTGACCAAAAACCTCAAAATAAAAGAACAATACTATCTGCTGCTCTCCTGAGGGTGGGAGTGGCTGGAGAGAAGTCAATGGAGAAAAAGGGAGACTTATATAATATTTTAAACAATAAAGAATTTAATTAAAAATAATAAAAATATCAACTGCTTTCCTGATGATTATAATACATTATTAGTAACCTAAAAGTTGTTCATTTGCCCACAGTCAAATAGAATGATAAATATGAAACTTCCATGAAAGAAAATTTTCAGGTTTTAATACAAAGAAAGAGAAAGTGAACAAAGTTGTCCCTTTATTATTTTAGAACAACTGTTACCAGGGAACTTTAACCTTAAAAATGGTTAAGGACCCCTCAAAGTACTGTTGTTTATGGGGGCTATATCTCTTGATAGTTACAGTATTAGACATTGAAACAAAAAGTTTTAAAATTCTAGCATTCAGAGTGGGACAAAAGCAGGTTTAGGGTTGTTAGTATAGGAAACACAATTCATTCTTGAATTATTATTTATTAATTACTGCATTATTTTCCAATCAACCCCTGTAAGCCTGCTTTTGTCCACCCTGTATGCAGGCACCCATTGGGCAGCCTTCAGAGGGACAGCACCGTCTCAGTGATGGTCTCGCAGCCTCTGGGAAATTCCCCCATGAGATCATGAGAGATTGAAAAGGCAAACAATATATTTGTTTCACTATGAAATTAATTTCCATTTTGCGATCCCTTGAAAGCTCGGGAATACTCAAGACGACATTTTGAGAACTACTGTTTTACAGAATCTAAAATCTTGTCATTGGTTCTGTTTTCCCCTTTCATTTTGGCTTTTGTAAACAGGAGATCCAACTGTGGGCCTCATTTCTCAGAAACAGAGGGAAAGTCATGTACTAGTAAGTATTAATGCTACCCCCATTCTAATTCCCTTATTTTCTCTCTGCCTTACTTTTATCATAATTTATTGCACCTTACTACACTGTGTACATATTCACAAATATGTCTTTTTCGGGCAATATTTATTTAAAGAAACAAACATAACCACAAAAACACTAAATCATGAAATGATGAAATGAGGACAATGTTGTTTTTTTTAAGTACTTGATTCTGAAATTACTAAGTGCATTGTCATGATACCATAAGAAAATCTGCAACTTTCAGCAAGTTAACATTGTTTAATAGGGTAGTTTTAAAGTTAGAAGAAGTGTTGGTGTGGTCCTCAAATTTCATTCTTCTTCAGAGAAGAACAGTGAAGTCATGTTTGTTTTTTGCTTCAGTTTTCTCAACTTAGTAAATGTAGATTAAAAAAAAATAGATTGAATATAGAAATTACCTTGATAGAAATACAAGGTGTTTTATCATATTTTTATTACCTCCATGAACATTTCATACTTTTCTTACACAAACGAGCTGTTTATGTGCACTCAGTGTGTATAGCTAATGTTAAACGTGGCTGAAAAGCGAAGGTTCTGAGTGGGAGCCGGTGCAACAGAAGCAGCCGGTGTCTGGGTCTGCGTAGTGTTCCTCATTGACAGTAAAATACCACGTCTTCTCTGAGCGGCTGGTGACTTCCCCTGCCTGCCAGTAGCCCATTGCTGAAGATAAATGTTTGAAAACAGAAGATTTCTCCCATGAAACCATAAATCTGTGTTTGTGGTATTGTCTCATCTCTGTTGTGGAAATGGATCTGACATCACCATATGAAAATTATGATTTTTGTCAACCCCAAACCAGGATGCAGATAACGATACAGGAAATCTTCACCTTTTGATTCAGGCAAATGTCACAATTGTGGGTAATTCTGTTACCCACGTTGAGAGAGTTTACTATCCTTTAATTAGAATTATCTTCCAGGAGATGTCATGGTTTATGTGCTCACTGAAGAAACTGAACTGAGAGCCCTTACTTCCTCTATAACTAATCCTGGGCTGGAAAATGCAAATGTCATCACTGTAACATTATAAGTCATGGAAACAACCCAGAAATGGGGATTTTCATCCAAGGGTTCAAATCAAGTCCATATTTCCACGTCCCCGGTCGCTTCCCTGTGTTCTTTCATCAAACGTTTCCAGTGTACATTACACCTTGCTGGAAATATCTCTTAAATTCCACTTGTCAGAGTGACATGATACAAAAGTTGTGTTTTATGGTAGGAAAACAACCTGCCACCTACTTAACTGTGCACCCCTCCTTCAATCTCTGACAATATCCTCCAAGAAAATAATATTGCTTTAGTTTCTCTCTCTCTCTCTCTCTCTCTCTCTCTCTCTCTCTCTCTCTCTCTCTCTCTCTCTCTCTCTCTCTCTCCATATGAGCATATGTTGGAAGCAATGACATCATGCACTAACCTTCCTCTCAGAGAGCATGCAACACCTTTCAGGCAAGATGCTCAGAGCTAACATTAAACATGCACCCTACCTCTTCCCTGCACATGGGTAACCATCTCCATATGATTGGAGAAGGTCACTCCATGAGCTGATGGTGCCGCTGGGAATAGAAGCCAGAAGTCCTGGCTCCCTGTGAAGTGTTGCATCTAGAAAGCACTCATCCTGTCTCTTTGGGGAATGAAGTACACTCTTAGCAGGATGAAGGCCTCGCTAAGAGAAGGATGGGTCAGGGCTGCCTCAGCCCTGAACTTGAACCCTTCTAGATATTTTCACAGTGGTTCTTACAGGGGGTGACTTTGCTGAGTAACTATTTCTAATATCACAAAGATGATTCAGCTCCATGTTTGATAGCAAAGGCTAAAAGAGAAGTGCCACTCTGTCTGGAGAAACTCTAACAAATTCCTTGACTTAAAAAATAATTCAAAGTAAGCAAGTGAACAACAACAAAAAATCATTCTGAACCTCTATAAGCACCAAAATATATATTCACTTCTTTTTGGAAATTAACAAATTCATGTTGCTCTGAGTTGAAGTAGTTATTTTAGGCAATTACTTTGGTACTGTTAAAAATGGAAAATTTTGAACAAATTCAGAATTTAGGATCTGAAAGCTTCAGAGCAGCAATCCCCCTTACCTCTCCCCTCCCCGCCCATACACATACTACCCCTATGTCTTCAATCCACCAGCAGGGTCTAGCTCAGCATCACTAGGGGATAAATATCCTGTTAAAAGAAAAACATAATTTGTTTTTATCTGTATTTGAGGCTCAAAACAGGTTCTCAATAAGTATTTATTCTCTATAATAATGAAAATATTATAAAAACCTGTGCCTGTGGATAATGGCCATTTCTTATGCCCATTTTAGGGGAGGGAGTTCATTTAGAAAGAGAAGGGCGTGGTTATGAATACTAAAACTTATTTGACTGCAAAAGCTCATGTAGACAAAAATGCCATACATTGAATTAAACTTGATCTTACTTTCTGGTCCTGCATAATTATTTTTCATTGTCATTACTTTAATTAGACAAGGGAAGTAGGTTATTATGTCCATTTAAGTTTTATTTATTTATTTTTTAGAAAGGCAATACCTAAGAGTCAGAAATATTTCTTTATATTCATGTAACGGAAGAGTCAGATTTTAAATTACTTCTTATTCTTATTTGTAAACTTTTTATATAAACCAACTCCACTTAAATAAGGTTTAAATTTTTTTAATTAATTAATTATAACCATATAGAGATAAAGGAACATTTATTAGCCGGCAGTCTGGAGTCCAGAGAATGGTGACATAAAAACTCGTCTAAAGAAGTGATAAACACAGGTTAATTACCAGGACAGTGGAAAGCGGTCAGAGGGAGGGAGGGGGGAAAATCAAAGTGATTTTTAAGTTAGTAACCTTTCACCTGCCTCACATTGGTTGGAATCCAATAGTGACCAGAGGGACTGGAATTCATTCTGATGATGTGATGGTAAAAGTTGTGAGTTCAATGAGTCTGGTGGTCTTGGCTCTATTCCCAGAGAACTCAAGTTCCCAGCAAATAACTAAAGGACCTCAACTTTGGTCCAACTGGCAGTCTTTGTTCTGTCAAAAAAAAAGACTCGGGGTGGAAATGGACCATGGGGACACTTTTTCTCCTTTTTACTGACAGGCTTCATCTCTGGATGAGTGGAAGGAACACTGGTGGTCACCTCTGGTAAAGTAATGGCCAACACCCTCTTTTTAGTCTGACCTGTGACTGCAGTGGACTCAGGGTTTGAAGGAGTCCTTCTCAGAGCCTAATGCTATCTTTGGGGAACAAAAGGGAACGTAAAATGTATCACTTGAAAAGATATACCGGTAATGATTTCATGTGCAGCCTTCTTATCCGAGTCCTCAAGGAGAGTGATGAATAATCTGGGAAATGTTATTCAGCAGAACCATTCCCTGGGGGGTGGGGGAGAGTGAGCAGAGGTCATCTTTATTAGAAATTTTGCACCTGAGGGCTTCCAGACAGAGTGAAAGAACATGCATAACCTGACTGAAAACACTTTTTAAAAATCTTTAGAATGCATTAGTGCATTAATACACAGGGGTTAACTCTGATTGCCTGATATAGAAATCCCAGCTGCTAATCTTTAAACACTAACACTCCCCATTATAAAGTGTTTATTTTGTGCTGGTTTTATCTTTCTTTTAATTCATGGTGTCCGTCTATTTTTAATTCATGGTATTCACCTAATAGAGCCCTTCCATGGTCCCTACGGCTTCTACAATTACTAAGGGAAGATACTCTTCCCAAAGTTAAGTGGCTGAGGTGAATGATTCTCGTTTATGGAAAAAGCTCCAAAGGTATATGAAAAAATATGCAGACTAGCTTATGATGAAGTATTTCTAGTGTCTATAATTGTACTATTCTATCCAATGGGTTATCTACAAGAAAATGGTGCAAAATTTAGAAGTTCTTGGAGTTCAATTCTAGTGTAAAAAAATGCAGTCAATCATAAAACAAATTACAAAATTCATTATGTAATACAGAGAATTCCTAAACAACATTCACACACACACACAAAAAAAAATCACAATTGAAGCAAGATGATGCAAGATAAAAAATTTAGTCATGTCTTTCAAGTTTTATTTGGCTCCTTTATAAAATATAACACTGTTTTTTATGCCCTTTATCTTGAAACATTTTGTTCTCTGGACTCTCATAATACAAGTCTATTCAAACTTCTACTGTTGTATCTTTCTGCCTGGAAAATGTGACATTTTTTTAGGGACCTAGATCCTCTTTCCTTCATATTCAATAGACTCCCCAGAAATATCCTGTCTTATTTTGTAGCATTAGATTTTGTCCTTGCACACTCCTCATTTGGTCAGGGCTCATTCAGAAGTCAGGAAGAGAAATTAAAATGAAATCAAATAAATTTTAAAATAGGGTTTTTATTAACTTACAAATCTGAAACATTGAGGCAAAGTTACTATAAAGGTGCTCAATGTATTCATTCATTTAACATTTTTAATTGAAATTTACTATAACCCAAGCTTAATTTAAGGATTAGGGATAGAAGGGTGAATTAAATAGACAACAATCTCTAAAGCCATGAAGTTTAAATAAGAAAGAAAGAAAGAATTTTAAAAGCACACACATTATGCCAAAACCGGTTTGGCTCAGTGGATAGAGCATCAGCCTGTGAACTGAAAGGTCTCAGGTTCGATTCTGGTCAAGGGCATGTACATTAGCTGTGGGCACATCCCCAGTAGGTGGTGTGCAGGAGGCAGCTGGTTGATGTTTCTCTCATCGATGTTTCTAGCTCCCTATCCCTCTCTCTTCCTCTCTGTAAAAAATCAGTAAAATATATATTTTAAGAAAAGCACACACATTAAACACATTGTATGTTAGATGCTGGTCAGAAATAGGGAGTAAAGATGAGACATGCAATAGGGAGCCTGGGTAGAGTGGAGCTGCTATTTCAGTTAGTCAGGGAAAACCTCAGTGAGAAGGTAACATTTGAGTTAAGATCTAAAGGAGCTGGAGGAGTAAGCGAGGAGGATAGCTAGAGAAAGAGCATGCTGGGCAGAAGAAACAGCAAGTGCACCTTGCTGAGGGAGTGTGCAAACTCTGAGGAGTACAGGGAAAATCCAGAAAAGTGAGTGAGGAGATAGTTATAGAGGGAAGCAGAGAGGTAGACAGTGGGCAGGTCACAGCAAGCCTTTTTTGTTTGTTTTTTTTAAATTTCTTTATTGGTTAAAGTATCACATATTTGTCCTCATCCCTCTATTCCCATCCCAAACCCCTCCCCACGAATTCCCCCACCTCCCTGTTGTCTGTGACCACTGGTTAAGCTCATACGTATGCACACAAGTCCTTTGGTTGATGTCTCCCCTTTATCCTCGCCCTCCCCTGCCCTCCCTCCGAGGTCCGACAGTCTGATCCATGTCTCCTTGTCTCTGGGTCTGTTCTTGTTCATCAGTCTATGTTGTTCATCATTTCCCCTAGATGAGTGAGATCATATGCTACTAGAAATACACTTACAAGAACAGAAAATGAGACAAGCAATAATGGTTATGCTGAGAGGCAAATGAATGAGTGTAGTGAGTTTCTTTTTGGGCCAACAGTTCTTTTGAGACCCAAATGACAAGCTTTTTTTAAGGACCCTAGCTCTGAACTGTGATTGGAATCTGAACCACTGCTGTATATTGAGGAGAATGTTATGATCTAATTTATGTGTTGATGAGATTATTCTAGCGGCAAGAATAAGGCAAGTTAAGTTGGAGTCAGGAAAAACCATTGATATATTACCTGAAATTCATGGGTTAAAAACTGTACTCATTACGTCTCACTCATGTGTCTTTAGGTAGTGTGGATGTTTTCCTTGGCCTCCATTGGGTCCATGGATCTGTGGTTGGCTGTAGGGTAGCTCTGTGGCTCTCTGCCCTCCCACATTTTGAAAGACTTGATGAATGCAGGCTGGCCTCAGATATTCTCAGCTGGGATGTCTGGCATCTCCTCTTCATGTTGTCTCATCCTCCAGCAGGCTGGCATGGGTTTGTTCATGTGGTGGTGGCAGGGCTTCAAGATACAGAGCAGGAGCACGCAAAGCCTTTGTAACCTGACCACAGAACTGGCATGGCTACCTTGCCACATTTTGTTGGCCAAAGCAAGTTAAAAGGTCAGTCAAGATCCAAGGGGCAGGGAAGTAATTCTATCAGGTTATGAGAAAAGCAGCACAATCATGTTGCAAAAGGTATGCTGGGAGGCCAATGATCCACCACAGAAAATATATATATATATATATATATATATATATATATATATATATATATATATACACATATACACACACACACACACACACACACACATATATATATATATATATATATATATATATATATACACACATACACACACACACACACACACACACACACACACACACATATATATATATATTTAAATAGGCAATTGAACTCTCTATTTTTTAAAAGTAAAGCCAAGATGATTTACTAAAGAATTAAAGGTAGCCTACGACCATCCTCTATTTGCCCAAGCAAGGAACCTGGAAGCCATCATTCATTTCTACTTTCCCCTCCATTCAGTGAATCATGAGGCCCTGTAAATTCTTTATTCTAAATATCTAGCAGCCGGGGCCACCATCCACAGGATTATCCAGGCAGCTCTCTGATTGATCGCTTTGTCTGTGTTCTCATCCCTAGTTAATCCATCCTTTCTACTAGTTCATTTTTTTTTTATTTTGCAGATAGTGATATTGCTATAACAAAGTGCAATTATATTATTTCCTTGACTAATAATAAGTCCAAATTACTCTTAGACTAATACAGCCTAAAGGACCCTTTTACCTCTAAAGTTTTCTGTTCTGTTACTTTTTGCCATTCAGATTGTATTCTCAGCACAGTAAGCACATTATTTCCTCTAAGGAACTCACCATTTTTCTCTCATCTTGGGCTACTGATTATTCTGTTCATTTCCCTGGGGGGTGGTATCTATAATTTCCTTTAGAAAATCTATATGTTTTAAAATATGTTTTTATTTATTTTATAGAGAGAGGAAGAAAGAGCTGGAAACTTCCATTGGTTGCCTCCTGCACACACCCTGACTGGGACCCAACCAGAAACCTGTGCATACACCCTGATTGGGAATGAAACAGGTGACCTTTTGGTGCACAAGAGATGATGCTCAACGGAGCCATGCCAGCCAGGGATAAGAAATATTTTTAACCCTTCCTTTCACTGGTCTTGGATGCTACTCTTCCTCTATATCTTCCTTATCATGCCACTTTTTACATTGCATTTTATTGACTATTTGCAGTAATTAATCATCACTTGATTTTGTCTTGGTCACTATTTTCTCTCTTAATGATTGGTTCATACTAGTCAGCCAAAGTATCATAAGAATCAATGAATGGAAGAACTGTGACTTTAAACATTTTTGTAAATAAAATTTTAATCACCACATAAATTTATAAGCATATATTTCTAAAATAATATTCTGTTGTTGTTTTAGTATTACAGAGTTAAGTATTGGAAAAGTTTATTATGTAAGAACCATAACAAAGACTAACATGAAATACTGAAGCAAGAGAAGAGGGAATAAGGAAAGAGTTATTACAGCATGAGGCAATTTTTCAAAAAATTAAGGTAGTGAAGTTCCCATTTTATGGGTTAGGGATCAGTGGTGGTAGCAGACACATAATAAGTGTTATGGAAAATTTATTATAGTGATTATATGTTTTTCAACTGTGGGAGAAGTTGGGAAATGAAGGTTTAGAACTAGACTTAGAGGATAAAAGAGGGAGTTGCAGGCCAGTTACTGCAGAAGCCAAGTACATCCAGCTGCTAAACTAGTCTATGCACTGGGATCTTGTGGTGAGTTCTCTGGGAAGCACTTCTCTCAGGGTAGCTACCACCTCCCTGGGGTCATGGTCAAGTGTCTGGTGGTGGTCCTGCAGCACTGTTGGTCAGCAAGACCTGAAGTAAGGAAGACCTATCTCTAGAACAGAGGACAAAGAGGATAAACCAGATCTGATGGGCATCTCTAATTCTGTCTTTGGAGACATGTGTCTGCAAAGAGAACTGTTTCATCTCTGCTTCCTAGATTTTATTCAAATTTCTAACCTGGACCCAAACAGGGAAGGAGATTCTGGAAAACATTTTTTCCAGCTTAACAAATTTGACCAGCATACACCACTGAATGCTAGAGGCTTTCTTCAAATGTTAGAAACACTTGTGGCTTTACATTCTTACCTAATTTGATTCTGGAAAAAGTAGAGATTTAGATGTTGAGTTGTCCTGTAGAGCAGGTTGGCCCAGACTCTTAACTCTGCATTGAGCAGCTATAGTGTAAAATGGTTGGAAATGTCAAGAAGCCTAAGGATGTATAGCAAATAATCTTGAAGATCAAATAAATTAATGGCATATGAGAGAAAGAAGGAGATCTAGTCTTAATTATATGGTTTTGAAAACATACTGCCAAGAAATAAAGTACAAAATTGTTTTGACTGGGTTTCAATTACATTTAGAAAATGTAAATACATTGTATTTATCTTGTGGACTTGGGAAGCAAAAATAATTAAATGTCCAATAGAAGGTATCATGTGAGTCGGTAAAATTTAGTACTAGGTGTCTCTATTGCTCATATACTCTGCATATCTGAGGATAGACTCTGGAATTTTCTGTGGCCACCTTTCTCCTTAAGCTGTTTGCCCAATTTCTTTTTTTAAAAATATATTTTATTGATTTTATACAGAGAGGAAGGGGAGAGATAGAGAGTTAGAAACATCGATGAGAGAGAGTCATCGATCAGTTGCCTCTTGCACACCCCCTACTGGGGATATGCCCGCAACCAAGGTACATGCCCTTGACCGGAATTGAACCCGGGACCCTTCAGTCCCCAAGCTGACGCTCTATCCATTGAGCCAAACCGGTCCCGGCTGTTTGACTAATTTCTAATAAGATCTTAGTTTCTCCTACCAAAAAGTCCATTCCCTGTCCTTAGAGCTTCTTGCCAAAGGATACTGTGAAAAAAAAAATTGATGTCAAAATACTTTCTCTGCAAAGGTGGTTACTTTCATCAATGATACAGCCTTTTCAGTTATCAAGTAGACTATCTAACATGCCAGCCTGAAGCATTTGCATTTGCATGCTGTTCCCAAAACACAAACAATGTCGAGCAAGTTGGCAAAGAGGCTCACCAAATCAATAGCAAAAAGATCATATAAAATATAACTCCTCCTGTCCCTCTTTAACGCTATATAAAGTCCATTTCTGGCCAGTCTAGCACAGTCACTGTGTCCTGGCAGTCTGTCAACGAAATTCAGATACATTGAGGTGAAGTCTCAGTACACTCATACAGGTAAATGGTAAACTTCAAATGTTATTCCCATAGTGGAATTCAATATGGATTTCCCCTGTTTTGATAAATAAAATGTCATATAAACTACCGTAGAGATATATCTGCCAAAAAGATTTGAAGTCCGCCTTTGTTACTTGTTTTCAAAGCCAGTGCCTGACATTTCATGTTTCATCCAGTTCATTACCATGAGCATTTCCTTCACATCTCACCCCCAAGAGAGGTGCTTATTTCACACATAGTTCATTCTTGTAAATAAATGTTCCACTACTGTTATTTCATTCCCTTTCAGGGCCCTTCTTGACATTTCTACATCTGCCTACTTAACTATGTTAAGATTTTTCTTCCGGGGCACTTCATATTGTAGAGTCAGAGCAGAAGATTCTGCGGAGAAGGAACTTCCCAACTGCAGATCATGACTCATCTTCTGACTCATCAACAAGACTGGAAATTTAGAACTGTTTATTTTAATTACAATTAATTTTTAATAGAACTCAAACAAGTATGTTGGAAAATGTCATTGGCACATGGATTTCAGTTGTGTAGGGGAGGAGTGCTTGCCTCTAAAACAATGCAGACACTAGAAAAGCTCATGACATGAAGTTCTTAAAGCTACAATAAAATAAGTTCACAAGCTAACAAATAGCTTCAAGAAAAATTATATACTTAACTATTTCTAGGGAATTAAATTCAGAAATTATTCAAGGAAAAAGATTAAGAATTTTCACTGTTATCAAAAGGAACATCTAAATTTATGAGACATATCTTCCTCTTTTAAAACTTGCAGTACTTTTTATTTTAATGGTTTGTGAACTGTTGCTTGATATCAATGTGATTATATTAAGAGAATTTGACTGTCGTAACTAAGTAGCTGACACAAACCAAAAAAAAAATTTAAGATCGAAATAGTTATAGAGAGTAATGAAGACATCATTCCCTGTAATTCACTTGTTTTCAGAGACCAATTGCCATCCTTGGACAAGTTTCCATGTCAGAAACTGACTTAAGAAGAGGATAAATCCAGAGCATAGTACTCTCACAAATGAACCATATGAGATGAGAAGCATACGATTCAGGTTTCAAAGTTGGAATCAATCAATGCAGCCTTGTTATTTTGAAAGGGCAATTTCCAACCTTTCTACTAAATCAAAGAGGAAAAAAATCAGCATTCCAAAGGGTCATCGAACAAAGTGAGATTCCCTAAGTATATGCATGGACAACTGAAACAGACAGAAAGTGATTATAGTCCATAGTTTGAATTAAAATAAAGAAAGAAAAGGATATCAATGTGTAACCCAGCGCCCAAATTCTTTATAAAGTAACCCCAGCAGTATTTTCTGACCTATATATAACACACGAAGTATAACTTGAAAGCTGAGGAAAAGGAGGCTCCACCTTGAAGGACACTGAACGCTCGTCCAGCAGAGGGCGGTGGTGAATGTTTATAGTTCATCTCTGAATGGGAAAGGGAAGAAGCCCTGCAGAGGAACCCTTGGGCAGTACACAGGCAAAGCACAGGATAGCAAGAACTTATTACAAACAGTTTCAGGGCTGCAAACTAAAAGGAGATAAGGCATTTCAGATCTTTAAGGTTTATTGAAAGGTTGGTAGAAAAAGCCAAGAAAAGAGGAAAATCAGCTTCTGAAGTACTCTATCTCAAATCAGCCAATTTAAGGGTGGGAATTATGCATCTCCCTCTAACTTAATATATATCTTTTTAATTACCTTGTTTACGACAATAAAAAAGAGTGGTAACTAATATTTATTGGGTATTTATCATTTTGTCAGGTACTGTATTAAAGACTATACACATATTCAGTATGTTATGACTGAATGTTTATGTACTTCCAAAATTCATAGGTTAAAGTCCTATCTATCCCCAAAGGGAGGGTATAGGAGGTGGCCTTTGGGAGGAGATTAGGAGTAGATGAGACTATGAGGGGAGAGATGCCATCAGTGGAATTAGGGCTCTCACAAGAGTCATGAAAGAGTGTGCTTCCTCTCTATAATCTCACATGAGGATACAAGAAGTGGCAGTCTGAAACCCAAAAGAAGGCCCTCAACAGAACCTGACCATGCTAGTAGCAACCTGATCTTGGACTTGGACCCTCCAAAACTGTGAGAAATAAATGTCATTTATAAGCAACCTAGTATGTGGTATTTTGCTGCAATAGCCTGAAAGGACTAAGATGCTATAGTAATTAATTTAACTACTCAGTAATTTTATTGTATATATACTAGAGGCCTGGTACACAAATCTGTGCACTCAGGAGGGTCCCTCAGCTCGCTCTGTGTCCTCTCACAGTCCAGGAGCCATTAGTGGATGTCCGACTGATGGCTTAGGTCTGCTTGGGATTAAAAAAATAAGAATCTATATTTATAAAATCTATCTCTCTCTCTGTGGCAGTGTTAAGGATGTCCGACTGATAAGCCAGCAGTCAGACTCCTTAACACTGCCGCAGAGGCAGAAGAGGCTCCAGCCACCATCGATGGCACTTGCCAGGAATGAGCCAGCTCAGAGCTTCTGACTGAGTAGAGCTTCCTCTGTGGGAGCACACTGACCACCAGGGGGCAGCTCCTATGTTGAGCATCTGCCCCCTGGTGGTCAGTGCTGATTATAACAACCAATTTTTCCATTGTTAGATTAATTTGCATATTAACCTTTTATTATATAGGACTCAAAGTCCAGTGCACAAAATTAATGCATGGGGTGGGTGGTCCCCTCAAAAAAGCCTGCACCCTCTCCAATCCAGGACCCCTTGGGGGATGTCCGACTGCCAGTTTAATCTTAATCCCTGTAGTATCAGGCCTAAACCAGCAATTGGAAATCCCTCTCACAATCCGGGACCACTGGTTTCTAACTACTCACCTGCCTGCCTGCCTGCCTGGTCTCCCCTAACTACCTCCCCCTGATGACCTGGTCACCCCTCACTGCCCCTCCCTGCCAGTTTGGTCGCCCCTCACTGTGTCCCCCTGCTGGTCTGGTCACCCCATGCAGCCTGCTGCTCAGTCATTTGGTCAGCCTTCACTAACCCCCCTGAAGGCCTGGTTGCCCCATGCAGCCTGTTTGGTCAACCATTTGGTTGTTTTGGTTGCAATGGTCACTAGGCTTTTATAGATATAGATTCTTATTTTTTTAATCCTCACCTGAGAATATGTGTTTATTGATTTTTAAAGAAAGAGGAAGGGGAAGGAGAGAGAGAAAAGGGAAACATTGATGTGAGAGAAAACATTGATCTATTGCCTCCCCTATGTGCCTGACTGGGGATGAAATCCATAACCTGGTAATTGTCCTGATCAGGAATCAGACCCAAGACACTTCAGAACTCAGAATTAAACTCTAACCAACTGAGCCACACCAACCAGACTGTATATGCATTGTTATTATTTCCTTTTTAAAGGTGAGAAATCTTTAGTAAAGTTTTTTAGTTAGCTTGTTACTCCCCACTAGTGAAATGTATTTTAGAGTGTTTCCTACATCACAGTCTACTTATATTTTATTGTACTGTAGAGGCATAGATTGTCTCCAACTACTCATTATGGCAAATTCTACTGCAGTAATCCACTCAAACATCCCTCCTGTCCACACTATGAAAATGTCTAACTATTTGGTCTAAAGTATATCAATACTTATTTTCACTAATAACTGCAACTGGTTACAGAGAGAATTATTGGCTTCCCGCATTTGCATTAATAAATATCTACCCTTTAAATATTTCATTTTTCTAAATAAAATTGTTGACCATTTGGATGCTCCATGTATCACTCCAAAATAATTTTATGTCATTAAATTCAGTTTTTGCTTTGTTTTCTTTTTGGAATCTAACCTTGGATCTCAAAGATATAATTTAATATTGTCTTCTATTAGCCAATGGTATTCTATTGATACCTTTCATATTTAGGTCTTAAAACACATGAAATCCACTTTGGTGTAGTATAATAAGAATTGAGATGTATTTTTCTCCATAAGATGGACAATTTTCCAATTGTTTTGTAGTGACAATTTATCAAATAAGTTCTTTCACATACATATCTTTCTAAATTATACTGGTCTAATTTTATATTTTTACTAGAGGCCCAGCACACAAAATTGTGTGTGTGCAGGGTCCCTAGGCCTAGCTTGTGATCAGAGCCATGTTCGCCACCCTGGGATGCTCCAAGACTCTGCTGCTACTCCGCCACCTTCCACGACGCTGACGCTGCCCCACGAGTCCAGTCCCTCGTCCTGCTCCACTGCCACCAGCCCAGTTCCTATGGTTTCCCATTGGCCACCCAGTGATGGGAGCCTGCGAGTTGTGGGGAGAGACCAAGAGGTGGTCAATGCATCTCATATCAATTGGTCGATTGGTCATTCTGGTCGTGATGCCTGGCCTTTTATTATTATAGATGATAGTTTCATAATATCTTTATTACTATGGCTTTATTGGAATTCTGTCAGGTGTATTCGGGTAGCATTTACAAAATTGAAATTCTTTTTTTCGGTAAAGTTCTATGATTTTGACATAAAATTAATGTAACTACCATCATAACCAAGATACAAAAAAGAATTCCATGCCTCCCCTGCAAAATACACCTATACTCCTTTTTAGTCAATACATAGCTCAAACCCAGCTTCTAGCAACCACTGGCTTGTTTTCTTGTTCCTCCAGATTTTTCTTTCCCAGAATGTCATACAAATGTAAGCATATAGCCTTTAGCGTTCTGAGAATGGTTTCTTTCACTTAGCATAATTTACTTGAGACAATCCATGTTTTATATATCAGTAGTTTATTCCTTTTTATAGCTGAGTAGTAAGCCATCCTTTGCATATACCATGACTTGTTTATATGTTCACTGGTTAAAAAAATTGCACTATATTACATTTTGATGATTATGAATAAAACTATTATAAATACTGACATGAAAAAAAAATGTCGGGTTATGTGCCTAAAAGTTTAAGAAAGTGACAAACTGCCCTAATTGGTTTGGTTCAGTGGACAGATCCTTGGCTTGCTTATTGAAAGGTCGATTCCATCCTGGTCAAAGGCATATGCCCAGGTTGTAGGTCTCGATCTCCAGTAGGTGGTGTGGAGGAGGCATCCAATCAATGATTCTCATCATTGATGTTTCTATCTCTACCTCTCCCTTCCTCTCTGAAACTCTCTGAAATCTATCTATCTATCTATCATCTATCTATCTATCTATCTATCTATCTATCTATCTATCTATCTATACACACATCTATCTATCTATCTATCTATCTATCTATCTATCTATCTATCTATCTATCTATAGAGAGCTCTGTACCATCTCCAACAACTGATACTATTCTTTTCTTCTCTTCCTCTCCCTTTATCTGTACTATCCCTCTCATATTTCCTTTTTATTCCTTGTTTAAAATATGTTTTTGTTGATTTTAGAGAGAGGAAGGGAGAGGGAGAGGGAGAGGTAGAAACATTGACGATAAGAGAGAATCATTGATCGGTTGCCTCCTGCACGCCTCGACTAGGGATCAAGTTTGCAACCTGGGCATGTGCCTTAACTAGGAATTGAACTGGTGACCTCTTGCTGCATAGGATGTTGCTCAACCAACTCAGCAACACCAGCCAGGCTTTTTCTTTTCTTTTCTTTACTTTTTCTTTTCTTTGTCATTTCAGTAGGTGTGTACTAGTTCTGATTGTGATTTTAATTTACTTTTCCATTATTACTAATATCTTATGCATTTTCTCACATGTCTTGCTCTCCTTATATCTTTTTTTGTGTGAAGTGTCTTAAAACTGCCTCTGGCTTTTTATTAGATTGTTCTTTTAATTACAAGTCTTGAGTATTCCTTATATAGTCTGCATACAGTGTTTTTTACATGTATTTGCAAATGTCAATTTGTATCTTGACATTTATTTTAACAATGTCTTTAGAAAAACAGAAAATTTTAATTTTTTAACATAATTAGTCCTTTATTTATTTATTTTTACATATTTTATTGATTTTTTTTGCCCCCCTCCCTCCCCAGAGTTTTATGTCCATTGGTTGTACTTATATGCATGTATACAAGTCCTTCGGTTGATCTATTATCTCCCCCAGATCCTCCTCCCCTCCCTGCTGTAATTTGACAATCTGCTTGTTGCTTTACTGTCTCTATATCTATCTTTTGGTTCATCAGTTTATAATGATCTTTATTATCCACAAATGAGTGGGGTCATGTGGTGTTTCTCTTTCATTGATTGGCTTATTTCACTCAGCATGATGTTCTCCAATTCTATCCAGGTTGCTGCAAATGATGAGAATTCCTTCTTTTTTATGGCAGCATAATAATCCATTGTGTAGATGTACCATTGTTTTTGGATCCAATCATCTGCTGACGGGCACCTAGGCTGTTTCCAAATTCTGGCTTTTGTAGATTGTGCTGCTATGAACATAGGGGTGCATATATCCTTTCTGATTGGTGTTTCTAGTTTCTTGGGGTATATTCCTAGAAGTGGGATTACTGGTTCAAATGGGAGTTCCATTTTCAGTTTTTTGAGGAAACTCCACACTGTTCTCCACGGTGGTGCACCAGTCTGCATTCCCACCAGCAGTGCACTAGGGTTCCTTTTTCTCCGCAACCTCGCCAACACTTGTCGTTTGTCGATTTGTTGATGTTGGCCATTCTGACAGGTGTGAGATGGTACCGCATTGTTGTTTTGATTTGCATCTCTCGGACAATTAGTGACTTTGAGCATGTTTTCATGTGCCTTTTGGCCTTCCTTCTGTCTTCTTTTGAAAATATTCTATTTAGGTCCATTGCCCATTTCTTAATTGGATCATTCATCTTCCTTTTATTTAGTTGTATCAGCTGTCTGTAGATGTTGGAGATTAAACCTTTATCGGTGGTGTTATTTGCACATATGTTCTCCCACACCGTGGGCTTTCTTGTTGTTTTGTTGATGGTTTCTTTTGCTATAAAAAAGCTTTTTATTTTGATGTAGTCCCATTTGTTTATTTTCTCTTTAGCTTCCATTGCCCTAGGGGCAGTATCAGTGAAGAAGTTCTTTTGGCATACGTCTGAGATTTTGCTGCCTGTGGATGCTTCTAGTACTTTTATGGTTTCCCATCTGATGTTTAAGTCCTGTATCCATTTTGAGTTTATTTTTGTGTATGGTGTAAGTTGGTGATCTAGTTTCATTCTTTTGCATGTGTCTGCCCAATTTTCCCAACACCATTTATTGAAGAAACTGTCTTGACTCCATTGTATATTCGTGCCTCCTTTGTCAAATATTAATTGAGCATAGTGATTTGGGTTGATATCTGGGTTCTCGATTCTATTCCATTGATCTATATGTCTGTTCTTGTGCCAGTACCAGGCTGTTTTGAGAACAGTGGCTTTGTAATACAGTTTGAAGTCTGGTATTGAGATCCCTCCTACTTTACCCTTCTTTCTCAGGATTGCTGTGGCTATTCGGGGTCTTTTATTGTTCCAAATGAACTTTTGGAGAGTTCTTTCTAGGTCAGTGAAATATACCGTTGGTATTTTAATGGGGAGTGCATTGAACCTATAGATTGCTTTAGGAAGAATGGACATTTTGATGATGTTGATTCTACCAATCCATGAACATGGTATGTTCTTCCATCTCCTTATATCTTCCTCTATCTCTTTTTTCAGTGTCGTGTAGTTTTCTGCATATAGGTCCTTTACTTCCTTAGTTAAATTTATTCCTAGGTATCTTAATTTTTTTGGTGCGATGGTAAATGGAATTGCTTTTTTAGTCTCTGTTTCTGTAGTTTCACTGTTGGTGTATAGAAATGCCATGGATTTCTTGGCGTTAATTTTGTATCCTGCTACATTGCCAAATTCATTTATTAAGTCAATTACTTTTTTAATGGAGTCTTTGGGTTTTTTATGTACAATATCATGTCGTCTGCAAATAAGGATAACTTTACTTCTTCTTTTCCAATTTGGATGCCTTTTATTTCCTCCTCTTGTCTAATTGCAATGGCTAGTACTTCCAGTACTATGTCAAACAGGAGAGGCTAGAGTGGGCATCCCTGTCTTGTTTCTGTTCTTAGAGGGAATGGTTTTAGTTTTTGCCCAACATTGAGTATAATGTTGGCTGTGGGTTTATCATATATAGCTTTTATTATGTTGAGGTATGATCCTTGTACTCCCACCTTATTAAGAGTTTTTATCAGGAAAGGGTGTTGGATTTTATCAAATGCTTTTTCTGCATCAATTGATATGACTATATGATTTTTATCTTTTAATTTGTTTATGTGATGTATCACGTTTATTGATTTGCGGATATTGTACCATCCTTGCATTCCTGGAATAAATCCTACTTGGTCATGGTGTATGATCTTTGTGATGTTCTTCTGGAGTCGATTTGCTAGAATTTTGTTGAGGATTTTGGCATCTATGTTCATGAGGGATATTGGCCTGTAATTCTCTTTCATTGAGTTGTCTTTATCTGGTTTTGGTACTAGGGTGATGCTGGCTTCTTAGAAGGAGTTTGGAAGTGTTCCTTCCTCTTGGATTTTTTGAAATAGTCTGAGGAGGATAGGTTTTAGTTCTTCCTTGAATGTTTGGTAAAACTCTCCTGTGAAGCCATCTGGCCCTGGGCTTTTGTTTGCTGGAAGCTTTCTGATGACTGTTTCAATTTCTTCCCAAGTCACTGGTCTATTGAGATTTTTAGATTCTTCCTGATCGAGTTTTGGAAGTTTGTATTTTTCTAGGAATATGTCCATTTCCTCCAGGTTGTTCAGTTTGTTGGAATAGAGTTGTTCGTAGTATTTTGTAACAATCCGTTGTATTTCGGTGGGGTCTGTTGTTATTTCACCTCTTTCATTTCTGATTTTGTTTATTTGGGTCCTCTCTCTTTGTTTCTTGGTTAGCCTGGCTAGAGGTTCATCTATCTTGTTTATTCTTTCAAAGAACCAGCTCTTGGTTTTGTTGATCTTATGTATTGTTTTTTTGGTCTCTATGTCGTTTATCTGTGCTCTGATTTAGAAAATTTTAATTTTGAAGAAATCCAATAAACCAATTTTGTGTTTTATAGATAATGCATTTGTAGTGATATGTAAGAAATATTTGCTCAGCGCTGGGAAAATATTTGTCTCTCCGGAGAAATCAATGATTGTCTCTCATCACTGATGTTTCTATATTTCTCGCCCCCTTCCTCTCTGAAATTAATTTTTTAAATAAATATTTGCCTATTTTAAAATGACAAAGTTTTTGTCATATATTTTCTACTCAAAATTTTATAGGTTTTGGTTTTACAATGAAACCCATGGTCTATTTTGACTTAGTTGTTGTATCTGTTGTGAGGTCAAATCTTGTTTTTGTGTATACAGATACGTAATTCTTCCAGTGCTATCAATGTTGAGAGAGAATCATTGACCAGCTGCCTACTGGGGATTGAGCCTGCAACCCATGCATCTGCCCTGACACTTAATCAGTGAGCCATATTGGCCAGGCCTTTTAATATATTTTTAGTGTTTTTCTGTGATATGGGATTTTTTCTAAGATTCTTTACAATTTTATAAAAAAGACCTTCTGGAAATTATTCCAAATGTCCTTCCAGATGACCTTCTAAATGAAGCCATGGCAACGGGGGCTGAGACAGAGTGGTTAGAGGCAATCAGGCAGTTAGGGGTGCTCAGGCAGGCAAATGAGAAGTTTGGGGCAATCAGGCAGGCATGCAGAGTAGTTAGAGGTGATCAGGCAGGCATGCAGAGGGATTAGAAGGGAACAAGCAGGCAGATGAGTAGTTGGGGACGGTTAGGCAAGAAAGCAGAGGGGTTAGGGACAATCAGGCAAGCAGGTAATTAAGAGCTAGTGGCCCTGATGTGCAGCATTGGAGCCAAATGAACAGTAGGTCATCCCTCAAGGGGTCCCAGATTGCAAGAGGTTGCAGGCCAGGCTGAGGGACCCCCCTCTGATGCAGGAATTTTGTGCACTGATTATATTATAAATTGAATAACATTTTAGCATAACTGTTTATACCCATAATGTTGTTGATTTTCTTAAATTTAACTTTTATCTAGATTAAAATTGCTTATTGTTGAGCTTTCTGTATAGATTTTTTTCTCTTCTCTTATAAACCTTATACTCTTCTGTCTGTTTATTAAATGGTTGGCATCTTAGCCTGTTTGGACTGTTCTAATAAAATATAAAACACGGTGAATTATAAATAGCAGAAATGTATAATTTACAGTTCTGGCGGCTGAGATTCCTAGAGTAGAGTGAGGTATAAGGCCCTCTTCTGGGTTGCAGACTTAGTTTTATATCTACACATGATAGAAGGAGCAAGGGAACTCTGTGGTCTATTTTATTAATTTTTAATTTTCAATTACAATTAGCATACAGTATTATATTAGTTTCATAGTGATTAGACATCCATGTAAATTACAAGTGATAACCAATAAATCTAGTACCCACCTGACACCATAAATAGTTATTACAATATCATTGACTGTACTTTATATCCAGTAACTATTTTGTAACTACCAATTTGCACATCTTAGCCCCTTTTCCTTTTCACCCAGCCCCTCAATAGCCCTCCTCACCTGGCAACCATCAAAATCTCTGTATCCATGAATACAGAGATCTTCTTTTTTGTCCCTCTATTTTTTTTTCACTTGTAAGTGAAATCATATGGCATTTATTGTCTCTGACTCATTTTACTCAGCATGATACTCTCTAGGTCTATTCATGTTGTTGCAGAAGGCAATATTTTATTTATTTTTTATAACTGAATCATATTCCATTGTATATATGCACCACTTCCTTATCCATTCATTTATTGATGGACACTTAGGGTGCTTTCATATATTGGGTATTGTAAATAATACTGCAATGAGCATATCAATGCATGTATCTTTCGGAATTAATGTTTTGGGTTTCTTCAGATAAATATCCAGAAGTGGAGATGCTGGGTCCTTCTTTGTCTCTTGTTGTAATGACTATTTTGTCTGGTCTCAGTTTTGCTACATCAACTTTTTAAATTTCATATTCATAAAATATTTTTTCATTCTTTTACTTTAAAATATATATATATTTTATTTATTTTATACAGAGAGGAAGGGAGAGAGATAGAGAGTTAGAAACATCGATGATAGAGGGTCATTGATCAGCTGCCTCTTGCACACCCCCTACTGGGGATATCCCCGCAACCAAGGTACATGCCCTTGACCGGAATTGAACCCGGGACCCTTGAGTCCCCAAGCCGACGCTCTATCCATTGAGCCAAAACGGTCTTGGCCATTCTTTTACTTTTGATCTGCATGTGTCTTTCTATATGAAATAAACCTCTATAGATAGTATATGTAATGATCTTTCATGTTTTCTTATTCATTCATTCACCATATGTCCTTTGATTGAAATATTTAACCCATTTACATTTAGTGTAATTATTAATTGGTATGTAGTTATTGGCATTTTATTAATCACATTAAATTTTTTTCTCTCCTTAAAAAATTCCCTTTAACATTTCATATATTTTTTATTTATACACACACACACACACACACACACACACACATATATATAAATTTTATATATATATATATATATATATATATATATATAAATTTTATTTATATATATACATCTATATGTGCGTATTTTTTTATTGATTTCAAAGAGGGAGAGGAAGAGACATAGAAACATTAATGATGATAGAGAATAATTGATCAGATGCCTCCTGCATGCCTCCTACTGGGGATCAAGTCCACAACCCAGCAAGTGCTCTTACCAGAATCAAACCCAGGACCCTTCAGTCAACAGGCTGAAGCTCTATCCACTGAGCCAAACCAGCTAGGGCCCCTTTAACATTTTTTTTTTGTAATACTGATTTGGTGGTGATGAACTCCTTTACCTTTTACTTGTCTGGGAATCTCTTCCCTACATTGACCCCCTTCCCTCTCGACATCCCCATCACTACACACACACACACACACACACACACACACACACACACTCACACACACACACACACTGCTCAGCCTTTACCACACGCTATCTATCCTTGGATTCTAAATGATAGCCTTGCTGGGTAGAGTATTCTTGGTTGTAGGCCCTTGCTTTTCATATCTTTGAATATTTCATGTCAATCCCTTCTGGCTTGAAAGCTTATTTTGAGAAATCAACTGATAGCCTTATGGGAACTCCTTGTAAGTAACTGACTGCTTTCCTCTTGCTATTTTTAAGATTTTCTCTTTGTCTTTAACCTATGGCATTTTAATTATAATGTGTTTTGTTGTGGACTTCTTTGGGTTTATCTAGTTTGGGACTCTGTGCTTCCTGGGTTATATGTCTATCTTTTTATTTTTTGCCAGATTAGGAAAGTTTGCCATCATCATCTCTCCAAATTGGTTTTCAATTTATTTCTCTTTCTCTTCTTCTAGCACCCCTATGATTAAAATACTGCTGCATTTGATGTTGTCCCAGATGCCCCTAAAATTGTCCTAATTTGGGGGGGATTATTTTTTTCTTTTTGCTATTCTGATTGGGTGTTTTCTGCCATCTTATCTTCCCAATAATTGATTCAGCCCTCTGTTACATATAATTTACTGTTGATTCCATCTAATATATTTTATATTCATTTCTGACTGGTTCTTATTTAAGGTTTTTTAATCTTTTTTATGTTTACTATCTCTTCATTAAAGTTATGACTGAGATGATTGAGCTTCCTTATAACGAGTGTTTTGAACTCTCTACCTGGTGGATAGCATGTCTCCATTTTGTTTTGTTCCTTTTCTGAAGTTTTGTTCTTTTCTTTCATTTGGAATTTTTGTTTTTTTCTGTGGGGTTCGTGTGTGTGTGTGTGTGTGTGTGTGTGTGTGTGTGTGTGTCTTCTATTTTTGATTGCCTCCTTATATTCTTTACTATGTATTAGGTATGTAGATAGAGCTGCTACATCTCCCAGACTTTGTAGAGTAGTCATAGATAGCAGATGTCCTGTGGGGTCAAGTGGCAAAATCCCCTTAGTTATTTCAGCTAGGTTCTCCAGGTGTTCTTGTGTGGATTGCTTCCTCCTATTGTAGTTGACCCTAGGGCTATTTTTTTTAGTGGCCTGGCCAGGACTACAGTGGTTGAACTGTTGTGCAGGGGTAGACCCTACAGAGCAAGATTCAATCTAGCATGGTTCTGGTGCCTGTTCAATCTGCCCTTTGGATGTGTTGTTTGTGGAGGTGGTTGAGTGGTTACTGATGTGGTCTGAAGCTAGCCAGTGAATATATTGTTGCTGGGACATCTGATGTGGGGCATGGTTAGCTGCTGCTTTTGCCCTGCATGGGGCCAGTTGGTATGAGCTACAAAGTGATCTGCAGATGGTGGCCACTTGTGCTGGTCTTAGAGATGCCTGGGAGAGGGCAAGCTGTGTATTGAAGCTGGTTGTACCTAAAGCGGGGCTCATGGCTGCTTACCAAGAGGCATCAGGCATGCTGAAGCCAGATGCTATTTGTTTGGGTTCATGAACCTTTGAAAGATTTTAGGAAAGTTCACAGCATGAGCTGAGACAGGCCATTTTTATGGAAAAGCCGCTGTAAATACTTGGCTAGTCCTGAAAGTTGTTTGAGGTGTGGTCTCAGGAAATCATCAGGGGTAAAGTTAGGATCTTGATGAAGACTTAGATATGGTGCCCACCTGCACCTGCAGGGAAAGGGATCAGTGAAGGAACAATGTCTCTGCTAGTACTTCTGTCTGGAAGAAAGCTCCCCCTCCCACCTTCACACTAAAGCCAGACAATTCATTTCCTCCCTCTATGTTTCTTGCACTTTTTGAGCTATTGCCTTAGTGCTGGAGCTTAGAGCAAGTGAATCTGTCAGCAAGCTCTTTCAGAGGAACCCGTGGGACTTCAGCAGCCCTCTAACTCAGCCACAATCTCCAATGGTTTTCAAGCCAGAAATCATGGGGACTTCTCTTGCTGGTACTGGAACCCTGGTCTAGGGGTCTTGGTGTGGAGGTGGGAACCCTCACTTTTATTTTATTTATTTATTTATTTTAAAAATATATTTTATTGATTTTTTACAGAGAGTAGGAGAGAGGGGTAGAAAGCTAGAAACGTCGATGAGAGAGAAATATCGACCAGCAGCCTCTTGCACACCCCCTACCGGGGATGTCCCCGCAACCAATGTACATGCTCTTGACCAGAATCGAACCTGGGACCTTTCAGTCTGCAGACCTACGCTCTACCACTGAGCCAAACCAGTTTCGGTGGAACCCTCACTTTTAAAGGAAGAGCTCCACAGCTGAGATATCCCTCCCAATTTTTAAACACCAGATGTGGATGTGGGACCAGCTAGTTCCGTGTCTATGCCCCTCCTACCAGCCTTAACATGGCTTCTTTTGTATATCCTTAGTTATGAGACTTCTTTTTTAAGATAGATTTCAGGTGATTCTCAATGATGGCTGTACTGTAGTTTAATTGTAATTTTAATACAGTCATGGGAGAAGGTAAGTGCAGCATTTACCTTCTCTGCCAGCTTGACTGGAAGCCCTGGGGTCTATTTTATAAAGGAGCTATCATCATGACCTACTCACCTCTCAGAAGACCCACTGGTGATACCATCACCTTGGACATTTGCATTTCAATGAGGAATTTTGTGGGGATGAAAACTTTTAGATCATAGCAGTTGGTAAGGATCTTAAAAATTATTCTAAAAAGCAAATGTGATGAGGAACATTGATATCATATTCTTGACTTCATGCGTCCCCATTCATCTAAATTTTCTCCATTAAGTAGGATGCTTTCCTGAGGTTTAAGTTGTACAGATTTTTATTGATAAGACATTTTGATATAGTTCTTGTTTTCTGAGATTTTTAAGATCATAAACCGTTGACCCTTGAACTGCATGATTCCACTCATACACAGATTTCCCCCCAAATAATACATAGAGAATATTTTTTAAATTAGGAATAATTTGAAAAACCTCACAGAGAAATGACATGCCTTAAAAATATAGAAAGATTATGAGAAAATTAGGTACATTGCAAATAGAATAAAATATATATAGAGGCTATGCTTTTTTTTTATCATTTGCTACCATAAAATATGTTCTAAAAAGTTAAAAATTATCAGTTTGCACAAACACAGACCATATATGGTGACATTCTCAGTAGAGAGAAACTTAAACAAATGTAAAGATGCACTATTAAATAACAACTGCATAAGATTAGCATACGTAACATACTACTGTCACAATCTTGTAGTCACCTCCTATTGTTATTACTGTGAGCTCAAGTGTTGTGAATGAAGTCATCCCCTTGTGAGCAGTTCATCTCTTCAGTAAATTGTTTATAGCAATAAAAAGTGAACTCTCACAGTTCTCACATATTTTTCATCGTGTTTAGTGCAATACTGTAAACCTAGAGTAACACCAGGGGACCCATATGAAGTGCCACTGGTGATACTGAAGGTGCTCCCAAGAAGCAGGAAAAAGTCATGATGCTGCAAGGAAAAGCTGAGTTGCTTGATGTATACGGTAGGCTGAAGTCTGCAGCTGTGGGTGCCCAGAACTTCAAGATAAATGAAGTCAATCTAAGGACCATCATAAAAAAGAAAAAGGACATTCATGAAGCCCTGGCAGCAGCTATGCCAGCAGGCATAAAAATCTTGATTTTTTCCCCTTAAATATCTTTTTGATATTGCTTTGGAAATTCAGCTTTTATGTGGGTGCAGGATTGTTATAAGAAAATTTATAGATTTTAATATGATTCAAAAACAAGGGAAGCCATTATATGACAACAAAATAAAGGCGAAGGGTCTAAAGCTAGAGTATCTAATGCCAGCAAAGAATGGCATTAAAGAAAGAGGTTTGGCTTTTAAAATGTCAAGGTGATTAGAGAAGCAGCAAACTCCCAGACACCATTTGAAAAATCATTGAAGAAAGGATACCGGCTGAATAGGCTTTTAGTGCAGATGAAAGTACCCTATTTGCGGGAGGGGGAGGGGGGGCGATAAAAAGCCATGAAAGACATTTATCATTAAGGAAACGAGCACCAGGATTTTTGCAAAATAAGCCAGGCAGAGAAAAACAAGTGTCACAGGAAGGGATTGACTAACTTTACTGTTCTGTGCAAATGCCGTCAGGTTTATGATCAAGGCTGCCCTTATCCATAAAGCTGCTACAGTCCCCACACCCCTCCAGCCTCGATGGGATAAACACCAGCTGCTGGTCTTCTGGTTGCACAACAAGAAGGCCTGGACAATGAGAACTTTTTTTTTTCTGGATTGATTTCATTAATACTTTGTCCCTGAAGTCAGGAAATATCTTGCCAGGAAGAAACTGCCTTTTAAAGTTTATTTTGACATTGGAAAATGTCCTTGGCCACCCAGAGCCCCATGAGTTCAACACCAAAGACATAAATGTGGACTTTTGACTCCTAGACACACATCTGTAATTCAGCCTCTAGATATGAACCTTGAAGGCTCATTACACACTGGACTCTAGGAAAGAATTGCCAATGCTATGATTGACAGACATCATGAAAGTCTGAGAGGAAGAAGATGCCATTGGTATAGAAAAAGCATGAAAGCTATCAAGCCCCAAACAATAACTTCCTGCTGGAGAAAACTATTGTTTTGTTTTTGTTTTTGTTCTTTTCTGTTGTCTAAATGTCACACATACCTTCACAGGATTCACAGCAGAGTTAATCAAGGAAATCATGAAAAAGCTTGTGGATATGGCAACAAAGGTGGTGGTGATAGGTAAAGGGTTTCACAATATGGATCCTGGAGAAATTCAAGTGCTAATAGACACCACACCAGAGGCATTAACAGAAGACGACTTGATGGAGATGAGTGCTGGATGATGAGGAAGAAGTAGACGAAGCAGTGCCAGAAAACAAGTTGAGGTCAGATAATCTGGCAGAAGTGTTCCAAATAGTCCAGACTGCTTTTGTGAAGAAATAGCCAGTCAGAGAAAGACAAGTATCACAAGATCTCACCGTTATGTGTAATTTAATAAACAAAATAACTTGATGAAGAAAATACGTCCAGAGACATAGAAACATGGAACAGACTATCAAAAGTTGGAAGGAAGGCTGGGGTGGGTGGATGGGTGGGAAGAGATTAACCAAAGAATGTGTATGCATATCTGCATAACCCATGGACACAGATAATAGGGTAGTGAAGGCCTGGGATCAGTGTTGGGTGTAGGGATGGGGGGGGGGGAGGGTACATTTATAATACTTATGACAAAAAAAATAATATTTTTAAAGACTGCTTTTGACTTCGTCATCTTCTTTTTTTTACTTTAATAGTTTTTATACAACATGGACTCTTCCGTGCCATGAGCACTGAAGCTAGAGCAAACAGTGCAAAGGAGGATGGGGACCTCACAGAAACATTTTTAGAGAAGTAAAAAGCAAAGATGTAAGACAAAAATTATGATATATTTTCACAAAGCTACACCAAGTTTGCCTGCACAAAGTGAGTTATTTTAATATAAAATTAATAATGTGTTCATTTGCTTACCGCATTATAACTTTGCTTTCAAAGAATTGCATTACCATACAGTATGCCTCTCTCTGTTTCAATAATTGCATTACCATATAGTATGCCTCTCTCTGTTTCAATTGTAGAAATTTTGTATCAACCTATCATCCCAGGCACGTGCTATTTTAAAAAAAAACTAAAAAAGTACCAGAGTTTCCAAACTGTATTATAAATAAGACTGTTATATTTTATCCCATAACATTTTATAATCATTTATTCATTAGTGTATAGTCTAAACCAGTGTTTTTCAACCTTTTTTGGGCAAAGGCACACTTGTTTCATGAAAAAAATCACGAGGCACACCACCATTAGAAAATGTTAAAAAATTTAACTTTGTGCCTATATTGACTATATATAAAGTAATTCTCTTGAATAGGAATCAAATAAACACAAAGAAAGTATTTTATAATTACTTTATTATGAAATATTAAGTAAACAAAATAGTGAAAAATTATAAAATTCTTGTCTTGTCTGCACCTACGGCACACCAGGCAACATCTCGCGGCACACTAGTGTGCCGCGGAACAGCGGTTGAAAAACGCTGGTCTAAACTACTGTGAAGCAATTATATTGATTAAACCAGGCTACCATAAGGCAATCCTATCATTGCTTCTTCTTCTTCTTTTTTTAAAATATATTTTATTGATTTATTTTTACAGAGAGGAAGAGCGAGGGATAAAGAGAGAGAAACATCGATCAGCTGCCTCTTGCACACCCCCTATTGGGGATATGCCCTTGACCGGAATAGAACCGGGGACCTTTCAGTCTGCAGGCTGATGCTCTATCCACTGAGCCAAACAGGTTTCAGCTCATTGATTTTTCTTTATCAACACATGATAAATACCTGCAAATAAAGATGGATTTGCTTCATTATCTTTTCATTTTTTAACTAGTGCTGATAATATGTATGAGATTTATAGTGTTTTGTAGCATATAAGACAACATGGATATAGATACTGACAGATGATTCAGCTTATAAACAGACTCATAAACTTACTATATTGATAAATCCAGTGCAGTAGTATAAATATGTTTTCTCATTTTTTAATTTAAAATTTTATTTAATTGCTGCTTCTTTTTAAAGATATCTTTATTGTTGAAAGTGTTACATATATCCCCTTTTTTTCCTCCCTTTTCCTCCCTTCCACCCCATACCCTCTTCTCCCAGCTTCACAGCATTATTTTTTGTGTCCATGGGTTATACATTCTATCTAATAAAAGAGTAATATGCAAATTGACCATCATTCCAACACATAAACTGGCTGTCCCCATGTGGTCAAAGATCCTGCCCCCATGTGGACACAAGATGGCCACCACAAGATGGCCAGCAAAGGAGGGCAGTTGGGAGGGACCAGGCCTGCAAGAAAGGGCAGTTGGGGGTGATCAGGCTGGCAGGGGAGTAGTTAGGCATCAATCAGGCTGTCAGGGGAGTAGTTAGGGGGTGATCGGGCTGGCAGGTAGCAACAGTTAGGGGCAATCAGAAAGATAGGTAAGCTAGCAGTTGGGAGTCAGCAGTCCTTGATTGTGTGAGGGATGTCCTACTGCCTAAATGGGCAGTCAGACATCCCTCAAGGGGTCCCAGATTGGAGAGGGTGCTGGCTGGCCTGAGGACACATACCCCCATGCACGAATTTCATGCACTGGGCCTCTAGTGTATACATATAAGATCTTTGGTAAATCTCTTTCTGTCTCTCCCTCTTCCATTCCCTCTGAGATTTTCAGTCTTTTCCATGTTTCCATGTCTCAATATATTTTGTTTGTCAGTTTATTTTGTTCATTAGATTCTGCATATAAGTGAGATCCTGTGACACTTGTTTTTCTGTGGCTTATTCTACTTAGCATAATGCTCTCTAGGTCCCTTCATGTTGTCTCAAAGAGTAAGAGATCCTTTTTTATAGCTGCATAGTATTCCTTGTATAATTGTGTGTGTTTTTCTCCTTTTATTTTTTTTATTTTTATTTTTTTTAAATATATTTTATTGATTTTTTACAGAGAGGAAGGGAGAGAGATAGAGAGCCAGAAACGTCGATGAGAGAGAAACATCGACCAGCCACCTCCTGCACACCCCCCACCGGGGATGTGCCCGCAACCAATGTACATGCCCTTGACCGGAATCGAACCCGGGACTCTTCAGTCCGCAGACCGACGCTCTACACTGAGCCAAACTGGTTTCGGCTGTCTTTTTCCTTTTAAATACTTTTATTGATTTTTAGAGAGAAAAAGGAAGGGGGAAGGAGAGAGAGAGGGGGAGAGACAATGATGTGAGAGAGAAAAACATTGATGAGCTCCCTCCTGCATGTCTCCTATCCAGAATTGAGCCCACAACCCAGGCATGGACTTTGATCAGGAACAGAGCCAGCAACCTTTCTATAAAAGGGAAAACACATGACTAACTGAGTCACACTGGCCAGGGCTTCTTGTTATTAATTTTCTTAAAATATTTGTTTTTTTCTAGCTTAAGTTATTATAAGAATACAGTATATATTATTTGTCACATACAAAATATAGGTTAATTGACTGTTTTTGTTTTTGGAAATTCTTCTAGTCAACAGTAGGCTATTAGTAGTTAAGATCTGGAGAAGTCAAAGTTATGTGCAGATTTTTGACTGAGCCAGGGATTGCTGCCTCTAACCTCTGTATTATTTAAAGGTTAACTGTATTGGTGATTTATTTTATGAAATGCTTTATATTCATTGTTTTAATATTCAAATAACTATGAGGCAAAATGTAGGTGCTTTAAAAATAATTGATAATTTGGTCTATCCTTAATTTTCTAGTATACTCTGGACTCCATTAATTAAAATTTATTTAACACATTAACTTCTAGATTTAAAATAAAAATGATTTCTCAGATAATTTTCTTATACTATTCTAGCTGATTTTAGAATAAATTTGTACTAGCCTCATAAAATGTATTAGTGAACATCCCCCTTTTTTACTATTTCTTGAAATAACTTACATAAGGTAGATATTTCTATATATTGAAGGTTTAGCAAAATTCAGCTGTAAAACAATATAGATCTACGCTCCTTATAGTGGAAGAGCAGGGATAGAACAGAATTCAGTTTCTTTTAGTAATTCAAGTTTTCCATCCTGGACTATGGACGTTAAACATACCAATTGGATCTCGGCACCAGGCACCATGAGAATTATAAGCAGTGCCACAGATTTCCAAATGTCAACTAGGGATTTATGCAGCCTTTGGCTGTATACAATGTTTATAGATTATCAAATTTGTTAGCATATATTGTTTAATGTTTATAGATTATCAAAATTATTAGCATATATTGTTCGTGTGTGTGTGTGTGTGTGTGTGTGTGTGTGTGTGTGTGTGTGTTTATTTTAGAGAGGAAGGTAGAGTGAGAGAGAGATAGAAACATTCATGATGAGAGAGAATCATTGATTGATTGCTTCCTGCATGTCCTTCACTGGGAATCCAGGCTGGAAATCCAGACATGTGGCCCAATCAGGAATCAAACTGTTACCCCCTGGTTCCTGGGTTAACCCTCAAACACTGAGCTACACCAGCTGGCTGAAAGTATTCTTATATTGTATTGTTGTTTTTTTAATTTCTGTACTGTCTGATATTACACTTCCTTTTTCTGGTATATTTTTGTATCATATCTCCCTTTTTGGTCTTAATAAACCTTGACAAAATTTTTACTTTTTTACCAATCTTTCATTTTGGTGTTAATTAATCTTTCATTATTTTTTTTATTTATTTAAATGCTTTTGCCTTTATGCTTATCACATTCTTCTGGTTTCAATGGCTTTGTTCTGTTTCTCTTTTTCAAAATGTAATTAGCATTAATTTAATAATTTTAGGGCTAATGTATAGAAGGCTATAACTTTCTTTACAAATTCTGGTTTAGCTGTATACAATAAATTTTAAGTGCAGTGTTTACATTTTTATTCAGATCTTACCATTTTATAATTTCCCTAAAGATTTGTTTTTCAACTCAAAGTATTTATCCATAGTATATTAATTTGTTTTTCCAGTCATTAGGGACTTTTCAAAATTTCTATTTAATTATTAATTTCTAATTTTATTGTGTTACAATCAGATAACACCTTTAATATAATATTCAGTGTTTATAATATTGCAAACCTCCAAATGGCCTTGTCAAACTTTAATTCTTGACTGTTCTTGATTAGTCATGCAATAAACATTTAATAAATACTCTGTGTCTGGCACTCTTTTAAGCACTTGGGAAAAGTTAGTGAATAAAACAGACACGATCTTTTTCTCATGGAGCTTAGATTCTACCAAAAAGAACAAATATAATTAACCATTGCTTTTAGACAAATGGAAAGTTAGAGACAAATGCTTTGGGAAAGAAAAATGTAGAGTTGGGTAAAGCCTTATCCTAATTTAGTAAGACTCATTGTTGTTTTACCTTGTCAATTGTTTAAACAATTGTACCTTCCACCTAAACAAATCAACTTTCTTTTTTTGTAAACTCCCTTCAGCCACCCATGTAGGTATCATCTCTTTTTAAAAACAGTCTGTATTGTATGTATTATCTTATCTTTCTTCCCTGTTTTTTAGTCTCTCTCTCTCTCTCTCTCTCTCTCTCTCTCTCTCTCTCTCTCTCTCTATATATATATATATATATATATATATATATATATATATATATATATATATATTTATATATATAATGCTTACCATTATTTCTCATACATGTTATAACATTGTTATAGTGACCTCCTGGGTTTATTTTTCTTCTTAATGGAGAATGACCTCAACAAAGGTTTGGTGTGTGTGTTTTTTCAAGTGAGTCTTATTTAAAAGATAAGGACTAATTATAAAAATCTAGATTTGGTATTCCTTTTCTTTAGTACTTTGAACATTTTATTTAGATTTTCCACTTAATTTTTTAAGTATGTCCCTAATGACTGTTGACAAAGCACCTTAATTCTTATTTTCTTTTGAGTCATCTGCTTTTATTTTTTGAATGGTTTTAAAATGGTCTCCTTTCCATATATTTTAGTAGTGTGTATCTAGTTGTTGTCATACCACTAGAAAATAGCACTTAGACACATAGCATGAGTATAACTCCTAGGTTTTGGCCCTACTTTTAGGGTTCAGCATTTCTGATATCTCAAGTAAAATGCAATTTATATGAAGGTCTATAAAACTCATAAATGGGAATGGTCTTTGAAATACAGTATTTTTTACTAGTAACACACCAGTGAACTCTCTTATTAACCCCCATTCCCATTGTTATTTCCTACTTAGTGTTTTGGAGTTTTGCCTTGGATGTGTGAAGCTTAGAAAACAACAAAAGACATGGAGAATATCTATGAATATTTTTATTCTCCATCTCTGCTGTTTCCTCTTCTCCTCAATATTGTTCCTCAAGTTGCAGCCACTTTGGCTGCACCAAATTTCAACTTCTATCTCTTATGCTAGTGAGCTGACCACCTCCTTCTATGTGGTTCTTATCCTCTGCTGCACAATGCGGGAAGTGCATTCGGAGAATAAGTGAGGTTTAATGTGGAGCTTACCTGTGTGCTTCTTATGCAAAAGTTGCCATCCTTCAAGTCCTCCTATGTTGGTTGCTTTCCAATGCCTTCAAACAGTTGCTTTGTGTATTTTCTAGTATTAATTGTGATCATTCGCAGAAGGTTTAGTTAAATACAAAATAAGCCATTGCATAATTCCTAGAACTGGTCTGCATGTTTTGTTTTTGTTTTGTTTTTTTTACACTAGAGGCCTGGTGCACGAAATTTGTGAACAGGGGGGGTGGTCCCTCAGACTGGCCTGCACCCTCTTGCAATCCAGAATCCCTTGGGGGATGTACAACTGCCAGTTTAGGCCTTATCTCACACAAATATCCCTCTTGCGAACCGGGACCACTGGCTCTTAACCACTGGCATGCCTACCTGCCTGATTACCCCTAACCACTCTGCCCGCTTATCTTATCACCCCTAACCACTCACCTGTCTGCCTGATAACCCCTAGCCACCTCTGCTCCAGCCCCTGCTGACGAGGCTTTGTCCAGAAGGACATCTGAAATGACATCTGGAAGATCATTCGGCTGTTCGGTATAATTAGCATATTATACTTTTATTATTATAGATTATAAATAGCCCTTTTAGAGCCTGGAATTCTGATCCAAGTTTGACTGATTGTAATCTCATGCCACTTCCCCTCACATTCTGAGCCACCTTCTTCGAGCATTTACCAAAGAGTGAAAATGGAGTCATATATGACTGTCTCCAGGGGTTTTCTTAATGTCATAATGACACTGTTTCTCTTCATCTCTTGATCACCTTTTCCTCTATGTTGACATTATTTTCAAGCAGTCATTTTGCTACTGGCAGTGATGATGAATTCCAGCATCCACAAATTTAAAATATTGTTTAACTCATATTCCCAGTTGGAGCTAGCATAAACTTCTCTCACCCATTACGCATATCAATCCTTCCCCAATTGATTCTAATGTAGACTGGTTGGGTTATATATTTACTAGAACTAACCACTGTTTTTAGAGGAATGTATACACTGATGTAGTGAGCTTGGATTGCATACCTATCTCTGAAATAATAAAGTGTTGCCTCAAATTCTCATCACCACCAGAATTCTAGAGTTGGAAAACAACAGTTCTCCAGGGAAACAAGTGTGTCTGATTACCACATTTTGCTAGGTAGGTAAAACAATAGATGTGTTCTATAGACCTCTTCTTTGGGATCACTGAGATGAAAATGTAGAGATTTGGTCTTGCCAGGGTGAGATATGGAAATAACTTCTATGGAATATGAACTTGGGGAGCTGCTGGGAGCCATGTGACAAGCCTTGTAGACAGAGCCACTGGACAACTTGAAAAAATAAAGCAAAAAACTTCTGGAAAGTGTCAAGTGCCTTGCTTTGTTGGTTCTTGAGTTCCCAGCTACATCTTTGTTTCTTGGGCTTTACCCTGGGATTACTGAGCCAATAAATTCCTGTTTGGGCTAACTTATGTCACTTACAAGCCAGAATCCTAGCTAAAACTATCTAGACTTAGACTTTTCAATATAGTAGCCACTGGCTAGATGTGGCCATTGAGCACTTAAACTTTGCTTAGTCAAAATTGAAATGTCTTGTAACTGTGAAAAGCATACTGGCTTTTGAAGAGTTAATATGAAAAATGGAACCTAAAATATATTATTAATCTTTTAATGATTACATCTTAAAATGATATTTTACATATTAGTTTATAAAATGTATTATGAAATGAATTCCATTATTTAAAATTATGATGTAGCTACTAGAACATTTTAAATTATAGATGTAATTTGAACTACATTTTATTGATGCTGTTTATACAGGTGAATATATAAGATAGATTTCTACATGTGTACTTTACAAAGTCCTTATTTCTATTCTATGATATATAGAAGTAGGAGAGAGAGACAGAGAGAGAGAGAAAGAGAGACTTGGACCCATAGCATAACTATAATTTCCAACTTTGAGAATGGTATTTGCATCAAAATATGTGCCAGAAAATTAGTAATTTAGTGTTACTTGATATCGTTCTACTAACACTACTAACTTAATAACTATAAAGGTAAAGAACCAGTTAGAAGTCATTCATGTCTTCTCATTTAAAGAAGGCATGTAGCTTCAAATAAAGTCATGCATTTATGGAAACCACATGAAGAGAAATGGAAGAGAGCCAACTGAAAGGCGCCACTTCTGGATGTTCTTTACCTTTGCTGCACCCTGTGAATTTCAGCCTACAGAACCATCGTCTAATGCAGCGACTTCTACAACCTCAACCAGGTAGTGATCAGGCCTCGCTGGCATTGCTGAAACCTCAAGTAATTTAAAAAAAAAAATTAGTTTCTTCTATGAAAATATAGTGTAATAGCTGATCATGGGTCTTGGAATCAGATTTTAATTGTGGCTTTGAACTTTCAAATTCTATCACCATGATTTTGTTTTTTCTCTGAAACTCATCTTCCTCTTTGGAAAAATGTGGAGGATAACAATGACATTTAACTCAAAGAGTGTTAAATGAAAAATGAAAGTAATTCAAGGGCCTCGCATTTGCTGAATGAATGATGAATTTTATTATTTATAAAATAACTAAGGAGACAGAATAATAAAATAATTTTATTATCCCCAAGTAATAGCCTTAGTTTTTCTGAAAGTGAAACATATCATACATGAAAATAAATTAAAATCAACCCAAATCTTACATTCAAATTTTATACTTTAATACAAATTTAGAAATGTAATAAACAATCTGGAAATAAAAGCTGATTTTTAAAATGAAATATTGTTAGGAAGCATTTAGTCTTACTGAAAAGTTAGTCCCATAAGCTATCTTTCTGCAAATTTCATAATTTTAAAGATTACTCTGAATTACACTGTGTAATATGTGTTGCAGAGATCTTAAAAGAAAAGAAGATAAAAGAATGGTTTTTTTAAAAAAGTAGCTATGTTATAATATATAAAGTTTTATCATTGATTGCATCATCCCTTGTGGCTTGACCACCCAGATGTAATTTCCAGTCAGCACCACTTATTCCAGTAAAAACTTCATTATGCTCCAGCCATTGCACAATTTGTTTATTTCCCTATTGTTTATTCATTAGTTTGTTCATGCTATACTTTTACTTCTACTAAATAGACTTTATTGAATACAATTTGCACTGAGAATAAAAATTGGAATTAATTTGAGACCATTTATTGAAGAGGTAGAGAGTTCACATTTCACATTTAAACAGACACGTCACACTTTGTGCACTAAAATGGTATATTTTCATTGATATTGAAGTAAATTACACAATCTGTTCTAGGAAGTTTGCTATCTTTTTTAGGTGGACTAAATGAAGCTTGCATTTTAATATATATCATAACAATTCACATGGCATATGTGTAACATAGGTTCTACAAAATGTATTTATACTAATAAAAGATGGAGTGGGAAAATTAAAGACAAACATTTTCTCATGTGGAACTGATAAAATCTATCATTTTGGTTAAATTTTATATGTATACATGGAAATTTATAACAGTGAATAAAGACATTTTTAAAACTATATCCCAGATTAACATTCAATTTTGGTATACTTTAATAGGTTAAGATATACATGGTTCAAAACATTTTATTTAAATAGAATTAGTTATATGGATAACAGTGTGATTACCAGTTGGGGGTCAGGGGTGGGGCAGGAAGTAGAGTGGAGGGAGATGCAGCAGAGTATAAGGGGAATTATGGTGATGGACTAATAGATGGGAACTTGACTCAGGATAATGAATGTACAATACAGTATACAGATGGTGCACTATATAACAGTGTACTTGAAACCTATATAATTTTGTTAATCAGTGTCATCCCAATAAATTCAATTTTTCAAAAAAAAAAGAGAGACCCAAACTTTTTTTAAAAAAGAAGTTAAATGTAGCTATTTCTCTTCTAGCTCTTATTTCCATTCTATTTCTCTTTCCTTATTTTTTTTATTTTTTCCTTCTTCCCTCTGAATAAGTTCAAAGCCATTAGGTGAGGCTGAGTGAGGTAGGCACTGGGGTGATAGAATGAATCTCAGTGATTTAGATTGAGGTTTAAGTGCCCCATTGTAATTTTACCTATATGTTCCCAAAAATTCTAGTTTAGCACTTCTTCGTTGGGATTCAGGAATCTGTATTTTAACAACTCCACCAGGTGATTCTCATCATGAGAGAAGTTTGGGAAACACTAGATTAGAGCAACCCATTGCAGGGTTATCAGTGCAAGGAGGGTGAGTAGGGCATCCCTGCAAAGCATTCCCTAGTGAGATGTATCAGAACCTAAATGTGGCTAGGAGGATTGTCCAGAGCTGCTGTCAGAGCACAAACTGTGTGAGGAAATTACCAATCCAGGGAAAAAATTTAATACAGGGTAACAGAAACTGAAGACAGAGAAGAGAAAATTGAGACAGGAGGGTATGCCATGCTTTGTCAGAGCTGAAAGTGTCCATGCACAGTAGCTGCCTGGCATAGCATGGAAGAAATCAGGCAGAGGAGAAGCTGACAGGAAGAATCCAATGCGGGTGAGGAGGGCTTCAAAATAGGGGCAGAGAGTGGAGCAGCCTAGCTTGAAGACACAAATTTTAAGCAAAGAGAATGTTCATGCTGGCAGGAGGGTGGCGAGGATAACTGGATGGGAGTCAGGAGGGAGTTGGGCATTTTGATGAGAATGAAGCAGGTCAAAGGGCACACCTATGCTCAAGATAAGAGGACCATATGTGGTGTAAATTCAAGAGCAAATGATTTTGGAGTCCCTTTAGGATTTAATCTACCACCACCATTTACCTTCTAACTCTCAAGCAGTCACTCCCTTCCATATGCAAAGGTATTTTCATGCATTATTAGTGGAATTATAAATCATTAATTTTTTTCTGGAGGGAAGTTTGGCTGTACGCCCATTTTGCATTAATGTCTCTTCAGGGAAACACATTAAAGCAACAATTAGAGATATTTGCAAAAAATGTAGCTGTGATGGATGTTCTCTGTTTTATGTAAAAGCAAAAGTTGCAAAATCTAAACTTTTATGTTGGTTGTAAGAAATATCTAGCCATTGGATAGAATACTCTAAAACTCCTAAAAGTAATATCACAGAGGCTTTTATATTTGCATAGCCAAATGTGTAGAATATTATGTATAAAGTTGCTATATATTTATAGTAGAATGTTATTTTTGTAAAATCTATGTCATATCCAAATACATAGATAGCAAATTATAAAATATATATTCTAGGTCAGTGGTTAGCAAGTGGTGGCTCATGAGCCACATGTGGCTCGTTGGCCCCTTGTGTGTGGCTCTTCCACAAAATACCACGTGCAGGCACTCACATACAGTGCGAATGAAACTTTGTGGCCCATGCGCAAAAGTTGATTTTTGGCCTGGGCGAGTCTATTGTGAAGAAGTGGCCTTAGAACACTCAAGGGGCCAAAGAGCCGCATGTGGCATGCAAGCCACGGTTTGCTGACCACTGTTCTATGAAATTAAAACCACTTATTTTTGTTCTATTATTATTATTTTTTCTTACATGTATTTTCTTATGTTTATATACATACATGATTTAATTTTGAGTATTTAAAATTCTAAGAATGTCTAGTTAAAATTTATTTATTAATCCAACCTCTATGACAATGAAAAATAATAAATTATTTTAAAAATAACAAAGTATAGCTAGTGAAAGTTATAATATTTAAACAGCAAAAAGGTAATGTCAATAAATTGATGGGAATGAATTTTCTAATCAACTGCAATGCACTTTATCTTATTAGACCAGTAAATGGTCAGGAATATGGGCTATTGTTCAAACATTTATCCAGTTGAGACAGCATAGGTAAAAACATTCATGAAATATATCCATACCAATTTTCATATGGATTGGCATCAAATTTTCATTTTTTCTGCTTCACACATTGAATTGCCCCTTTCCCTTTTTCTCTCACCAAATTATACATCTTTCCACTCTTTTCAATTTATTTAAATTATCTTAATGAGGCTGGAAATCCAAACCCTGACATTTCTTTATGAAGTAAATAACCTTTCTCCCTTTGATCTTTTATATTTTAAAACTTCTAAATTATTCTCAACTTCTTCCTTTATTTCCTTTCCCATACACCCAAGACTTATTTCTCCTTTTCATTTATGCATTTTAAGCCTCTGTTCTCTTCCTGCCTAGCCATACTGCTTAGTGTTCCTTTGCCACCTTCGTTTTCCTGATGTTAAGAGAGTTGGCAACAGGAATGCCTACTATTCTCAGTTGACTCTGATGCATGATTTAAATTTCACTTCAGATGCAATTTTTTGGGTATCAGGAAGCCGAGGATGAAAATAATAAGGCAGTAAATGGGCAAAATGTTGGCCCAAATTATTTTTAATTACTAATAAGCAATATATCATAGTTAGGCTCAGAGATAAGAGACAAGGACTCTTAAATCCGTTTTATTGAAGCTATCTCTTAAGGTCCTACTTATTTCAGACAGGATGAGATATACTAGTAGGACTAGTTAGTTCAAGCTGAGAATCCAGAAGAGGACAAAACAGAATGGATCAATGAACAGCATAGTTAAAGATGCAAATGTCCTTTCTTCAAGTCTTCCTCGAATAAACAATGAATTCAAGGGGATATTTTCAAGATCTGATATTTAGAACAAAAAAAGAGAGAAAATGCTGGAACATCATGTATTCCGGAAATTATAGCAGGAATCTTTGTAGATATGTCATTAATAACAGACCTAGTTTGTAAATGACAGCTGGTTAACTTGAGGTTTTTACTTGATCCTATGACTCAGATCTATTTCCTTATTTTGGTGGCCTAAATGCTGGTGGATGGGCATTTAATGGCTTTCAGGGGTCTATTGATATCCCTCATTTAAAGCTTTTTCAATGAGGGATATCATTTCAAACAGGCCTCTTAGCACCATTTATTTCATTGAATCCATCTCATTGTGATCCTCACATGAAGCATTGTTTTCAAATGTGTGTGTGTGTGTGTGTGTGTGTGGTTCCCTCCAATAGTGTTAGGGTAACATTAGATAGGCCCATGAACACACTGCTTGGGATTGAATTTTCCAGCTTGAAAGCTACAGCCTGGTTCTGGACAAGTTACTTAATCTCTTCATGTTTTAGATTCCTCTTTGTAAGTTATGGATGATGGTAATATCTACTTCAAAAGTTGTGAAATTTATGTGAATTAATATATATGAATCAGTTAAGACAAGTGGGGCAAGCTGTAAACATGCCAATAAATGCTAGTTATTTTTATCTTTTATCTTTTATATTATATATCTGTATAGCACACATTGAGTTTCACTTAATACTAAGTTTAGAGGTTAGAGCTAGCTCTTTTTTTTTTTTTTTTTTTGCCTTGCAATAGAAAAACTATGAAGCAGTAAGATAAAGCAACACATTCTGATATTTTCCCTGATGACCTTTGTGAATATTAAAGTTAAAAAACAAAATATCCTTTGGGAAAATAAACTACAAATAATAATTACAGAGACCATTGTGGAAATTAAAAAAAAAAAAAAAAAAAAAAAAAACACCTCAAGAGTCTGACCTTGCCGAAGCCAGTTTGGCTCAGTGGTAGAGCGTTGGTCTGCGGACTGAAAGGTCTCAGGTTCGATTCCGGTCAAGGGCATGTACCTTGGTTGCGGGCACATCCCCGGTGGGGGTGTGCAAGAGGCAGCTGGTCGATGATTTCTCTCATCGACGTTTCTAGCTCTCTATCTCTCTCCCTTCCTCTCTGTGAAAAATCAATAAACTATATTAAAAAAAAAAAGAGTCTGACCTTAATTTACACTGCAAATAGAATGCTCATTAAATGATAACGTAATACCTTTTTCAAATGTCTGAGCATTTAAAAGTTGACTCCAAATAAGCTACTACCCTGACACATTGCTTCCATTGCTTTTATGTCCTCCTACTTCTCACCATTATGCTCTCATCAGCATTTATTTAGGCAGGAAAATCAGCAACATATATCAGGCTCTAGTTACACCCCTACCCTTTATAATAGTTTCAGAACCATGAAAAAGAAGAAACTTCCTTAAGTTTATGCAACTTACACTCACATGATTGCCTCACTTTTCAATCAATCTTTGCTTCTTAGACTTTGGGCTTTACCCTCATCTGGACTCTGTCCTCCCATTAGTACCGCCAATAGGTCCAGACTCACTAGGTTTTATTTTCTTGGCCTGGCTTCAAGATTCAGAGCTTCTCTCACTGCTGGCCTGCTGCGAGTTGATCAAGGGCTCCCTGGTGGACATGGATCTAGATGCCTGTTTAACTTCTGTCCTCAGCATTTCAACATTATTAGTCAGGGTCTGGACTGGGGCCAAAAGAATATGAATATTTTCAGATGCACAGTTACTCCCATACTTTCTTCGCCCCCGCATCTGGAAGACAGATAATGACTCCCCCAGAGTCTTGCTTATCCGTACCCCATATTAATTTTAGTTAAGATCCTAAGTTAATAGCTCACTGCTGGCTGTTCTGTTTAGGAAAGCTCCAGTGGATCTGATACTTCTGGCTTTCTGAGCTACACATAAGAGCTTTCGGACACACGGACACTAGTGGAGTTGAAGACGTTTGCCACGAAGCAATTAAAGCTTAAAGCACACCCCAAGTCTTCCGTCACATCAATGCATTTTTGCCGTTTCCATTCCAATAGGATAGGGCTGTGTCAGTCTGGATTAGCTGTAAGGTCAGTGCAGTTCCACGCCAACTTGTCAGCAAGAGCTTCCATTCATGAAAGCTGCTCAGTCTCAAGGCATTTGTGCCTCCAGGTGCATCACTATAAATACAAGGTCCTGGTTTCTGGGGATCCCAACGGGTAATCTCATCTGCAGATACACAGTGTGTTATGGAAGCCCAGTTCCTAGGCAGCTCTTTTTTCTCTGGCCTCCAGTTCTTTCTCTCTAGGAAAATATAACTTTGGTCTCACTGACTCCTGGTTTCTAGGGATATCAGAACAGAAGCTGAATCTGTAAATGGAATGAGGGTAGCACCAATAGCTTTTCAGCCAAGATGGGGTTATGAGGCTCTTGACCTCTTATCCTTCCCCTAATTTTTCACCACTCCATGGTATTTGTCTTTTGTCTACTCTTACTTCCTTTTTAAAATGTATTTTTATTGATTTCAGAGAGGAAGGGAGAGGGACAGAGCGATAGAAACATCAGTTATGAGAGAGAACCACTGATTGGCTACTTCCTGCATGCCCCACACTGGGATCAACCAACAACATTAGTATATGTCCTGACCAGGAATTGAGTCATGACCTCCTGGTTCATAGATCCAAGCTCAACCACTGACCCACGCTGGTTGGGCTACTCTTACTTCTTGGCCATTCCTTTGATTACTTGTTTGCACTCTTTCTCTCATCTTGACTTAACTTTTCTATGATCACCTAATTCTACTCTTGCTATTTCCTTCTGGGCATCCATTTATTTCTTTTCTTTCTTCAGAATCTTTACCCTTCTATTTTGTATAAACATGTAGCTCTCTTCTATCAAATTTCTTTTCTCCTTTTGACTTATACTTCAATTGTATCCCCTAAAATTAAAAATATATATAAAGCTAATTCATCTTTTCTTAATCTAAATGTTTATCTTAACCAAAAAATTTGTAGATCTCTACTTACTTCCTATATTTCTCAAAAAATAAAATTTAAAACAAAGGCAGGCATTGCCTATAAATATACAGAATTGTTTTTAAATATTATATTTAGACTAGGAAAATATTTGCATGAGATGTAGAAGATATCCAACTTGAGCATAATATTGGCTGAAGTGAAATGAAATCTTTCTTCCCAAAAGTTGTCATGAGAAAAATAAAGCCTTTTATAAACTACATGTAAATAATTACATTTCAAGTAAAAAATTAAAATAGAATATGAAATTATAGTCTTTACATAAGTAAATAAGAAACATTGTTTCCTGCTGTTAGTAGGGGGGGGAAAATTAGACTGACAAAGAAAATGCAATTTTCTGTTCAGTTAAAATTATTAATTATGTACCATATGTATGATATATTTCAGTAATTTTTGATCTATTTCATCTCATGGCATACATAAACTAATTACTAAAATTCTGTGGCACACCAAAGAAATATATTTTTCCTAACGTGACAAAACAAAATAGGCAGTATTTTAATTCATTCACACCTCAGGACTATTGTGTTGGCAGTTGTCATTTTTTAAAATCTGACAATCTAAGGAAAAAGAGGTCAGTGCATATTCTAAATACTTTTCTTGCACATTGATCGAAAATCACTGATATATTTGACCATAGAAATTTAACCACAAAATATGCTAGTATAAAATTTGTGGATAAACAGATGATAAATATTATGTTCTAGATATTTTGCCCTAAAATAAGAGATTTTAGTGTTCATATGCTATTGAATGAACAGAATGAACAAATACCGAAAATTAGGAATTAATTAAAGTAGAATAAATTAAAATTCCTTTCTGTATTTTTAGATACTAAAGACAATACTGATTGTATTTTTTTTAAATTTCCTACTGTTATAGAATTCTTTTTTATTATATATACTTTTTTTTTTTCAGAGAGGAAGGGAGAGGGAGAGAGAGATAGAAACATCAATACTGAGAGGGAATCATTGATTGGCTGCTTCCTGCATGTGCCCTACTGGGGATCAAACCAGCGACCTGGACATGTACCTTTGACTGGAATCAAGACTCTTCAGTCCACAGGCAGACGCTCTTTTCACTGAGCCAAACCAGCTAGGACCTGACTGTTATAGAATTCACTGTACACAAAAAAGAAGGTATCATATAATCACATGAATATACATGCCAGAAATGCATTAACTTTTTTGATTCCAGGTTTCAGTTGCTTTATGTTAGCTAAGATATTTTACTGAATTTATTTTATTAGAGTAGAAGTAAATTTTAGAAATGAAAAGACATATAGCTCTTCTTTCTTTATATGCTTTTTAATCTATCTTGCAGGTCCTATAAGAATCTTCCTGAAATATATTAAAACATGTGTTGTTGTTTTTTAATTTTAGAGAAAGAGGAAGAAAAAGGGAAGAGCATGAAAGAGAGAGAGAAAAAAAGGAAAGAAACATAGATGTGAGAGAGAAACATCCATCATTTGCCTCCCACATGCACCCCTGCTGGGGACTGAACCACCAACCTGAGCATGTGCTCTGTTGGGGAATCAAACTGGAGACCTTTTGGTGACAGTATGAGGTCCAAACAATTGAGCCACAGAAGCCAGGGTCTGAAATATATTTTTACTGTGAAAGATAACTGAGCAGTTTTATCAGATGTAAGTAAAATCAAATAATATGAATAGATTTTTATAAACAGAAATGGGCATTGGAAGTCTTACAAAATAAAGCAAACACATAGGATATGATATCATGTTAAAATGTAAAAAGTTGAAAAGAAAAAATTTTGGCCACCCAATGATACCACATGGTTTAATGAATAAAAATAAATAAATCATACTGTATGAAAAAAAAATATGAGACTGGAGAAAAACATATTTAAAAGTTTCAAATTTTTACAGCAGTATATTAAATAATAATTTCATGCTGAAAAGACTTTGCCTATATAGGAATCCTAAATGATATTGAAAAAAGGCAAACAAGATGAGTAAAGGCTCCCAAGATTTCTTAAACTTGACTTAACATTAAAGAAGCAAGGATTCTAGAATATGGCTCCTTTTAAAAAAATATTTTGTGACCAGCAGGTAATCCCTTTAGGTAGCTGCCACTGTGATGTATCTTTCAGAGCAAAGAATCTGTCAATAGCAGAGAAGATATCCAGCTTCGCAAGATATGGTGTGTGATGTCCACTCAGTATTTGGAATCAGTTTAATGCTGTATTCTTTTGATACAAACAGATAGTCACTCTAGCACATCCTATATAATAAAACCCATAATATGCAAATTGACTGAACAGCAGAATGACCAGTCACTATGACATGCACTAATCACCAGGGGGCAGACACTCAATGCAGGACCTGTCCGTTGGTGATCAGTGCACTCCCACAGGTGGAGTACCACTCAGCCAGAAGCTGGCTCATGGCTGGTGAGCAAAGCAGCAGTGGCAGGAGCCTCTCCCGCTTCCACTTCAGATGGGCGGTAAGGAGGAACTGTATTAAAGGGTCACGACATTAGAAAGGTTGATACCACTGACCTAAAGGCTACTCTCACTCTCCAACATCCTCAACATCCTAAGATTGCTTTTAGGTTGCTAAAAACCTCAGGCAGGCCATGTTTGGGGATTCACATCACTCTGTTCCCTAGCTGCTTCTTGAATCTTATTTCCCCAGTTATCCTTTTCCATCATGATTCATTCAATGGGAGGCCTATTTAGTGTCTCTTTCTGAGACCATCATTCTAGTCATGTCTTTCTCCTCAAGTGTGTTTACCAAATTTCTTCAGAGAAGTAAATAGCTTTGGGCATACGTTTTTAAAGTAATTTATTTTTCTTTTTAACATGGAGTATTTTGGAGGGATATATAATATTTCACATATGCTTGATGGCTGGAGTTTAAGGCCTGATGATTGAATGATTACCAAGATAGCTTGAAAGTCATTTGGCAAGTCAGCATTCTTTGTAAGTGAAGTTTTATACCAAGACTCAGAAGTGCTGAGACAACTAACCTTCAACTCTATGGCATTTTCAGCTTTTAAAATATCAAGTTCCAGAGTTAAAATAATTTTAAGTTTTCAAAGCTGGCTTTTGGCTCCTGGTAACAAATCACAATACCGTAGTGAAGTAGAAATTCAGATTTGGACAGACAGGAATAAAAAAACATTATATGTACTGTTCTGAAAATTAAGGAATATGATGCCATATTTCTCTCAGAAAGGACCCTTTGGCATTTCACTCAACTGCTGCATTCTTAGACAAAAGCAATAGAGAAAAAGAGGGAGAAGTCTTAAGAATCTGATTGCCAGGGAACTTCCTAATGATTTCTCAAAAGTTATACTTTGAAAAGTTTAGTGTTCCATCCTGGAATACTAAGGCACAGAAGTGTAAAGAGAGTGAATGAAAATTCTTCCATTTACAAAAATATCATCCACAATACTAATATCTTAAGTTATTATTTCCTAATCAGTAACGATGGGGTTTAAGGCAGGCTGCCCAAGAATGGGTGACGTTGGCATGTACATTATTCTGAGTTGAAAACAATTAAGGCCCAACAAGTTCAGGAAGAGTTATTTAGACAGGGGGCCTAAACTTGGAAGAGAACTATTATTAGAGATAAATTTTTACTCTAGAAAGGCTATCTGCATAACCTGGCAGACATTTCTTGACCAAACCTTTGCTTTCCCATTCCTCTGTGAATTGTCTTCCTCCCCTTTGAAGTCCCAGGCCCTATCCCCTTCTCTTTAGCTCAGAAAGTTATATAAACCTCAATTGCCTGACTGTTTTGGGGGTTTCTATACATACTGATACTATTGTAATTAACTAGTTATTATTAACAGGAAAGTAACAAAGGGAAGGCCAAATATTATAGACATGTCATTTGGGCACCTTCACTAGGAAGCTACAGCTTTGCACTCCCAGGGGGCCACTGATCTATTCCTCTCAGGTCACTGGGAGAAGGGATTGGACAGGAAAGAGAACAGACGCATGCTCAGTACAATTAAGGTGACATAGGGAAGCTACTTGTCAGTCACACCTGGGAACAGGTCATTGGCCAGAATGGGCTTGGCTTTCTGCAAGCACTCAGAAACCTGGGATACCTAGTTCCCTAAGCAGAGAAACTCACCCTCTCGTTGCACTTGTCCTCTTATGGTTTTGGTTCCTCTAATGCCTGTGGGACTCTTGTTTTTGTGGTACACTCTCCTGTGTTCACCCACATGGCCCACAGCCATGTGGACCACCACCACGGACTATGGACTACTGATAGCCTGATGCTGAACTGAACTTGGTTCCAAATAGAAAGGAAATTCTGAATACTGGCTTTGTTTCTAGCTCTAATGAAGCCCCAGCTACACTTCTTCTATGACTGAACTTTGGAAACCCAGGGATGTAATTCCATACAAATAAAAATCACTTAGCCTGCCTGTAATGGCATGGCTCAATGGTTGATCATCGACCTGTGAACCAGGAGGTCATGGTTCAAATCCCGCTTGTGGCACATGCCTGGGTTGAAGGCTCCATCCTCAGTGTGGGGCCTGCAGGAGGCAGCCGATCAATGATTCTCTCTCATCACTGATATTTCTGTCTCTCTGTTCCTCTCCCTTCCTTTCTGAAAAAAAAAAAAATCATTCATCCTCATGTGGGAATCTCAGAAAATTCTTTTTCTCGAGATGTAAAGATGCCACCCCATCACCTAGTAGAGAAGGGGATACCCCAGTTTCTCCAATAATAATACAAATTTAATTTGTTCTCCCGTTAATCTGTTTTTTGCAATTTTAATTATTAGACTAGCCAAAGAGCCTTAAAAAAAAGTGGCAAAGTTTTTCTTTTAAAACATCCTGAAAAAACTTTTGGAAATAAAATGAAATTAGCAATACTAATATTTCTAAAATAGTTAAATATCTTCCTTAAACTTGTAATTCCTGTCCCTGTCAACGCTACCTATCTGCCTCTGCCAAAAATTTTCTAATCATCTCAAGAGAAATGGTAAAAGTCTCCAAGCAATATGTGTTACAGAGAACATTTGGATATGTGGAAAGGCAATTTCTTATTTATATTTGTTACTTCACTACAAAGAATGATGAATGTCAAAGTGTAAGAAACCAATGCATTTTTTAAACGAATCAATTATTAAATCAAGTAGAAGTTGAAAAAGGAAGGTTTTTAAAACTACCGAAGTTCAAGTATGCTTGTGTGAAGCTTAGAATTACAATATATTTCTCCTATTTTAGTTAGTTGCTAGTTTGTAAGGATGTACCACTTTCCTTAGCAAGATAGGATCCACGAACTTAAGCCATGATTCAGGTAGCAAATTAATCTCTTAATGATAGCTGCTATTTTGAGATAATTGCCCTGTGGTAAGAACTACATATTTTAAGTATATATCCTACATGTTATACCAATTAGCGTTTATAATTATGCTAATATATACTAGTTTTATTCCTGTTTTAGTGATCAGAACTATGTGACTTGTCTAAGACAACACGAATTCTAAATGGAAAAACAAGTGCTTAAAATCAAAGCCAAAGCTTGTCTTCCTCCAGACTGCATGCTCTTAATCACTGAACATATAGTAACACAAGTTATTTTTCTTAACTGATAATAACATATTTATCCATAAAATCATAAAGTACTTTCTTCAACACAACCAATTTTGGAGGGTAAGCTTTCTTCAAATTCAGAAGCTTGCACTCTTTTGAATCATTTTGGCTACTGACAGTTAAGCACATGATTAAAACTAATTATGGTTGCAATTGTGGGTTTGATTTTCCATTTTGCTATTAATTTTATAATTTTAAGTCAATCTGAATTATGTATTTTTCTGAATTAAATTAATTAGCAAACAAAGCTAAATAGCTTCTCTTTGAAATCAGCCAAGAGTGTTTGAGCTGGAAGTTGAGTTTCTGAAGATTCAGTCATTTGGAACTGACCTCTGATAATACTTTAGTCCTTTAATTTTTTTACTTTAATTCCATCACTTTATCTTAAACCAAGCATCTTTGATATACTAAGAAGCTTTTTATTTCAAAGCTAAATGAGTATGTAAACTTTGTAAAAAAAAAATTTTTTAAAGGACATTTAGAAACCATTTTACCCTTACTTAAGCACCCACCTGTGAGGAAGTAAACACCTTTATTTTTTCAAAATTCAGACAAAGGCGGGAAATTTCATCTAGTCTATCTGGAGCCTTTTGATTGGTTCCAATATTAGATATTAGGTAACTTAACTCTTCCCCACATAATGTTATGGAGTTGAAAAGCATTGTGCAATAGGAAGTCATGGAATCTTTGCATGCTGGAATGTTGCTAAACAACTGGTCCACTGGTCAACAGAATGACCAGTCGACCGGTTACTATGATGTGCACTGACCACGAGAGGACTGATGCTCAATGCACAGGGTCAGGCTCCCTGGTGTCTGGATTGGCCTTGGGGGGATCAGGCCAAAACCCACTATCCGACATCCCCCAAGGGGTCCCATATTATGAGAGGGTACAGACCAGGCTGACGGAGCCCACTGGTGCACAAATCCGTGCACCAGGCCTCTAGTATTCAAATAAGAATAACAATAGCAATTACTGTTGTTAGGAGGAATAAATGAAAGGACACACATGAGGCATTTAGTTCAGTGTCTGACACAACAACATCAAAATAAATAAACTGCTTAAGTAATTATCATTACTATTATTATTGCTGTTATTAATATTAATAGAATACCACAGTCAATAGCATTACAGATAAAAACAGAGTATCTTCATTTTTCAACATATTAGTATCAGCAAACATGAGAAGATAAATCAGCATCTTTTGGAAGATAAGTGTATGCCAGGTTCAGCAAGATTATCCTTCCTTCCTTCCTTCCTTTCTTCCTTCCTTCCTTCCTTCCTTCCTTCCTTCCTTCTTTCCTTCCTGCTTTAAAAAAAAAATTCATTGTTGAAAGAATTATACATGTCCCCGTTTTACCCCCATTGACTTCCTCCCAGCCTGTTCCATCTCCCATGCCAGCCTTTCACCACCACCACCACCATCCCCATTATCTGTATCCATTGGTTACACTTACATAAAGAACTTGTATCCAAAATAATGGTCAATACACATAATTGTACAAACCAATGAGTAAATCTGGTATAAAATCTGGTCTTTAGTAAATAATAATGTATCAATGTATATTATTTAATTATAGACATATACCACACCAATGCAAGATATTAATAATAGGTAAAACTATATGTGGGTTGAGTGATAGGAGAAAAAGGGTTATAGGGAGCTCTCTTTACTTTCTGCTAATTTTTTCTATAAATATGAAGCTGCTCTAAAATATAAAGTTATTATTTTAAAGTATCAATTATAAAGATGCTAAAGTTATGTAATTGTCTTATTTTTGCTATATGTTTTTAAAATATTTTTAAAACTAAGCCATATTTTTTCTTTTTTTAAAAAGTATTGAATTTATAGGGGTGGTATGGGTTAATAAAATGAAATAGATTTCAGGTGTACAATTCTATAATACATCATCTGTATATTGTATTATCACCCAGTCAACTTCTTTCATCACCATTTAACTCCCCTTTACCCACTTCTACCTCTCTTCTTTTCCCTTTCTTTCTGGTAATCACCATACTGCTGTCTGTATCTATTAATTGTTTTATTTTTTTATTATTATTTTTTGCTTAGTTCCTTCACTTTTTGCATATTTAAAAATCTGACAAGTTGTCTTACAATTCTAAACTAAAAACAAACATAATTTTCCCTGCAAGCTATATCAGAATAATTAAGAACTATTAATTTGATAAATATTTAATTTGTAATGGTTATTTTTAAATTATGAGCATGTTAGAATTGTAAGATTATTTATGTCAACTATCTAAACTGATTTAAGCCAGGACCGGTTTGGCTCAGTGGATAGAGCATTGGCCTGTGGACTGAAAGGTCCCGGGTTCGATTCCAGGCAAGGGCATGTACCTTGGTTGCGGGCACATCCCCAGTAGGGAGTGCGCAAGAGGCAGCTGATCAATGATTCTCTCTCATTGATGTTTCTGACTCTCTATCCTTTTCTCTTCCTTTCTGTGAAAAAATCAATAAAATATATATTTAAATAAATAAATAAATAAATAAATAAATAAACTGATTTAAAATTATTTTAAATGTATTGAATTTTTTAAAATACAGTTTACTTAAAGCATAATTAATTATAAGTAGCTTTTTCTATGCAAAAATATCTCCCTCAGGCATTCTAGAAACTTAGGTTAACAGCAGAGTCAATAAGATTTAAATCAATTTCTTTATTCAATTACTATTATAGCCTTTAATATTCTAATGTAAAATTTGAATTTTAGGAAGTTATTATAGTGCTCAATATTTACTTGGTTATTTATCCAAGTAAAATATTTTAATTTTTCATCACTAGTAACGTTATGATATATAAAACACACTGTTTAAAAACATGAAAATTTTCTTTAAATAAATGTAAAATGGACAAAATCCCTTATTAAGCAAAAAATAAAATGTATGTAAGGAAAATTTTCCAACTGTGTTCTTAAATAGATACATTTAAAAAGAAGTAACCTAAACAGTTAAAAGTATACACACACACACACACACACACACACACACACACACACAAACATACATCTATACATAATACTAGAGGCCTGATGCATGAAATTCATGCAAAGGACTCGGTCCCTGCTGCTGCAACAGCTGCCTCTGCCTTGCCCCTGCCTGCCACCTCTGGGGTCTCTGCCTCGGCCCCCACTGCCAGGGCTTCTTCAGAAAGGGCATCTGTTCTAATTAGCTTTTATTATTGTAGATATATTATCCCAATAAATTGATGTTTGGTTTTTGAGTGCATCTGTTCAGAGTACTTATTTTAATAAGTCTAAATCAGAATGGGAAAGATACTAGACATCAGAAAATAGAAAATTAGAAACTAATTTTGCTCAGCTATATACAGCAATATCTATTATACAGAATGCATGAGAAATTAATAATGCAATAAATAAAATTGATTTAATTTTTCACTTTGACTTCTAACAGAGAACACAGATACCTCAATTCCCATGGAAACATTAAAATTGATTACATGCTAGTACAGAAAGAATATCTCTCAAAATTCCCAGAAATTGAAATTGTACAAATAACATTTTCCATCCACAGTAAAATAAAATTAAGAAACAATAGGGAAAGTTAAAAGAAAAATAAGCATTCAGAACATTTATCTATTTGGAAATTTAATAGCAGTCTCTTAAATAAGTCCTGTATCATTGAGAAAATAAAAGTTTCAGTTGCAGACTGGTTAGATATTGTAACTGCACTACAAAAAAGTTTTAGCCTTAAATGCTCTTAGTATTAATCAAGAAAGAATGAAAACAAATTCAATATTCAACTCAAGAAATTAGTGAAAACACCCCACCCACACAAGCTAAGAAATCCATGAGGAAATAATAAAAATAAGAGCAGATGCTAAAAGAAAAGAAAACAGAAATACAGTTGAATTGCTAATTGTATTTAAAAGCCGGTTCTTTGAAAAAGATCTATGACATAAACAAGTTTCTGGAAAAGCTATCAGATGAAATAACAGAACTGCAGGCATAGCATTAGGAATAAAAAAGGGAAAATGACCACAAATATGGAGGAAATATTTTTAAATATCTTAAAATATGTAACTAAACTGTAAACTTTGAAAATTTAGATTGCCTCTATGTTTCTCTATAAAACACAGATAACCAACATTGAACAAGGAAGGAACAGGATGCCCAAACCATGAAAGCAATGGAAAATTCTGCTGAGGAAATGCTATGTTCTCAGTCTTGTATTTGCTAAGCCCATGCGATTTTAGGGATGAGTTTTATGAGACTGATAAGAAGTTGATAATTCCCCTTATTACTAAACTATTTGAGCTCATAAAAAGGCAGGCATGCCTTTACTTTAAAATCTAGCATGAATTTTTCTAAATTTATTTTGTATGGGACATGAAGGGCTCTTTTCATATTCTTCAGCGTGTTTTTTTTTTTCTTCTCATAAAACAATTTCTATTCTGTATATGTGATTATTTCTTCATTTCATTTGGTCTAATATTTTCTCCAAGGGTATTAATTTTCAGCTCATGTCTTTTGCAAACTCACTCAAGTTTTTATCTATTCACTAGAGGCCCAGTGCATGAGATTTGTGCACTGGGGGCAGGGGATGGGATGTCCCTCAGCTGGCTTGAGCCCTTTCGCAGTCAGGGAGCCCTCAGGGGATGTCCCACTGTCATGGAGGCAGGAGAGGCTGCAGCCACCATCACTGTGCTTCCCAGCCATGAGCCCAGCTTCTAGGCTTCTGGTGAAGCAGTGCTTCTGCTGTGGGAGAGCACTGACCACCACGGAGCAGCTCCTGCCTTGAGCGTCTGCCTCTTGGTGGTCAGTGTGCATCATAACCACCAGTCGTTTTGCAGTTCGGTCAATTTGCCTATTAACCTTTTATTATATAGGATTACTAGTTAAATTGTACATAGTGTACCGTAAATTTTAAATTGATCATTGATTTTGATTTTCTTGAAATTCCTTCTAATCTCCCACCACTCTTCACTTTATCTGTTTTGTCCTTTCTCTTTTTGTCTCTAATTTGTGATTTTAGAGTTTCCTTTCTCTTTAACATAATATTAAAGATTCCACATGATTACTTTATATTTTCTTCAGCATTTCATAGGAGCTACTTTTCAGAAGTAGCTTTTCCTCTGGTTCATTAGAGTGATATTTCTTTCCTTATGTCTGTCATGTTTTTTCATTGGTTCCAGTGAGGTTTTATTTCTTTACAAATTTTGAAGTTGATCTCTGAGGTAGGTCTGATGCAGGACCCTCTTGGGTCTTGCTGTTTTTCTGTACAGAATCATAACCAGAAGTCCGGCATTGGATTCTCATTGCCTACGTTCTTAGCCAAATTATACCACTTACTAGTTTTGTGAGCTTTACTTTTCTATGCTTTAGTTACTCACCTGTAAAGTACGAGTAATATAATGATAATATCTCCCTCATAAGGTTTCTAGGGAAATGAAGTAACTTAATTTACAAAAATGGTTAAGCACAATATCTGAGGTATACTAACCACTATAGAAGTGGTAGCAATTTTGACTTAATTGAAGGGTGGCTTTCTTCTCAGATTAGCAAAAGCAGAGGTTAATGTTCATAGTTCTCAATCTAGTTCCTATTTTTCATCAGAGAGGTCTGCCATATAGAGAGCTCATATTTTCTCTTCTCCCACATCTGGTTTTCTGATACTCTGAATTTTTGCAATAATGCAAAAATAACATTCTCAGCAATATGACAACCAATATTTTTCTTCTTTCCTCACTATAAAACTATCAAATTCATGCAATGCTATTAATATTTCTTCTCTTTTCTGACCACTTGTTTCCTGGAATTGCTATTTCTTTAAGTGAAACAAAATAGAAGAGCGTAGAGATAGGAATTACAGACAGAAGAAACCAAGGATTCTGGTATCCTCAACAAGTAGCACCTACCTGGTAATAGGAAGGGTCTCCTAGGTAGTTTATTCAGTTAGTGGCAGGTCGTGTTAGAGATATAGATCCTTCCCATCTTCTGTGGGTAACTACTGAAAACAGAAATATCCAGATGTGCCAGGAGAACAGGATGCATTGCTCTTATTCTGATTCTATTTGCCTGAGAGCTAGTTGGTATGCTAATCAGGCCCTGGCATTCATCATTGTGGTGTTTATTAGTTTGTTTTTGTTTGTGTGGGGTGTGTGTGTGTGTGTGTGTGTGTGTGTGTGTGTGTGTGTGTTGTAAGAGCACCTGAGATCTACCCTTAGCAAATTTCCTTTATATAACATATTATCTTTAATTATGGTCACCATGCTGTACATTACATCTCTAGAATTTGTTCATTGCACATAACTGAATCTTTGTACCATTTGACTAACATTTCCCTATTTTCCCTCCCTTCACACTCTTGGTAACCAACCAGTATTCTATACTCTTCTTCCATTAATTTGGCTTTTTAGATTCCACGTGTAAGTGAGATCATGGAGTATTTTTCTTCCTGTGTTTGGCTTATTTTACTTGTATTTTTTGTATGATTTTATAAGCATTTAGCAGGGATGATACATCTGGGGCTAAACTTTATAATTTTAAACTTTATATCTTATTAATGTAATAAGATACTACCCTGTTTCCCAGAAAATAAGAGAGTGTCTTATATTAATTTTTGCTCCCAAAGATGCGCTAGGTCTTATTTTTGGAGGATGTCTTATTTTCGGGGAAACACGGTACATGCAAGGTTTCTGGCTTCATGCTTCTCATATAAAAATATATATATTTCCCTCCATTGCGTGCCTACCAGCATTTCTTTAAAACATGACAATAGGTAGATGTTTGTCTGTGATGTATTTGTTAGACTGAAAAGTAGAAGTGTCTTTTTATGCTTATTCCTCAAAACTTAGTGGTAATAAAATAATTCTGCATGACGAATACAGATATGCTACATGCAACTTCATAAATATAAAGTACATTAAAAGACAACCATGAAGTAGCATAGTCATGTCTTTTGTGACTAAGACTATTTAATATGCTTTCCCCAGGAAACCTTCCTTCATAAACATGCCTTTTGCCCAATAATTTATTCATTATTTTTTATTATCTCCCAGCCTCTTTAAATGGGAATTTTTCACTCTAACCAATTTCAGTGTCATCTAGCATAATTTATCTCTTTCTCATATGTGGTTTTCACTTGATTTCAGGATATTTAGCAGACTTTCTCTTGGGAAAGTTAATTAATTCAAATCAATTTAAACAAATGATGCAGCTTTTAAAAATGTATGACATCTGCTATCCTGTTTGTCAAAAATTCTCTTTAACTATCCCCTTTTAGCATCTATTTTCTCACTAAATAAAGAGAAGCTAAGGAAATAAGAGAATACAATTTCTTGCCAACTTTGGTTAATTCACTTAAATTTAAACCAAAACCTTGTGTAAGAAGAACCTTAACATTAAGGCAGGTGCAAGACAGTACAGAATCAAGGGAGAAAGTGAGCATTTATGGAACTATTGAGTCCTTTCTCTTTCTTGTTGAACTTCGAGCAGTCTTACACTTAGAGTCACTGAATATGTTCCCAACTCCAGTAGTTGGATCGCTTACTAATTAAAAAATAATGTCCCTGTGGTTGACTGGTATTCTAATCATGTAGCAGATGACTGTTGTGCACAAACAAGTCAGGAGTTCCATGGTGTAGCAAATTGCCTGGCTTTTGCCTGTCCTGTACTTAATGTCATAATCTGATTTTTTAAAAGAAAAATGCTGAAGATAACTGGTGTTGATAACCCCTCACACTGACAAAAAGAGTCTTGGTTGCATGTGTTGTACATATTTTTTTAAGTAGTTGTGAAGAAAAGTATTTTGTTCATAAAAATCACTGCACATATGGTCAACAACTGTAATTCATACAGAGGCTTCCTCAGTGTAAACAATCATCAAAATAATGAAATTGGCTATTTTGGGCCTTTGAGACGCTTTGTGAATCAGAGTAAGCAATTAATCATTTCTACCATTCTCATTAAGAAAAATGCACAAAAAACGTTTAACTTCTAAGTATGTACATTGTTCCATTTGTCCCCAACATAATGAACTGCTATACTTACAATATGAAAAGTAGCATTTAATATCTCCTATACATAGGCAGTATTCTTTCTAAGATTTTCTTCATAATCAGTAAATTACTAATGATAGTTTTTTATGACAGTAGTCATTTTACATGACACTGAATTTATACTTATGATTTCATTACCATGCTAATGAACTTAATGACACAGCCACATATTCTTATCAGGATTTAGACATAATAAGAGAGAAGAAGTCAAAACTTGGGGCATGAAGCATGAACATGCTTAATAAGGCTCTCCTCCTGGATTTTATAAAAATCAACAACAAACAATGAAAGAAAATCTGCAAAGTACATTTTCAACAATACTAAGTGTACATCTATGTGCATACATATATATGTATATGCACATAAACATATGTATATATTTTCTTACAATCTCCAAAATACATAGAGTTGCTGCCAATGCAGCTGAAATCAGGCAAATATATGCAAGAGAAAGTACAGAGAATAAACTCAGAGAAGTTTACTATACTCCAAAACTTACCAATAGATGATGGACTGTTACCATAAAATTATTGCATTGGTGGAAATAAAAATATTACATTGCAAGATGTAAAGTTAAAAGGACACAAGTTCCTTTAAAAAGAAAGTTAAAATTGAAAGATCCCAAGAAAGAGATGTGAACTTAATAAAATCATTCAAAATATGGGAGATGAGCAGTAGAATTTAAGAAAGAAGTAGAAGATAATGCAATCCTAATGAAATAATAATGTTATTCAAAGAAGAGTGATGAATAATAGACAGTTTAAATTATTATTATGAGGTCCACAGAGAATGGAAATGCAAAAAAAAAATTTAAAAAGTGAAAATAAAGGGCTACAGAAGACAAGAGGGGAAATAATAGACATAGAAAACAAACATAGAAAATTAAGAATGTATATTACCTAATTCCATAAACAAAACATATATTTAGAGGTTCAAATTGAAAACATTAATTAAATAAAAGAAGAATTTAAATGTACAAATTGTAAAGGTAGAATGTGTACCAGAGAAAATAGACCAAGAACATAATAGTAAAAAAGCATGAGGCACTTAAGGAAAAAGATCATCTAAGGGGGGGGGGGGGGGGGACGGGGAGAGAATTAGATTGTGGAGAAAAATGGAGAATATGTTAGAGTAACACACCTACAAAATAAGGAAGTAAATGAATTAGGATCCAAGGATTTTATATCCAGCCAACCTGACTTTTTATGAAAAAGATTATAAATAGTTTTAAAAATACCAGAATGCAGAAAGTATTTTTCCTGGTCTCTTCTTCTATATTATTAATGTAATGAGGGTGAATTTTAGCTAACCAAGTAATCATTGTAAAAATCAAGCAAAGGTCTGGAATGGACATTTAATATATTTAACTTTACATTATTATTTAATATTAGAATTAAGACCCAAGAGATTAGTATGACAGAATAGAACATAAATCTCTTATGTCAACACACTGCCCAAAACATAAAAACAACAAAAATTGGGAGAGAGAAGATAAAAAGGTGGTAGGTAGAGTAAATTTGTTGAAGTTTTTTAAATCAAGGGATATCATTTAAAGTTGGCAAATCATGTCAAAGAAGTATAAGCACATTTTATATTACAAAGGTAAATACTAAGAAACAAACACTCTTGACTTAGGAGGAAATATAGTTTCTCTAAGATACTGTCCAGTAAAAAATAGGTCAGTGCAGTGCAAAATTATGCCTAGTATTCATGTTTTGAGTAACAGCAAGAGGAAATTAGAATATTGTGCTTTTATTTACATGAAGAAAAATATACCAGAAACTAAAAGATTTGGTCACTAATAAAGACAGAAGTATCAGGGAGATTGGGGACATATGTGAAAGGACAATTATAGTAGAGGCCTGGGGCACAAGATTCGTGCATGGGGAGAAGAGGTCCTTCAGCCCAGCCTGGACCCTCTCCAATTTGGGATCCCTCTGGGGATGTCTGACTGCCAGATGTCACCAGCAGTTGGACAGTCTGGAACTGCTGGCTCCTAATTGCTCACCTGCCTACCAGTCTAATCACCCTTAGCACTCAGCCTGCCAACTTCTCCACCACTGGCCTGGTTGCCCCTAACTGCCCTCTCCACCAGTCTGGTCACCCTTCAGTGCCACCCTGCTCGTCTGGTTGCCCCCAATTGCCCCCCTCTGCAAACCTGTTTGCCCCAACTCCCTCCCCACCCCCTGTCGACCTGGTCACCTTGGGCATAATTCATATATATCTTGAGGTTTTTTCACCCCTAAAGAGTTGTATACTTTTCTAGGAATATGTCCATTTCCTCCAGGTTGTTCAGTTTGTTGGAATAGAGTTGTTCATAATATTTTGTAACAATCCTTTGTATTTCAGCTGGGTCTGTTGTTATTTCACCTCTTTCATTTCTGATTTTGTTTATTTGGGTCCATGAAAACATGCTCAAAGTCACTAATTATCTGAGAAATGCAAATCAAAACAACAATGCGGTACCATCTCACACCTGTCAGAATGGCCAACATCAACAAATCAACAAAGGACAAGTGTTGGCGAGGTTGTGGAGAAAAAGGAACCCTCGTGCACTGCTGGTGGGAATGCAGACTGGTGCAACCACTGTGGAGAACAGTGTGGAGTTTCCTCAAAAAACTGAAAATGGAACTCCCATTTTACCCAGTAATCCCACTCTTAGGAATATATCCCAAGAAGCTAGAAACATCAATCAGAAAGGATATATGCACCCCTATGTTCATAGCAGCACAATTTACAATAGCTAGGATTTGGAAACAGCCTAGGTGCCAAGTCAGCAGATGATTGGATCCAAAAACAATGGTACATTTACACAATGGAATATTATGCAGCCATAAAAAAGAAAAAAAATTCTCATCGTTTGCAGCAACCTGGATGGAATTGGAGAACATTATGCTGAGTGAAACAAGCCAGTCAATGAAAGAGAGACACCACATGGCCTCACTCATTTATGGATGATAAAGAACATTATAAACTGAAGAACCAAAAGATAGATATAGAGATAGTAAAGCAACAAGCAGACTGTCAAATTACAGCGGGGAGGTTGGGGAAATCTGGGGGAGATAAGAGATCAACCAAAAGACTTGTATACATGCATATAAGTACAACCAATGGACACAAAACTCTGGGGAGGGAGGGTATGTTTGGGGGGGGGCAATGGTATATGTACAAAAATAATAATTTAATTTAAAAAATATATTTAAAAAAGAGTTGTATACATGTTAGAACATGTGAATAGCTTCATAAAATATTTAATTGTCTTTCAATAAGATATTTGGTTTAATTCCTGTGATTTCTGAAAACCAATTATAATTCATGAATTAGAAATTAGTGTAATGTTTTTTTTAGCAATTATTCAATCTATATTTCTGTTTTGAATAAGAATACTTGAACTTTCTGAATAAATTAGCAGTCTTTTCTTCTACACACACACACACACACACACACACACACACACACACACCATTTAATTTAAATGTATTCAAATATACTCATGCCAGCATGTACAACTAAGGGTTTGAGTAGTTGAATCTCTGAGAAAGAATTATTTGTCAAGGGACTTGGACTTACAGAAGTCACTCAGTTAAAAAAAAATTAAACAAAATGTTCCTACTCTATCTAAAAGATGATTTTAAAATAAGTTACATCTGTATTCCCTACTATACATTTTTCTAAATATCCCACAAATGCTTCCATTTAGGTGCAGCTTAACCATTTCCCTTTTACATCACGCAGTGAACCTGTCATAAGATCATAGCATAATGTCTCCTGAGGAAATCATATAATAGAAACTGGCCATGAAGAAATTGGTTTGGGAATTAATAAAGTATTTGAAACCTTTCTTTCTTCCTTCCAATTTATATCATTTTGTATCTATTATGACAAAAATATAAAACAAAACTACCTATTACAGATTTACAACACAACTCTGGAATTCTCTACTGGCAGGTCAAAGGGGTATACTTATTCATGAATGGTATGATAATTTTGTAAATTTTTCTAAACAAGTTCTGTGCTCAGTTAAGCCATCTTTGGCCTACAAGTGAAAACATAAGCATTCATAGTATAAAGAAATATAGACTTGGCAGAGAATTTGGAAAATTCTAATATATTTTTATTATAAAGTTGTATTAAAATATACCTAGGTATGACTTATAGGAACAGCTTAACGAGCACCAATATCCTATAATAATTGAGTCCAGACTCTGGCACTAGATACCCTCATTTCAGTGTGAGTGTAGAAGTTCATGTGCCTTTTCCCATAAATAACACTTCAACTCTTCTTGACTTAATCCCTTCATCTCTAAAATGGGGATATTATTATTTCCTACATAAAGGTATTATAACTATTATTTGACTTAGTACAGAAAAAGTACTCAGAACAATGATTAGCACACAGTAAATGCTCAGCAAGTGTTAGGTATTATCTTTATAAAATGTGGATCATTTGTCATAGCAGCATAGTTTATACTGATACAAAAACCAGTGCCAAATAATGGGGTGCTATTGACAAATGTCATTAATTTCAGGCCTGGGCAATAGGTACCAAAAGCACTTCCATAGGTGTCTATAAAGATTTTAACCCATATTATGCTGTGCAAAACATTAAGTAAAAGTGTTACCTAGGATAACTTGAGAGGAAGACAGTGTATTGATTTAGTCTGTAGTTTTAGATGAAGATATTAGGAAGCAATATTATTTGTGTGTCTTGGTTACACACAAATAGGTAGTACAATAATGATATAATCTAAGAATTAAATTGGCCAGTTTTCAGGAATTAAAAAAAAAACGCATAGATATTGCAAATATTCCAATAATTTCTGGGATAAAAGATGTGTTTCTCATCTTTGGCAAGTAAAATAAAAACTGCAAATGCTGTAAGCAATAAAGGCCATTTAAAACTTTATTGGGGGCAAAAACCACATCAGGAGTATAGTATTCACATTTATAATAGACAGAATGTTTATACCTGACTGCCCCACTTCCACCCAAGATTCATTTGTTGAAATATAATCCCCAATGATGGTATGTGGAGGTGGAGCCTGTAGGATGTAACTGGTCATGAGGATAGAGCCTTCATGAGTAGAATTAGTGACCTTATAATAAGGGGACAGAGCACTATGCCACATTCTTTATACCATAGAAAGATACAATGAGAAGTCAGCCATCTGCAACCTGGAAAAGAGCTCTCACAAGAACCTAATAATACTAGCACCATGATTTCAGACTTGCAATTTTCATAAGTGTAGAAATGAACTTCTTTTGTTGATAGACCATATTATAATTTGTTACAGCAGCCCAGCTAAGACAACACTTTCTACTAAAATCTTTGGATCATTAAGTGGCACTGAGTGAGTGCTTTCAGTTGGATAAAGGATCACAAGGTAAAGAAAATAAGAATATAGATCTCCCCAATAAAGTCTTAAATTAATCAAATAAAGAGAAAGAAGATTATCTCTCAGAAAAAAAATTGTGGGCATGCTTATACTAGGTGTACTGTTTAATAAAGCAGATTTTTTTTCAATAGATGGAATCACACATATGTTGATATATATGCGATTTTATATGTATGCTATTTTTTTGTATTGACAACAAGCTTCAAAGCTTCATATGCCAAATTTGCTGAAGGTGCTAACATCATAGATATTTTTACACTTAAAAATGTCCAATTTCATGCCAAAAAAAGGGCGCTTGCAGAAAGCTATAAAGCATTACTTCATTTTGAAGAAAAGTGCTGCTGAATACTTTGGGAAGCTTATGGTGAACATGCTCCATTTCAAGATACTTGTGAACGTTGGTTTAAACTCTTGAAAAGTGATGATTTTGATGTGAAAGACAAAGAACATCCAGGTCAACCGAAAAGGTTTGAAGACCAACAATTACAAGTATTATTGGATGAATATGAGAGTCAAACTCAAAAACAACTTGTGGAAAGATTAAACGTTACTCAGCAAACAATTTCCAATTGTTTACATGCAATGGGAAAGATTTTAAAGGAAGGAAAATTGATGCCACATCAACTGAATGAAAGACAAACAGAAAACCCAAAAGTCCTCAGTAAAATGTTGCTTCAATGGCACAAAAGGAAGCCTTTTTTGCATCGAATTGTGACTGGCGATGAAAAGTGGATTTATTTTGAGAATCCCAAACACACAAAATCATTGGTTGATCCAGGTCAACCATCAACATTGACTGCAAGGCCAAATCACTTTGAGAAGAAGGCAACGCTTTATGTTTGGTGGGATCAGGAAGGTGTGGTGTATAATGAGCTTTTAAAACCAAGTGAAGCCGGGACTTGTTTGGCTCAATGGATAGAGCGTCGGCTTGGGGACTGAAGGGTCCCGGGTTCGATTCCAGTCAAGGGCATGTACCTTGGTTGCAGGCATATCCCCAGTAGGGGGTGTGCAAGAGGCAGCTGATCGATGACTCTCTCTCATCAAGGTTTCTAACTCTGTATCTCTCTCCCTTCCTCTCTGTACAAAATCAATAAAATAAATTTAATAAATAAATAAATAAATAAATAAATAAATAAATAAAACCAAGTGAAACTGTTAATTCTGATTGTTACTGACTACAAAAAAAATCAATTTGAACCACCCTTTGATCATGAAACAACCAGAATGTTCCAGGAGACACAGCAAAGTAATTTTGCTTCATGATGATGCACCATCACACACTTCAAAACCAGTTAAAGACACCTTATAAGATATTGCTTGGCAAGTATTAACTCACCTCCTGTATTCACCAGACCTTGCTCCTTCTGATTACCACTTGTTCTGATCAATGGTAAATATACTTTCTGAGCAGCACTTCAAAACATATAAATAAGTGGAAAATTGTGTCTTTGAATGGTTTACCTCAAAATAAGAAAAGTTCTATTGGGACGATATCCACAAATTACTTGAAAGATGGGGAAATGTGTGGTTAGTGATGGACATTACGTTGAATAAAGCACTTTTGATATTTCTCTTGAAATTATTGTGTTTTCTTTGACTACAAAATTCACCTTATTAACTGGTACAACTAGAATGTACTAGCAATAAAATAGGTAAGAAGTAACTGAGGCTACAAATTTCCTAAGTTCTGGACAACAGAAATCATGATGCCAAAATTCATTATAGATATAAAATAGCTTGATTATTCATAACTTAAGTTTAGATAAAAAACACACATGATATTTTATGGCTAACCAAATAGGTAAAATAAAAACATATGTTTTGCCTTAAATTCTTCCTTGTCAGAGGCTTCTGGTGAATGTAAATTACCTTTTTTAAAAAATTGTATCAAGTTACATACCAGAGTTGATTGTTTAGATAGTAATATTATCACTGACCTGTGTTTTAACTCTGTCATGTCACAATGAATGAAATTATTTGAAGAGTAACAATTCCAAACAGCATTGAGGTCAAATATTGAGACTCTTGGTGCACATAACATATACTGTATGTCTATTACATGAATGCCTATTCTTTTATAGATATTGTATTATTTCTTTTTATAAAAAGAGAAAAAGAAAAAATAATAAGCTATTCAAACAGATATGGAAAGAATACTCTTAACAAATCATAGAAAATATATCATTTCCCTCAGGCAACTATATATGATGATGATACACATAATTTACCCAATGACAAAATCTATGTTGTACATCTCAGGGTTTTTATAGAAATTATACTTTTAAACTCAAAAGAAATGTAAAATTAAAAGAAGGCAATGCTATACTTTATGTAATATATTATATAAATACTAAATTTCAGTATAATTTGAAAGGTATAATGATTGAAAGGTATAATAATTAATTTTATGTGTTAGTATGGATGATATCCTTGGATGAGATTAACATTTAAATCAGAAACTTTGAGTAAGCAGTTTTCCTTCCATGATGTATGTGGGCCTGATCCATCAGTTGAAGGCCTAAATAGAACAAAAAGACTGACTTCCCCAAGCATGAGGGAATTCTCCATCAGACTGCTTTCAAACCTTATTTGCTCTTAGGTATCCTGCCTCCTGGTACACACAGAAAATTTTGAATTTTCCAGGATCTGTCATGTGAGCCAGTTCCTTACAATAATTTTTCTTGTTGTTGTTGTTCTTCTCTTTCTCTTCTATTGATTCTATTTCTTTAGGACATCTGGAGTAATAATGATTTCATAATATGTCTTAATGTGCAAGAGCTTTCATAACAAAATACCACAAACTAGGTGCCTTAAACACATTTTTTGAGGCTGGAAATCTAAAATCAAGATGCCCACAAGGTTAGTTTTTGGTAAGATTTTTCTTCCTGGTTTTTAAGCAGCTGCCTTCTCACTGTTTTCTCATACAGCTTCTTCTCTACTGAGTGCAGAAAAAGAAAACACTCTGTGATGTCTCTTCCTCTCCTTATAAGGATATCAGCCTTATTGGACTGGGTCTCCCTTTTTGATCTCATTTAATTTAAATGACCTCCTTAAAGACCTCAGAATCATATTGACAATTAGCTTCAACCTATAAATTTGAGGGACACAATTCAGTTAATAACAAAAAGTATTGGAAAAGAGGTCATATTTTACTAATATTTGAAACACTGACATAGGAGATTTGATTCAAAGAGGAAGAAAACAAATTTAGGAAACGAATATTTAATTAACCAATGAGAGATTTGCGTTTCCATAAATACTCTTTATCTCTTTAACACAGACATTCAAAGAAATTGTAATTCACAAACTATGACATATTTTAATCAGAATATATATGAAAAAATGCAACCACTATTTTTAGGAGCATCCTATATAATAAACAGGTAATATGCAAATTGACACATATGTGTCCATATTCTCCCATTACCCCCCAGAACCCCCATTCAGCCACCTGATGTCTTTTGATTGAGATAGAAACATCAATGATGAGAGAGAATCATTGATCAGCTGCCTCTTGCATACTACCTACTGGGGATCCAGCCTGCAACCCAGGCATGTGCACTGATCAGGAATTGAACTGTGGCCTCCTGGCTAATAGATTGACACATCGAGCCACACAGGCTGGGAATGGCGATATTTTTTTTTAATTTACAATGCACAGAAACTTCACTTGCTTAGTTAAGTTTATTGATAAGTAAGCCAGCCAGAGAAAGATAAATATCACATGATCTCACTCATTTGTAGAACATAATGAACAACATAAACTGATGAACAAAAATAGATCCAGAGACAAAGAAGCTTCTAATATACTGTCAAACTTCAGAGGGAAATGGCCCAGAGGGAAAGAGATCAACCAAAGGACTTATATGCATGTAAATATATAAGCATAACCAATGGACACAGACACTAGGGGGTTTGGGGCATGTGCTAGGGGGTGGGTGTGGCCAGGGAGAGGTCAATGGGGGTAAAAGGAGACATGTAATGCTATATATAATACTTTAAACCATAAAGAACTTTTAAAAAATAATGCAATATTGGCACAAGGTTGCCATATAGAAAAATGAAATACAATTGAGAGTCCATATTAAGCCCATATGTCTATGGCCAATTGCTTTTTTTGTCAAGAATGTCAAGATCATTCAATGACAGATAATAGTCTTTTCCACAAATGGTCCTGTGACAACTGTATAGCTACATGTACAATAATGGAGTTGGATCTCTACCTTACACCATCTACAAAAATCAACTCAAAGTAAATTAAAACCTCAATTCAAGAGCTAAAACAATGAAACTCTTAGAAAAAAAGCATAGGTATGTCTTCATGACATTGAATTTGGCAATGGATTTTTAGATATAACCCCAAAATTATGAATAGCAAAAGAAAAAAATAGATAAATTGTACTACATGAAAATTAAAACTTTTGTACATAAAAATACATTATCAATAAATACGTTATCAAACAACCTAGAGAGTGGGAGAAAATAGTTGCAAGTTATACATTGGTAAGAGTCTAGTATCCAGAATTTATAAAGTCCCTTACAACTCAACAATAAAAGGCAAACATCAGAAGTACTTGCATATACATTTCTCCAAACCTACACAAATACAGTAACAAGTAAGAATGTGAAAAGATGCTCAACATTATTAATCATTAGGAGAATGTAAGTCATAACCACGAGATATCACTTAATACCCACTAGGATGTGTATATTCAAAAAGATAAGTGTTAGGATGTGGAGAAATTAGAGCCCTTATACATTGTTGGTAGAATGTAAAATGATGCGGTATGTCTTGCCGAAACCGGTTTGGCTCAGTGGTAGAGCGTAGGTCTGCGGACTGTAAGGTCCCAGGTTCGATTCCGGTCAAGGGCATGTATGTTGGTTGCAGGGACATCCCCAGTAGGGGGTGTGCAAGAGGCAACTGGTTGATGTTTCTCTCTCATCGACATTTCTAGCTCTCTATCTCTCTCCCTTCCTCTCTGTAAAAAAAAAAAATTAAATATGTTAAAAAAAAAAAAGTTATGTCTTGAGATATAAAAATGTCTTGGATAACAAATAATGTCTTGGATATATTTTTGGAACTATGGTGAAATGACATATAAATGAAACCAGTTTTGCCATAATCTGATTGACATGCTATATATTAAAAGCCTAATATGCAAATTGTCCCCTTGCATTTGACCTGGAGTTCGATTGGGAGACCAGAAGTTTGACCACTCACTATGATATGAGCTGAGCACCAAGGGGTGGCACAGAATATGGCGGGCATTGGCAAAGTATTCCGACCTCTCACCAGCTACCCGGGGGTGACGGTGACAGAGACAGAGGTGCAGTGAGAATGCCGGGTGTCTGCCAAGCTCGCTCTTACTTCCCCTGCCACCCTCCCTTGGGATGCCAGGGTTCATGCACTGAGGAAACCGCCACACTCAGGTATCATCGCCTGTCCCACACCCACATGGTCTCTTCCTGGTGAGTTGGGCCGCAGCTCCTGGAACCGCAGGGGCCAGTCAGGCACTCTGTGGGTTGGCGCAGGAGCCAGTCTGCAAGGCTGGCCGGAGAGAGCATGCTGCCTCCTGGATTCCCGGCAGCACCGCTGGTTGGCCCAAAAGCCCATGCTGTGCCCCAACCCTCACCAATCTTTGCGTGGGGACTCAGGCACCATGATTCAGGTGGATGGGGGCACGAGGGGGCCCAGGGACCCAAGTGCTGTCGAGGGACCAGAGGTTGACATTATTCTAGGATCTGCTATACTCATACACTAGTGTTCATAGCAGCACTATTTACAATAGCCAACAGGTAGAAATAATCCAAATGCCCTTTAGCAGATGAATGGACACTAAATATAATCACTTCAATTAGAAAAACATGTTTAAAAATGCCTCTGTTCATTGTGCAATTTACACTCTAAAATTTCTAATTTCATCACTTTTTGGGGTTTTATATTATGACTATTTCATTTAAACTGAAATTGAAAGGATGAGTTTATTTTAAATTTTGTTCTTGCTTGTTTTGAGTTTTCCTGTGGGTTTTAATTGATCTTATTACTAAAAGAGTTACTTAGAGCAGACATTTTCTGTGAAAAAATAATGTGCTTAAATTATATTTAAGGAGTTGAAATAACTTTTTAAAGTTCATCTTATTTTTTCTTAATGATCTGCTTAGAAATATAATGTTTATTTAATATTTAGAAAATCCTATCAGGATAATATTCTATGTAACATTTGGAACTTAAAGTATCGCCCACAAGAGGGCTCTCATTTTTCTTCAGTTATACCTTTCAGAAAGAAATAAAAATCATATTTTATAGATTATAGCTTATGTACCATTTAATATGTCAAATATGTTCTATGAATAGTATATTTAAAATAGACTTATTATAAATATACTATTATAATAAAGTATAATTTTTATACATTCCTAAGATGTTTTCTACATTTATCTATAAAACTCTTTGCGAAAAGGAATTGTAGACTGAAATATGATTTAAAGAAGAGATAAATTAAATAAATCCTCTTTTATAGTTCATATATCACATCCTCTAAAATAAATGAAGTATACAGTTAATTTTCTATAGCAATCTCCAACACAATGAAAGGAACTTTTACCAACTGTGATTGGAAATAGAGCCTTAATCTGAAAATTGGCAAAGTGAGTTTATCAAATTTCAGATTGTAGGTACAATATAAAAATCTAGATACAATATAAAACAATAATTTCATAGTATCTATATCATGTATGGCAGATGTGTGTGTGACTAAGAGTTTCTTTCCTTGAGAAACTCAGTCTATAATCAGAAATGGGCCTATGAATGAATAATAATGATCTACATTAACTGCTATAAAGAAAAGTGCTAATCAAAAGACCTCATCATTAATTCCAAGGGAGATGTGAAGACTGGAGTGTTGCATACTTTGAACAAGTCCCTTGAAAAATCCTCATGCCTTCCACATTCCACAGCTGAGAACAACTGTACCAAATGAAAGTGTGGAGAGAGAAACCAAGAACCAAGGAGAATCTAGGAAGTTTTCTAAATCAGGGATTAAAGGTAAAATAGTTTAACATGAGGAGCAATCCAAGTAGAGGAGAGAGTGATCAAAGTCATGGAGTTAAGAAATTAAAAATAAAATACACAAAGGGCCACATAATGTCTTAAGGAATCAGGACATATCCAGGAGTCTGAGGAACTGATTAGGACACAGGGAATGGTGAATGATCAAGTGAAGGACTTGTATGCATGCATATAAGCATATCCAATGGGAGCAAGACACAGGGGTTTGGAGTGAGGGTATGTGCCAGGGGTAGGAAAGACTGGGGCGAGGGGGTAGGTCAATAGTTATTTATATATATATATATATATATATATATATATATATATATATATATATATATATATCTCTTTGCCCCTGAATGACTAAAAGCCTACAAAAAGTAAGAAGCTCTAAATCTAAGTGTCCGAGCTGACATGCACACCACGCATTGTTAGTGCTTGTTTTCTACTCTCAGTGTGTGAAAAGGGACAATTAGAAAGCTATTTTTGAAGTCTCAAAGCCCTCAGGAAAGGAATACTATGTGTACCTCCTTCTTACTTGCTTCTTTTGAATCATTAGTAGTTTGTTGTTGGGTAAGACATATGACTCATGTGAGTATGTTTTGACAATTTTATATTTTCTGGAAATTCACTTTGGGAAGAAAAGAGCACCATGGTGAGTGTTATGACTTTGAACAGATTGAGTCTTGCCATGATTTAATCTATTATGGTACAGAATTCAGTGTATTGCCAATGTATACCTATATCCACACCTACCATGTTAACAACTCCCAAATTTCTTTCTGTGAGTCAGAAACTCAGATTTTAGTTTGGCAGAATATATAACACAAATTTTGGGCTGGGAGAAATTATTTTTAAAATAAAAATAGCTAATATTATCAAGAAGTTACTTTTTTCTTATTTACCATCAATGCTAATGTGTTTACGTCTCATAAGAAAACGGTGAGGTTAGTACCATTATAATTGCTGTTTTATAATGGGTCGGCAACTAAGTAATTGCGGGTTTCACACATATATGGCTTCAGTTGAATTTTTAGGTTTGCAGACGTAGTACAAATGTAAAACACATTTTGTTATTTGATAGTTGGCTATTTAGCTGTTAATCAGTAAAAAAAGTTTTTTGATCTGTTTTGTAGTTTTCGTTTGGCGTTCGTTGAAAAATGGAAAATCAAAAGGAACATTTTCGTCATATTTTGCTTTTTTATTTCCGCAAAGGGAAAAACGCATCGCAAGCTCATAAAAAGTTATGTGCTGTTTATGGTGACGAAGCCTTAAAAGAATGGCAGTGTCAAAATTGGTTTGCCAAATTTCGTTCTGGTGATTTTTCACTCAAAGATGAAAAACGCTCTGGTCGTCCAGTTGAAGTTGATGACGCCCTAATCAAAGCAATAATCAATTCGGACTGTCACAGTACAACACGTGAGATTGCAGAGAAGCTTCATGTATCACATACATGCATTGAAAATCACTTAAAACAACTTGGCTATGTTCACAAACTCGATACATGGGTTCCTCATGAACTGAAAGAATCACAGTTAACGCAACGCATTAGCAGCTGCGATTTGCTAAAGAAACGTAATGAAAATGATCCATTTTTAAAACGACTGATAACTGGCGATGAAAAATGGGTTGTTTACAACAATATCAAGTGGAAAAGATCATGGAGCAGGCCAGGTGAACCAACTCAAACAACATCAAAAGCTGATATTCATCAAAAGAAGGTTTTGTTATCAGTTTGGTGGGATTACAAAGGAATTGTCTACTTTGAACTCTTACCACCCAACCGAATGATCAATTCTGATGTCTACATTGAACAACTAACGAAATTAAACAATGCAGTTGAAGAAAAGCGGCCCGAATTGACAAATCGAAAAGGTGTTGTATTCCATCATGACAATGCAAGGCCACACACATCTTTGGTCACTCGGCAAAAATTAATGGAGCTTGGTTGGGATGTTTTGCCACATCCACCATATAGTCCTGACCTTGCACCATCTGATTACTTTTTGTTTCGATCTTTACAAAACTCCTTGAATGGTAAAAATTTCAATAATGATGATGATGTCAAATCGTACCTGATTCAGTTTTTTGCTAATAAAAACCAGAAGTTTTTTGAACGTGGGATTATGATGCTGCCTGAAAGATGGCAAAAGGTCATTGATCAAAATGGGCAATACATTACAGAATAAAGTTATTTAGTTCCATGAAAAAATTGTCTTTGATTTTCTTTTAAAAATCCGCAATTACTTAGTTGCCGACCCAATAGATAAAGAAGCTTAACAAATGTGGTTCTGTCATTGTGCTCCAACTAATATCATCTTCCCACAGAAGAATGAAGAGGCTGGCACAAGGTATGGAGACCAGCCTCCACCCCAACCCTTAGAAGTAATGTATGTATCTCCCTCAGGTTCAATTCAACCATATGGTTGTATTAGTCTGCTCAGCCTGCATTTACAGCATAGCACAGACTGAATGGCTTAAACAACAGAACTTTATATTATCACAATTTATGGAAGCTAGAAGTCCAAGATCAAGGTGCTTTTAGCTTTTGTTTCAGGTGATGTTTCCTTCCTGGCATGAAGCCTTATCACTGTATCCTCATGTGGCTTCTCTGTTTGCCAGAGAGAAAGATCTCCGTGTCTCCCTCTTTCTAAAATAAAACCCACCAGTCCTATTGCATTAGGATCCACCCTTATGACCTCATTTAAACTTAATTATCTTCGTGAAGGCCCCATCTCCAAAAATACTCACATTGGGATTTAGAGATTCAATACATAAATTGTGACACAATTCAGTCCATAACAATATTCCCTCTATCTTTCTGTCCATCGGTGGGTTCTTTTCCAATGGTCTGCTTATGCCCAAGGTACTCTCATCTCTTATTCTTCTGAAAACCTTTCCTTTTGCCTTGACTTCAACCCCATGGGACTTGCAAAGGTGATATTAATTCTCCTTCTTCCTGCTAAAAGTGGGAAAAATCAGAGACTTGCTTCTGACCAGCTGCCCTTCTGGTCTGAAGTCTATGCCTCAACAGGAAATTTTTCACATGGCCACCAAAATTATCCCTGTAAAAATTAATTGAATGTCTCTCAATTATCTAGACAACAAAGTCAGCCTTTCTCAGCATGACTTTACAATCTTGTCCAATCTACTTTCTTTATTTTATCACTCTGTGCTTCAATCAAGGTCTAAATCCATTCTTGTTGATCTATTACTTTATTTGCTGCCATTTAATGCTTTGCATGTGCCTCTGCTGTGAGACTTATTTCCTTTCACCTTGAATAACTGCAAATTGTTTATATCACCCTATATAGTTAGAAAATCATTGGGACAGAGACATTATTTATTTATTTCTGTAACTTAAACTGACAGGTATATGTAGGTCCTTACTAATTCATTTTTAAATAATATGCTCACTCAACAAATATGTATTCAATGCCTATTATGTGTTAGCCCTCTGCCTTAAGATAAAGTGTTCTTAACAAACTATTTATTATTTATTTATTTATTTATTTATTTATTTATTTATTTATTTTATTGATTATGGTCTCACATAATTTTCCTTATTCCCCCATTCCCATCCCAAACCCCTCCCTAGATATGCCCCACCCCCACACCCCGTTGTCCATGGCTACTGGCTAGGCCCATATGTATGCAAACAAACTATTTTTTATCAGCATAAAATGAGTTCTTAGTTTAAGTGACAGTTCATAGGTTATAAAATGTTTTAAAATTCTGCAATCCTTAGTCAAGATTGAAAAAAAAATGCTATGGGTTTCCCTTTGCATTTAATTAGGCTTAACTGAATGTAACTACCTCAAAGCAGAATGGCTTACTAAATAAAGTAACTTCTTCACACAAAGGGAGCCTAGAAGAAGGCATTCCAAGTGCTGAAACAAAGGGCTTTGTGGTTGTCAGGGACCCTCCATCTTTGCACCTATATTTCTTAACTATTTCCCTGCCTCCATGATACATGTACTTGCCTGGCTGACAAATGAAATGTGAAACTTCAAGAAGTTCCATAAAACAATTCCATTTAAATCTAACTGGCCAGTGTATAATCATATGGCTATATTAGGGGAGAGAGGGATGAGAAATATAATATTTTAGCCTGGAACATTGCCACCTTTAATAAAATCAGAAATTCCTTATTAAAGGAGAGAGAATAAATGGATAGTTGGGTCTTGCTAGAAGTACATGTAAACTTCAAGAAAAACAAACAAATCTGTGAAACTGAAATGAAACGGGATTGCAAAATGTGTTTTTAGGTATAATTTAGCTGAACCTAAAGTGTTTACATTCAATTAAATTACAATGTAAATAATCACATTATTAAAATGGGAAAATAATTGTCAATTAGAACTCCAAGTTTACTTGGCCAACAGCCCAAATACCTATCTCTATTTCCCCTACTGAGTGTCCCCTGTCAGCTCCTGACATTAAACCCACCCATATTTTCATCCATTTACTTTATGTCCTAAAGATTATTTTCCTAAGAATTCTCTTCTATCCCTTTCTTTGGCCTATATGGTCTCTTACCACCCTTGAAGTGTTTACATGTTTGTCTCAAGTAGCTCACCCAGACAGATTTGGGGTAATTAAGATTTATTTGCTAAACAGCAATGGAACTTATTACTCACATCTTGAGAAGAACCTGAAGCAACCCTTTTAGAACACAGCAAAGGAAGAGTTGTAGGGCTAGGGAAGTGTTGTCTGGAGAGAAGAGTTCCAAGTAGTAAAAATATAATTGGAACTTCAGTTCCTTTTGTTTTTATTCTCTGTTGGTCCAGAAACATCAATGTTTCTATATTTGGGTGATAATTAGCCACGTCCTCTATCCTCTTTATCTTTTAATGTTAATATCTGCCCTAAACATGTTTAAAATGGAAAATCACATGTTATTATTATTGACCATTATGGATTATAAGCAACCAGTTAAATTTTCTTCTTAATTGCAGCTCTAGGATAAAAAACAAACAAACAAATAACAAAACAAACAAAAAAAAAACACAGAAAAGGTTAAAATAGTATTTGAGACTCTTTTGTAAGCATGGGGATTAAACATATATATTAATCTCTAATAACTCCCAAAATTGCATTAATATTATAGCAAATATTTGTTTTATTATAAGTCTGCAAGAACATGGAGGATATAAGATAAAATACCAGAGGAAAAAAGCTCACCAAATTTTGGGAAGTAAATTGATGAATGGTAACTGACTTGGCAGAGTATAGAAAGGTCAAGTCTAAATGCCCAGAGAGGGAAAAAATTAAGAGGCGACGTTCAAGACTGGAAGAGTCTGGTGTTACAGAGTAACAATAATGACACAGAAGAGACAGAATAATGGGTTTAAAGCTTCTATAGGAAAGGTTAGACCCCATACACCTTCTGACAACTAATACCCCTATAACCTTCTCTGACTATTGCAGGAAATTGAAATTTGTTCCCTGAAGAAAGTCCACACACAAAAAAGCCTCAGTATGTGGAGGCAAATGACTATACTGAACATACTGGCCTACTGGGCCCAAAACGGAGAACATGTGGGGACATATAATACTACAGACCACTATGAGAAAGTCAACACACAATGTTTTGTTCCAGGCTCAGGCAGCAGGCCTCATTTCCATGTAAAATTATTCACAAGAGCTGGCTAGCTACAAAGAGAGGATTGACATTTGTGGGCCTACTTGTGAAACTTAGCTCTCTCACCTAGTGAAGCCAACCAATTGACTAAAATCCCCCAACCACACTGTCCAATGAGCTTTTTAATGCCTTCTTCTTAAACATCAGATAACAGGCAAGATCTCTGGGACTATTAGGAAATCATCTACACAAAAATGAAAAAATATAAAACAATAAAATAGAGGAAAATTTCACACAGTGCAGAAAGAGAAAGGGACAAATGGAAATCAAACTTTAAAAAATATTTAATATACTCAGAGTGGGGAAAATTTAAAAAAGATATAGCTTTTCTTAAAAAAGAAATTTAAAAGACTAGATCAGAGATAAAGAAACAATTTTTAGAAATTAAATATATATATGTGTGTAAGTACACCTCTTAAGGATATGGCAGATTAAAGATGCTTACATATTCTTTGCTATCTCTTTCATTGAGATTTAAATGGGTTGGCCTTACTGGGCCAATAAAATGTAGTAGAAATGACATTGTGGACTTCTATGGGTAGGTCATCAGGATCAATCCCTAGAGCCACCACTGAAGACTTGGAAAATAATGTCTGGGTACCAGTCACCATATAAAGCATTTTATACCACCATGTTGAAGAAGCTATTTAGGCACACTGGTCAGTAGTTAGCCTCCAGCCAAGTCTCCAGACATGTGAATTAAATGATCTTAGATGATTCAAGACAGCCTATTTATCAGCTGAATATCACCAAGTAACCTCCAATAACGTCACTTGAAATAGTTGAGTGCTAACTAAATTCTTGCCTCACAAATTCATGAGCTATAATAAAATAGTTATTATAAGGCACTATGTTTGAGTTTGTTACATAACAGTAGGTAACTGTAACAAGGGTGAGTGATAAAGTTAAAGAAACTTCCTGAAAATTAGAGGAAAAAGACAGATCAAGAATAAATCAATAAATATATGTAAGATTATTCATGAAGGCTCAATAACCAGGAGAGGCTCTTTGAGGAAAGAATAAGGGCAAATGGAAGAAAGTAGATTATTATATAAACTATACAAGGGTGTTTTCCTTGAATTGGAGAACATGAGTTTCCAGAATGAATGAATTCAATGAGTGTCCAACACAAGAAATAAAATATTAAAAAATAAATATGGATAAAAGAAAAATTCTGAAAGTTTCTAGAGGGTGAAAGAAGTGACCTATGAAAGAGCAAAGCCACAATGCCTTAAAAACTCAGGCAAACTGGTTTCTAACTTAAAATTATTTACCTTTTCACACTCCAAACCAAATTTGATGGTACAAAAATATTTTTTACATTTCACAAAATTTAAATTTTTCTCAGGAAGATAGATGTGGCCTATCATCAAAGTGATGACATAAATTCAGAAACAGCAATATATGGGATCTAGAAATCAGAGAAACAAGGCAGAGACAACTACTAACATATGAGTAGAGATATGAAAGCTATGTGACTGGATTGGAGAGCAACCTGCCAAATTGGAATGAACAGACAAAAGGCTGCATGATGAATATAGAAATGGAATTGACAGAGTAACTGATGCATGTGATTGTTCTGAGAAGGCTTCAGGCAGCTCTATGGGAAAGTTTAAAAGAATTACTGTTGGTTACACAGAAAGTTAAACAAATAAAAATCAAGATAATTTCAAACTCCAAGAAAAAGAAGTTGTAAAAGAAGAGAAATGTAATGAAGTGTGTAATGTGGCTTAGCTATAAAAATTGTTTATTTAATTATAAGGTTGTAAACATTGAATATTGACAGGAGAAATGGTGGTATATTGGAAGATTAAGCAGAAGTGTGCAAGTGTGTGTGTACTAAATTCTAATTCACTTTAGCAAGCACAAAGTAGATACAATTAAAATTTTATAATCCAAGAAATAGCACTAAGTGATTTTTTTTTTTAAGAAATGTAGAGGATAATAGAACAAAAGTTAAAAGTAAGGTAAATTGGAGAGGAAGACGAGTGTGTCTGATGTTGCTGTATTCTCTCAAGAGTTGTAGTATTGTTTGTTTTTTGAACATATACATGTACATTATTTTAATATAATAAGATTTAAATTTTGCTTCATTTCTTTATTTAATGACTGTCTCATAGATAATCTATATATATAAAAGCCTAAGTGACCATCACAACTGAACGAATGACTGAACAGGCTGCGTGGGGCAACCAGGCCTGCAGGGGCGCAGTTGGGGGCAATCAGGCTGGCAGGAGGGGGCAGTGAGGGGCGACCAGGTTGGCAGAGGGGGACGTTAGGGGTAACCAGGCCAGCAGGGGGTGCAGTTGGGGGCGACCAGGCTGGCAGGGGGGCAGAAAGGGATGATCAGGCAGGCAGGCAGGTGAGCAGTTGGGAGCCAGTGGGTCCCGGATTGTGAGAGGGATGTCCGACTGAATGGTTGGGATTGGGCCTAAATCAGCAGTAGGACATCCCCTGAGGGGTTCCAAATTGGAGAGAGTGTAGGCTAGGCTGAGGGGAGCCCCCATGCATGAATTTCATGCACTGGGCCTCTAGTTTAATTATATTTAATTCAGTTACAAGTTATGCTCCTTCTAAAGTTTTATGCATAAAAAAATATTATTTGTACCCAGAAAATATGCATATTTTTTACTTTATTGACAAAGTTTAAAATTAAACATCCCACATCATCATTTCTACTATTGGATCTTGTTCCACATAAAAGAGGAAAAATTGGTTTCTTGTTGTTTGAAGTATGTATTTATTTGATAACCAATAATAGGTAAAGTAAATAATTTGCCAAGCAGATTTTTTTAGCACTTTACATTAAATGCTATACATATGCTTTACACATATTTATTTAGTTAATATATGAGGTATGAAAATGAGCTGGAATTATTTGGCTGCAAGTGAGAATACATACACACAAATAACAGTAGTTTAAACAAAAGAGATATGTTCTCTTCTCTCCCACATTACAGATGTCTGAGGGTACAAGAGCAAAGACTGGTGAAGGACTTTACTCCAAAATGTCTGTGAGAATCCCAGGTCCTCCCACCAATTTGCTCTGGTGTGCCCAGGTGTGACCCACGCCCTCATGGTCAAAGGTGAATGTGGATGTATGTAGAGATACTGCACATTTCAATTCAGAACCCCATAATAAAGTGGGTATAGTAATACAGTGAGGTGTGATCCTTGTGCTCATGAAGAGTCTTGCCTTTGATTTCTAAATACGCAACATCTGTGAAGTTCAATAAAGCAAAGTGCACCAGAATTAGGTATGCCTGTATAGACTCTTCCAGGTCACAGAATAGAAAAATGAGTGGAGATGAAGAGAGACAAAAGGTAAGCTTTGTCTATTTTTTTAGTAAGACAAATTAAATCTACCACATGTCAGTTTTGGTTAGTTTCCTTTGGCTACATATTAGTCACAGTCACACACACACACACACACACACACACGCGCGCACACACGCGCACACACACACACACACACACACACACACACACGAGCTTGCAAATGCCCAACAAAATAAATAACTTATTATAGAAGAGAAAGTTGAGCAATATTAGAATTTATTATCTCCATTTTACAAATGAAGAAATGAAAGCATGAAGAGGTTAAGTATCTTGCTACAGGTCACAAAACTAGTACATGGAGAATCAGGATTAAGTACACAGTAAGAATGGGTTTTAAAACCTGCACTCAAAAGCTACATGATTTACTGTCTTTCAGTTTTTCATTTGTCCACTTGCATTTCTCAGTTGTGTTTGATTTTTGTGCAAACTGTGTCAATGAGCTTTGCCTAAGACTAAATTGAAGCCTCTGAGTCAAGAATTAGTTCCTGAATAAACCAGTGATGAGGCTGGTGCCGGAATAGGTGACTCAGACCTCCATGTCCCCTATTAGATTAGTACTCCATCTAATACCTGTGGCTTTATGGGACTTTCAATGACCAGCTGGAGGAGAAAGAAGCCCAACCTTGTTTCAGGGATGAGTCCGTTTGGTATACAGTGGCAAGCTGGAAATGAACTGCTGTGTCAGGATAGCTCCATTGCCTGATGGGTCTGAAATACTGTGTGGAAATGAAATCCTACAGGGTTGAGCTTTGGGTCATGCACTTCGTCATCCACTTTGTATGGAGAGAGAAGTGCCCTGCTCTCAGTACATGCAATCAGTCTCCAACTTCCACAGGTTCCATATGCATAGATTTCAGTTACCATAGTTGGGCTAAATAACACCACTCTTTCAACAACATGGTTCACAATCCAGTCTCCATGGTACATTCAATATGTGTAACTCCATCAAGTACAAACTAGGCTACTAATTCCTCAGGCAAATAACATTTGCATCGTGAGCACTTACTTCATCACTTCCTTTCAAATTTGACAGCAATTGGTCACTGCAGTCCGTTATTCAGTGCAAGCACAGATAGCAAGACCACACAGACCAGATTGTTTATCCATTAAAGTCTTTGCCACTTATTTTTTAATGCAATTACCAATATAACTGAGTTTCCATCTGCTATATTTTCATCTATTGTGTATTTTGCTATATGTGTTACATTCCCTATTGTTTACTTCTCTGGGATTAGATTAGGTTAATTTATTTCACTATTTCATTTTTTTCTCAGTTTTAACTAGACTGTCTTAAACTTTGTGATTTCTCTAAGGATTATAATATGCATGTTGAACTTATAACACTGTATCTTGAAATAATAGTATGACTTTTCATAGATAGTGCAAAAATCTTAAATAGGGCATTCTATTTCCCCACTCTCATTGCTACTTTTTTTTTAACACATTATACTTCCTCATATGTTATTAACTTCAGAACATATTCGTAAACAGTTAATTACTTTTGAGAAATTTAAAAATGAGAAATAAACATATTTTATATTTAACAAAATAGTTACCATTTCCAACATTCTTTGTTCATTTTTTTAGATCTGAGTTTCCATCTGGCATCCTTTTTTAGTGTAAAGAACTCCTTCTTTATTGCTTTTAGTTTAGATTTGCCAACGAAGATTCTCTCAACTAATCTTTTCTGGGGGGAAAAATGCCTTTGTGAAGGATATTTCCAGTTTGTGTTTCTTGGCCATTTTCACTGGGCATTCCTTGTTGACAATTTGTTTCTTTAAGCATTTTGAAGATGTCATTCAATGTATTATGGTATGTATAGTACCTGATGAGAAGCCAAGTCATTCTTTTTCTTTTAAATATGTTGTTATTGATTTTTAGGAGAGAGAAAAGGAGCAGATAGAGAGATGGAAACATCAATGAGAGAGACATATTGATAATCAGTCTGCTGCCTCCTGCACACCCCGACTGGGGATCGAGCCCACAACTCAAGCATGTGCCCTGACCTGGAATTGAACTGGCGACCTCTCCATTCATAGGTCAATGCTCAACCGCTGACCAAAACTGGCCTGGCCCGAGTCATTCTTACCTTGCTCTTGTTTGTGCATTGTGTCATTGTTCTCTGACCATTTTTAAAAAGATATACTTTTATTGATTTCAGAGAGGAAGGGAGAAGGAGAGAGAGAAGCATCAATGATGAGAGAGAATCATTCATTGGCTGCCTCCTGCATGCCCATAATGGGGATTGAGCCCTGGGCATGTGTCCTGACCATGAATTTAAGTGTGATCTCCTGATTCAGAGATTAACTCTCAACAACTGTAAGGTTAACTCTCACCCAGGCTGTCCTCTGACCATTTTTAAGATTTTCAAAGCTCATTTTCAGAAATTTTATTATAATATAGCATGGCATAATTTCTAGACATTAAATCTGCTTTAAGTTTGTTGACCTTCTTTGATCACATAAAATTTGGAAATTTTTCAGCAATTGTTTTCTAGTATCAAAGTAACTCATCAGTCACGGTGAACACCTGGAGTTATCTCTCCTAGGCAACATAGAACCTCACTTAAGCCTCATCAATAATCTAACACTATCACAACTGCAATAAATTAGCATCACATAGCTCTTAATAAAATGCTGTGAGGAGGATATAACATCACTTGGTGATAATTCTGTCAAAACATGTATAAGCTAAATCTAATCATGAGAAAACCTGAAGAAAAAAAAGAAAAACAAACAAATTGAGGGAGTCTATAAAATAACTGACCTGTACTTTTCAAAGATGTCAATGTCCAGAAAGATGTTTAAAATGCTGAGAACTGTTCCAGATTTAAAAAAAACTAAAGACACATGAAAACAAAGCATAATACATGATCCTGGATTGGAGCCCAGGCTGGGGGAAAAATAGGTATGTAAGACATAATTGAAACAATTCATCATATTTGAGTATAAAGTGTGGATTGGATAACAGTATCATATCAATGTTAAATTTCCTGATTTTGATAGCTAAACTGGGGTTATGTAAGGAAGTTTTAGGACATAAGCACTGAAGTATTTAGGGTAAAAAAAACTCGCACTCTCTTCAGCTTTCACTTGTTTTAGAATAAACAGAAAGTGTGTATTCTGAGGGAGAAAAAGGAATGAGGGAAAGGGAAAAGAAAAGAGGAGAGCGGAGAGGAGGAAAAGAGAAAGATCAAATAATACAACAAATGGGGTAAAAATATAACCAATTGACACATATGAACAAAGGCCATATTTGAGTTCCTTGTAACTTTTCTATAGATATAACAGAATAGTAAAATAAAATTTACCAAAGTTTATCATAAAAACATCTTAAAGAGTTATAGGGTTGTATGTGTTAGGATGTGTGAGGTAGCAGTTGAGAACAGGTACATTTCTAATTTTTAACTTAAGTATAACATGAATTAAAAGCGACTAAATAGCCCTAAGTTAACACTCAATTTATAGTGAAAATGAAAGTAGCCATTATTAAATACCTTATTTTGTACAGGTATTGTATCATGCATTTTATATACATTTTGCTTATTTTACACAATAATCCTATAACATTGGACCCTAATATGCAAATATAACCCTAATATGCAAATATAACCCTAATATGCAAATAGACCAAAAGGTGGAACAATTGAACAACCAGTTGCTATGATGTGCGCTGACCACCAGGGGACACACACAGAACATGCAGGACATCAGCAGCAGGAAGCAGAGGGTGAAACATGGTGGGCATTGGCCGAGGCAGAATGGTGGAGCAGGCAAGTGGGGTGCCAGACCAAGGCAGGGTACCAGTTACTGTCATAAGGGCGAGCCTCTGGTGGTTATTGAAAATTCTTTGCATCTGCTGTGGGCGCCAGGGCCCATTCCCAATCACTCTACGCTGTCAGTTAGCAGATGTGAGCAGGGCCAGCACCATCTGTTGGAGCTGTGGCGACGGGAGTAGGGCTGCCAGCAGACAAGGGACTGGGGGCCACAGTGGGAGGGGCCAGGCGGGGGCACAGAGGATAGATCAAGACTAGCCCCTGTGCCCACCTAAGCCTTATGGCCCACAGTTCCTTTCAAGGTGCACAAATTTATGCACTGAGATATAAAGAAATTGAAGTGGCAAGGAGTAAGCTGCTTAACATACAGCTAGTAAATAGAAATGTCAGGATTCAATCCCCAGATCTAACCCTATAAAATGTGTGCTGTTAGGCATTTCATTATACTGGTTCCCAAATATAGTATGTTTGGAAGTTCAGTCCATTAATTAGTTACTCGTGTGTTGGGGTTTGAGGGACTTATTTTGCAACAGCAAGACATCTTGTGCATTTGTTTTTCACTTTAGCAGAGGATCTCTCAAGGTAAAACATTGTGGTCCTTGGCTCACACCACCTTAATAAAACCCAGGTGTATTCAGCCAGATTATATGACACATATTCAGGTTCATGTTTGATTTCAAATTAAGTATCTAGATGATTTATGTAAATAGTTTACCTCTTTCTTTCCCATGTGGATTCCAATACTAATCTTCAATCTGCTTTCCCAACATTCCCTGCACTTACAGTTTTTCTTTTTAAACCCTTTGTTGTTATTTTTATAATCACAAAGAGACTCACCTAGACCAGCAACTATTATTATCCCCTTGATTTTTTTTCTTTTAGGGAAGAAATGAACTTCTAGTTATGTGACTACACTGCATTTTATCAGTGTCATAGAAGAAAACATTGTTATTTCGGTATGTTAAGAGTTATTGATATTACCAGTATATGGCTTTATAGTAACGGGGATCATTTAAGCAGTTTAAAAATTTAAGTAATTTCAATTTTGGTATATGTAACTATATGAAACTTAGTCTCTATTTTTTACTCTTTGGAGAAAGGCAAACACAGATACATTTTAGGGTTAGGTGATTTGAATTCTAAATATGGTTGATAAACCAGATTACACAAAATCTAAACCTACTGGAGTTTTCTTCACTAAGATGAACTGAAACCCAAACATACATGAAAGTTTAAAAATACTTCATGACTAACTTATTTTATTCATTCTAGTCTTTCCACACTTCCTGATTAGTCTAACACCAGTGTGACTATTTCCACGGTTGTGTAAGACAAGCTTTTGAGCTGACTAAAATTAGGAAGCAGGGAAAAGTCTCCAGCCAAAGGCTGTTTTCCATTGACTTTGTTTTATTGCCGTTTTATGTACTTGAAAAACCAACAAAGAAAAAATCCTTTCATGAGATTTCCAGATTTTTTTAGAGATAAAAGTTCAGTAAAATATGTAAATACTGGCATGGATACTAAACTCTTGAGTTGTTGAGTGTCATTTTGATTCATTATACATGATCTAATAATCTCAGATTAAGTGCCAGCCAGGTAAAACTATCTCCAATGTATAATGTGGTCAAGAACACAGGTTTTGCTAGAACATTCTTGGGAATGCTATATTGATGAGAGGCCTCGGTCCATCTGCATTAAACTCAGTTTCTTCCCTTAAAGTCCGTTTGGATAATGAGATAGCTGTTTATTTATAAGATCTGGCTTAGCCTCTGGTACTTTTAGCTGTGCCACTGCAAAAGTTTTCTGTGATTTTACATCCAGTTGGACCTTAAAGATAAACGAATTCATAATGTGGAGTTTGTATATGAAAAGCTGAAACTCCAGGGTATAACTGACTTGCACCCTGGAGTTTGTACTCAGCTAGAACACAGAATACGTGTTTACTGATTTAGGACTTACTTTGACTTTTTTGGTCTTTTTTGTTGGTTTGTTTGCTTGTGGACCCAACAAAAGCAATCTCTTTAAACACTTTAACTCATTCCTCCCTGTGGGATTGACAAGGACACTTCTTCCATCCCTCCTCTCAATAGGAATGAATGGCCCTGAGAGAATATGAGATAAACAAGTACCACATCAACAACATTATACTATGATTATGTCCGAATGTCAGTGATCACTTGGGTATTTTCCCGCAGGAATTTGATCCTCTCTCATAAATAGCACAAAGAGAACTATAGAAAAAAACAAGCCAGTACACACATGAGGTAAGAGAAAAGGGAGCCTTAACATTTACTCCATTCCAGTAGGTTAGCTCTTCAGTAACATGACTTATTAACTATATCCATGTGAGCAGAGATAGCAGGTGCAGCAATGGGTCTGCAGTTCTCCATATAACTCTGGATGAATAGACTTGAGTAAGGTGTTTCTTTTTGTTCAAATCTATCCCTCACTCCCCCACACATCTTCCCTCAACTGCTCTAACCAGTTTGAATCAGTTGATAGAGCTTCAACCTGCATACAGAAAGGCCCCAGGTTCCATTCCAGTCAAGGGCATGTACCTTGGTTGCATGCACATCCCCAGCAGGTGTTGTGCAGGAGGCAGCTGATTGATGTTTCTCTCCCATTGATGTTTCTAACTCTCTATCCCTCTCCCTTCTTCTCTGTAAAAAAAAAAAAAAAAAAAAAAAAAATATATATATATATATATATATATATATATATATATATATATATATATTTTATTTTTTTTTTTTAAAGAGATGGAGCTAACTCCACTAAGGGCTTTATGATGTACCTCATTTAATTTTTATCATAATATTATGATATAGGTATTATTTTTTCAATTTTATAGTAGAAAAAACTGAGTCTTAAAGACATTAAATAAAACATCTCACTGTCCTCTTGCTTCTACATTATGAAACCACCTATTCAAACCCCTAATTCCTAATTATTATGCCTTATATCTTCAAATTTTACTAAAAAATCAGGAGTGGAAATATAGTAATAACATTAAGATTAAAGTTTGTTATATTTAGGATAATTTCTAGTTAATGTGCTGACGTTGAAGTGTGAAGAATATAGTGTTTTTAATCTAAGACCTTGAGACAAAAAATATGAAAGAAATAAACTAAAATGTTTCATAAAAATATTAAACTAGTCTGTACACCATAATCTAAAGAGTGCATTGGCATCACCAAATAGCTAACCAGTTAGTAATTCATCAAGAATTTCTGTACAGTTAATACATAAAAGAGAAAGCTAGATACAAAATTTTCAACTCATTTTTATTTTGCTAAATCACATTGCATATTAAGTATTGGGAAGCACTTTAGAACTCAAGTGGACTATTTATTTAACCCATTAACTAACATTCATTTAATTGAATGGAAGTGTGTGTGTGTGTGTGTGTGTGTGTGGGTGGGTGTGTGTGTGTTGGGAAAGAGGTGGAAATAATAACATATATTTTAAGTTTACTAATAAACAAAAAAAGTCCTTCTAAAAACCCACAATATATATTTAAAATAAGAGAGAGAGTGTGTGTGTGTTGGAAAGAGTTATGTAATTTTAGATCAAAATTCCTTTAAAAACAAATAATGATAGCATCAGGGTTCTTTCTCTGGAAAAGCAACAAAATATTTATTTTAAAGCATAGAATCAGTGCTTCATATTTGTTATGAAAATACCATATGTAAACTGCTACACCTTCCTGCTTTCATTCATATAGTAGCCCTTTGCATGAATCCATGCGCCAGTAGTTCATTGCCACCCCACCCTCCATTAGATCTCCACTCATTGCCCTGCCCTCCTTTAGCTACCCCTGCCCCTCCACCCCAGCCCCCCCTTCTTATCTCGCTGCCCTGCTTCCTCTTGTAGCCCTCCACCACCCACTTGTAGCTCACTGCCCCACCCTTCTGCTGATCTGTGATCTGGTCATTAGACTTCAAGGCATAACGACCATTTGCATATTACATCTTTATTATATAGGATTAGTGATTTAATTTTTTACTCGACACAAATATGTACTGCAGAGTTGAAAGCTGCTAAATCCGTTACTTGAAAACTGTTTGGCTGAATGAACTAAGTTATTTAAGCAGTAATAGATGCTATAATTTTATTGTTGATGTCTTTACTCACTATTATTATCCATTAAATAGAGGAGCTCTGTACAAATGATAAATACCCAATTCAAAGAAACAGAAACTTTCCTTCTCATTGAGAAATTAAATTGCTTCAATTTTCTATCTGTGCAAACCTACACATCATTTGGATAGCTCCCAAAATCTTGTTTTAATGAAACACATTTAGAATCTGATTTTAATGGAACACATTTCTATCTTTGTCATACTTTCTGAAATACAATACAGGTTGGCAGTGCTACATGCTGCTCATCAGCATACAGCAGGTAATCTTGTCCTTATCAGTCTTATCAATCACCTGCCAATCTATCTTTCTCAACAATGCTTTCATTTCCTTTGGTTTAACCATAAGCCACACAACACTTCCCAAGATAAAAGAAAGGGCAAAAGGCTTCCTTACTTTACATTCAGGATTTATTCTTCTAATAGTAGTGTTTTATACCTACGTAGTGCTTTTCCCTGAAATCTAACCTACTTGTACAGAAATTCCATCTCCTCCCTGCTCTAGCTTTACTTTTAAGACAATTTGAAAAATGTTGAAATGACAGAGAGGATTGAAAAGATCTTGCACAGAAGGGCCTAGTCTGAAGGAAGTGTCACTTGCAAGGATATTTAAGAACCCAAAGAAAGAGATCAAATTACACTTTATGAAATCCTTGAGTAATCCAAAAATAGCAATATAAAAATAGATTGTCTTTTACATAAAGGAATATTTGTTTTGAAAATTGTAGTAAACAAGTGAATCCCATCATGTGTTATTTATTTTATAATATAGGATAAGTGAATTTAGATTACAGCATTTATGTAAACTGAGATTGAACTGGCACCTCCTTTAAAATCTGCCTCCTTTAAAATCACATTCCAATCCATTGAATGAAATGCTTGAATGTAGACCAGGTCCCAATTGTATATGACAAGAACATTTGAATTGTTCTCGATCATCTTTCCAGCTCTTTAATACATCTCTGAACTCCAGTTGATATTAATAATTGTGACTCAAAACTTTAAATTTGTGAACCATGCAAGATATCTATCAAAAATATCTCTGACATGACATCAGTACTTGGTGACCTATGGCCAGATCTCGTAACTTAGAAACAGATACTTAATTCCACACTTACAATAGCATTTTAATATTCTCAACTATGCCAAAGAAAATCCACTGCTTGCACAGAAATTAAGATCAATGATTACTTTTTAAAATATACATATATCCTTAGGCTTTAAAAATATTTTTCAGGTAAATGAAAGTGAAGATAAAGGAATCAACTTGCTTTAGGGAAGAAAATGCCAGATGGATATACCTACTTGTACTAATCAATATGCAATCTTAATAATAAAAGCCCAGGATTGTAATGACCACTCATGACCAAACACTGACCATCCAGAAATCAGCACTGGGTTGCCCAGCTGTAGCCTGGAGACCCAGCACTGATAGCCCAGGTGGCTGAGACCCAGAAAGTGAGTCAGGGTCTGATCTGCAGCCTCAGTAGAAGCTGTTGATCAGTGTACTTACCATTCTTTTTCTCTCCCTCTTTCTTTCTGATCTTCTCCTGAAGCCAGGCTTTTCTTTCTCTCCTGGCTTCCCAGGGAGGGGGCTGCTGTTAAGCCCCACTTTATTTTTTATCAGGCCCAGAGATAGGCCTGGAGATGCTGACTGGCATAGGAACTGACCAATCAGAACCAAATCTGGGTCCTGTGGGGAGCCAATGGCTGCCTAGGAGACAGAGCTTTTGATGCAGACTGGCATTAAAACTGACCAATTAGAACCAAAGGTGTGTGCTGTGAGAAGCGAATGGCTTCCTAGAAGGTGCAGCTTTTGAGCTGGCCTAGGAACTGACCAATCAAAACCAAATTGGCCAGCAGAGGAGGGTAGTTGGAGGCAGACAGGTCAGCAGATGAGGGCAGTTAGGGGTGATCAGGCTGGCAGGGGAGAGCAGTTAAGAGCAATAAGGCAGGCAGGTGACCAGTGAGGAGCCAGTGGTCCCAGATTGTGAGAGAGATGTCTGACTGCTGGGATTGGGCCTAGCATTGAAAATGGCAGTTGGGCATCCTGAAAGGGGTCCCCAATTGGAGAGGGTGCAGGCTGAGTTGAGGGAACTCTCCTCTGTGCATGAAATTTCATGCACCAGGCCTTTAGTATACTAATATTAATATGAAACATGGATAAACTTGAAGGGCATTGGATTTCAAATAATTTTTTTTTAATTTATTATAGGGAATTTCTTCAACCTGCAGGGTAATAATTTTTACATTGTAAATCTTAATTCTAGTTGATCCTTTTCCACTCTATGGATGTGATATAACCATTTAACTTTCCAAATTGAACAAGTTAATGTTTCACAATGAAAACTATCAAGATGGTTAATACAAAAATCAAATAATTTCTGAGACTATATTATCTTTTATATCAGTGGTTCTCAACTTTTCTAATGCTGCACCCTTTTAATATGGTACTTCATGTAGTGGTGACCCCAATCATAAAATTATTTTTGTTGCTACTTCATAACTGTAATTTTGCTACTGTTATGAATCATAATGGAAATATTTGTGTTTTCTGATGGTCTTAGGTGACCCTGCTAGTGGGTCCCGACTTACAGGTTGAGAATCGCTGTTGTGGAGCCTAAGACTATTGAAAAACATAGATATTTACATTATGATTCACTAACAGTAGCAAAATTACAGTTATGAAGTAGCAACAAAAATAATTTTATGGTTGGGGATTACCACAAAATGAGGAACTGTATAAAAGGGTCATGGCATTAGAAAGGTTGAGAACCACTGTTTTATATTCTTTATTTTTTACATAGATAGTTATTAACAACCTATAAGCAACATTCAAATTGTATTCTAGTCTTTTAAATACCACCTGATGGCTTGAAAAATATCATCTAATGCTTCTGTGAGGAAAAAAACTAAAAACAACTCAAAATATTGGAAGGCTTGCTGTTGAACATGTTAAATGAGCTAAAAATGGGAAACACATTTACAACGTATTTTAACAGTAAGCCTACCCAATTTGTGATTTAAGAGGTCAAACTATTGGTTATTTTTACATTCTTAGTAATTTAAGGAGAAGCAGTGGGAGAATATACATGTACAGACCTTATAAAACTGCCATAGTTATTTTGACTAATAGACATTTATGGCCAATGTTCTGCTGGTAGAAAAGCACCCTTGTAATGTTGCAAACTAGTAGGAGAGCTCACATAACCTTGAAGTGTCTGTAGCCACAACTTTGCAGACAAAGCCATGTAAAGAATGAAGAAATCATCTATTCCAGTGAGTTTGTGCCTTGTGGATAACCCATTAACAAGTCAAAGTTGAACCTCTTGAGTGTGTGTGTGTGTGTGTGTGAATGCACAAGCATGTGTATGTTTGTGTGTGTGTGTGTATGTATGTGTGTGTAACCATAGGTGCCCAAGTCAACAGATGATTCAGTCACTAATTTTCTATTCCCAGGACCCCCTTTGATTGCACAAAATTCTTGAATGATTAATAGAACAACCTTGCCCTAACTGGTTTGGCTCAGTGGATAAAGTGTCAGCCTACGGACTGAAGGGTCCCAGGTTCGATTCCAGTCAAGAGCATATACCTTGGTTGCGGGCACATCCCCAGTAGGGGGTGTGCAGGAGGCAGCTGATCAATGTTTCTCTATCATCCATGTTTCTAACTTTCTATCCCTCCCCCTTTCTCTCTGTAAATAATTATATATATATATATAAAAATTAAAAAGAAGAAAAAAAATGGAACACCACTTTCCCCATTTCCCCAACAGTATGTGCTTTAGTAAGGGAAAAGCCTATATAAAAAAGCAAAAGCTATTATTTTTGTTATATTAAATGATTTGTTTGAATAGTGTGAGTCAATATAAAAACATAATATCTGCTTTGGTAACATTCCCAGATAAAAATCACATGCCAGAAATTATAACTGAAAATAAATAGATTCTTAGATACACATTCTTGTTTACCCAAAGGCTTTCATTTGAAAAGTCAGAAAGAGGGAAAAAACAGAATATTAACTTTTCAAAAATTGACTAGAATTTTACATTTTTATCCATACTATTCCCATTCTTAGACTTTCTGGAGAAAATGTATTTTGTCAAGGCCATATGAACATTTTCAAATTAGACAAATTTTGTAATTGCTTACACTTCCTTCTTTATTAGTGATGTTTCTGCATAATATATTATACTCAACAGTTAAAGCATTCCTTTCCAAGATTCTTAATGTAATATACTCAATAAAAATCATTTTAATGCATGCTTACACTTCAGATATAGGTATAGCTATGAAATATGCTTGACAAACCTCAAATGGCAGCTACCTACCCACCCAGGGCTGCCTGAGGCTCAGGTAACCAGGACCAAGTGAGGCTTGTGCTGCCAGCAGTGGCAGCAGCAGAGGTGTGATGGAGGCATCACCTTCCCCTGATCGCCAGATAGCCTCCAACCCCTGAGGGCTCCTGGACTATGAGAGGGGTAGGCCAAGCTACAATACAAAAGGGAATAATAATAGTATGACCTCTTGGACTACTGTAAAGATAAAATGTAAATACTTGTAAAGCTAGACATGTGAGAACTTGCAATCAAATTTTAACTATTATTGATAATACTAGAGGCCCAGTGCATGAAAATTCTGGAGGGGGGTCCCTTTTGTAGATGTTAAAACTGAAGCATAAGAGGTTAAGTAGAATTTCCAAGGTTATAAGGGGCCACAAGATCAATAGGGAAACCCTCCCTCCCTCCTAACATTGTCTCTGAAGATATTTTTCATCAAAATGTCTAGGCCCATATTATGAATAGGGTTTTTAATATGTAATGATATTTTGAAGTTTTCAAGTATAAAAATACATTATTAATGAATTTTTAAAATGTCCTGTCAGCACATTTTAACTAAGATATTTGTGACTAAAATTTCCTTCACCGAACTTCTATACAGAACAATTTCAAAGGTATATTTTATCTATCAATACTAAATTTTGGCTTTCTACACTTCTAACATTGTACTTTAACAAAATAAAATACTTTTTCAACAAGTTAGAGCTTTGGGTACACACCCAAAGTTGTTATCCATCATTTCCCCTTTGTTTAAATTTATTTTTATTGGTGAGAGTATTACAGATGTTCCCCACTTTCCACCCACTTCTCACCCCACCCTTGGCCTTCAGCACACTATTGTCTGTGTCCATAGGCTATGCATATATGCATATAAATTATTTAGTTAACATCCCTCCCCCTTCTTCCCTCTGAAATTCTTCAGTCTATTCTATGCTTCCATGTCTCTGGACCTATTCTGTTGGTCAGTTTATTTTGTTCATTAAATTCCACCTATAAGTGAGATCATGTAATACTTGTTTTTCTCTGATTGACTTATTTTACTTAGCATAATAATCTCCACGTCCCTCCATGCTGTCTCAAAGGGTAAGATATGCTTCTTTTTTACAGCTACTTAGTATTCCATGGTGTAAATGTACCACAGCTTTTTTATCCACTCATCTAGTGATGGGCACTTGGGCTGTCCCCTTTCTTTGTCCTTAAGGGAGACTACTAATAGGGCAAATGCCCATGTGGTAGCCCCTGTGACCTGGGCTCTATCAAAAAGTGTAAATTATTGGGCAATGATAGTTTTGTATTAACAAGGGACAGAACTGATTTATTAATGAAAATAAAAAAAAGAAATACTTGTAAGTTCACACTTAAAATTAATATTTCAAATATTCTGACACTCAATAGTAGAACGCAGTTATTAACATTTTGATATTGTCTTATGAAGGCAATTCTATGTTGTGTTATCATATAGCTTTAAGAGTATTATGACTTTAAATTCTGAATTAATAAAATCAAGGCAATGATAACTCAGATGTGGTACCTTTGTTTACTGGATCCAAAGGGCAGAAAGCCAAAGAAGGCTTTTTCTGAATAATTTTAATACCCTCCATGCTGCTCTGAAATGTACCCAATTTTAAGAATTTATTTAGGGAACTACAGCATTTGAATTCTGCAATGATTGCCCTAACAGGTTTGGTTCAGTGGATAGAGCGTTGGCCTGCTGACTGAAGGGTCCCAGGTTCAATTCCAGTCAAGAGCATGTACCTTGGTTGTGTGCACATCCCCAGTAGGGGGTGTGCAGGAGGCAGCTGATCAATGTTTCTCTCTCATTGGTCTTTTTAACTCTCTAATCCTCTCCCTTCCTCTATGTAAAAAAAAAAAAAAAAAAAAAAAAAAAAAAAAATCAATAAAATGTAATTAAAAAAAAGTCACAATGATTAAGCAATGATATCAGTATTTATCAGAGTTTTTATCTACTGCAAAGAATAGAAACCTACTATGTAGGGGATATGCAATTGTCAAGGACTTTAGGTTTATCTTGTAGTTTATAAGAGGACTAGAAAATCTGACTAAGCAAACAACACAATCCAAATGAGGCTTTGTACAAAAAATAATCTAGTCAAAAGACTAAAGTGTCCTCATTATTTACAAATCTTACCACTGACCACAGATCTAACAGTCCAAATCAATTCTCAGCTTTTATTTGTCTTTCTGACACTCACTCCAGTTTCAAAATCATTAGAAAGAGAGTGCCCTTGCTGAAGCTATCTTTGAAGTCTGGCTGTCTCCTTGGTAGGAGAGGAAGGGTTTCTCTGTTGTGGGAGTGGTTCAGGAAGAACAGTTAAGGAGGGGAGGGTGGGCAGGGCTATGGCTCCCACCACTCACACATTGGGGAATTCCACCACACAAGAAAAATGGGTCCAATGCTGGGAAACAATCTTTTAAAAACAATGAGAACTTGTAAAGCAGTCATTATATATATTTTTTTCTAGTAACATGTCACCTTTCCAGCAATGGAATGTTTATCATCATACTTTGTTAGGGGGTGATAAGGCACTAATGCCCCCACTTCTACTCTCCAAATTCCAAGAAAGAAAAATGTTTTGTAAGGGTTATAAATAAGACCATTAATGATACAGCAAATCAATTATATAGACATATAATAGTTCCATTTGTTCAATAATAGTGTAATATTACAATTTCCCATCAAAATAGAAAAAAAAAATAATGATGTAATAATCATGGCATAACTCATCTAGTGATTATATTACAGTTTTGCCTTCTCTTTAGCAAACTGGTATTCTGCTGTTCCACTTCTCCAACTCAGAATTCTGTGATTTTTGAATTCAGCCCAACATTTGACTTGGGTGGGAAAAGGGGGTATTGAGTCAAGTCTGGTCAATCAAACCATTCTACTAACCTTTGCACTATGATTGTTTTAAGGGCAGCATGTGGTCATGGGGAGCCAGGGTGCAGCTGTCATCCTGAGAGCTTCTGTCCCAGACTTCCTGTTTTGCAATCCTTCTTTCTTGAATTGCAAATCATCTTTTTGTTTGTTGGGGTTTTTTGTACCCTTTGTTCTTCTAAGCACATCATTAAATGACTCCCTAACAAGGAATAGGAGGGAGGTAAATTTTGTGATGCTTTGCTTTTCTGAAAAAATATATATTTTTTTACTTTCTTTATTGTTAATTTAGCTGTTTATTCAATTCTGTTTCCTCTGAATTTTTAAGTAGTTGAAAACCTGCTAAAAATCAATTGCCTTTCTGGTAATGGTTAATTTGTATAGTACAAGACTTTTTTTTTTTCCTTGAAATTTTTCACATTTGGTAGAAATCTAAAGACTTGTCTCTATTCTAATGAATTTCCTTGTATTGTTTCTTAATATTTTTCTCTTTTTAAAAAACGCTTATGCCATGGGTCTATTGGATTGATCCTCCAAGTCTCTTACATATTCAGCCCTCTTCATAAATTATTTTTTCTTTTGTGTTATTTTCTGCGAACACATATAAATTTACATTTCAAAACTTATTCTAAATTTTTACTTGGCAATTAAAATTTTAACTTCTACAAGTTCATTCTTTCTGTATGACTGTTACCTATTTGTTTTGTTTTGTAAATGAAATATTTTGTCTCATCTCTTTTATAATATTATTTGCAAGGCACAGTTAATTTGTTATGTGTTTGTTCCCCTCATTAGCCGTGTTTCATCTACATTCATTTATTCTGCTTTCTTTTGTTATTTATGATTTGTTTGTTTTGTTTGTTTTTCACTTGCTGATGAAGATTTCTCTCAAAAGTGATTATTCATTCATACTTAAAGATGAGACATTAAAAAGCTGATTGGAAGCTTTGTAATGAGTGTAGAGCTGTCAGCTCTTAGGATTTATTACAGGGTAATCTGGTAGCATGCTGGCTATATTCTTATGAGAATTCAATATTTTATTTAGTATCCAGTATTTTTGTAATGTGGTTATTAAATTTTCCTTCTAAAAAACATATTCTTGGGTGCCATGAGCCAGGCTGACAGCATTCCATGAGGAAGATTGAAGGAAGTGACTAAATATCTACCATTTAATACATCACCTTTCATAAAAATTCTATTTTAATTCCCCATTTCTCAATAGCACCCTCTGTTTTGACTTTAGACACCGAGACTAGAGACTCTTTCATCATATTGTTTATACTTTAGTACCTCTAGAACAAGTATATCAAACTCGCAGCCCGCAGGCCACATGCAGCCCACAATGAATATTTTTGTGGCCCAGACAATATAACGGAATGTAAGAAACATTTTAATAAAAATTTCATAACTTAATTTTTATAATATCCTGTTAAACATCATTATTAATAACGAACTACAACGCTAATGTCTGATTACTATAATGATGTTGCATTCATTTCCCTTACACGCCTTATGCTCAGGCGCACCATTTCTCCCCACTAATATTAGCAGTGAATATTTTAGCAGCCAATTGCCACATCATTAGTGTTGGACTGACTTGTTTGGCAACAGGAAGTATTTCGCTTTCAGAGAACAAGAAAAATAGGTTTATTTTGTGTTATGCTTATTAACTTGTGCAGTTGTTCAGTGTATGGAAAGTTAATGTTCAAGAAAAATATATTAATTTTTATGAAAATGTTCTATCATTTTATGTTAATGATTGTTCATCTATTTTAGCCCTTTGTATTCAGCATGTCTATGTTTTTATGAAAATTGAAACTTTTGTTTTTTTGCGGCACACATAAACTTAAAACTATTTGGCTCATGTTAGCCTTTGAGTTTGACATGCTTGCTGTAGAACATATTTGAGCACCTCACTAGCTCATGCTGGGTAAGAAACTTATGAACCAATGATCTGAACAGTACATATTTTGATAGCTGTTACATAATTCTTGGTTTAAGCTAAGAAGTTTGCTGTATCTTCTTACAGATAAATTCTTGTTTTCAATATTGTTTATGATCTAGTTATTTCTATATTTTATTTCTTACATTTACTACATCACATTTCAAGGCTGTAAACCAGATTATCGTTTTCCTTATGTATTATACAAGGACATTTTTCATTTTAAAATTTTAATTGATAATACTCTAGAAAGTGTTGCCTTATACTTCTTTCAATCTCTAATGCTGATTTTCCCTTTCTCATTTATAACATTCAGTGCTTTCTAATATATATATATAAAATTGATTTTTTTACAGAGAAGAAGGGAGAGAGATAGTTAGAAACATCAATGAGAATCATCTATCAGCTGCCTCTTGCACGCCCCCTACTGGGGATGTGCCCCCAACCAAGATACATGCCCTTGACCCGAATGGAACCTGGGGCCCTTTAGTCCACAGGCTGACACTCTATCCACTGAGCCAAACCGGTTTCAGCAGTGCTTTCTATTTTTATTGACTAGCTTTGAAAAGGGAAATGTACCTTACTATCTTCCAACCTAGAACACAGTTCTAATCCAAAGTAATTCTGAGTACTGTTTTGGTGTGTAACATGTTTAGTCTTCCAATGATTGTGAGACTAATAAAACTGTGGTAGGCAGAATAATGGCTTCCCAGGAATGTTCATGCCTAATCCCAAAAGCTTGTGAACATTTGGATGGATAAATGGTAAAGAAGAATTATAGATATAGGTGAAATTAAAGTATGGTGAAATAAAATTTTGGATTATCTAAGTGGTCCAATATAATCTCAAGGGTCTTTAAAAAGGGAAGAGTAAAGCAAAAGAAGAGAAAAACAAAAAACAAAAAACTAGAGAGATGGAAGTGTAAAAAGAACTTAGTATTCCTGGCTTTGAAGAATGAGCCAAGGAAAGTGAGTGGCCCTAAAGAGATGAAAAAGGCAAAGAAATAGATTCACTTCTAAAGCCTCTAGGTAAGAATCATCCTACCCAACACCTTGATCTTTGTCCAGAGGGTTTGTTTTGGACTCCTGATCTATAGAATTGTAAGAAAATAAATTTGTGTTGTTTTAAGCTACTGAGTTAGTGGTAATGTGTCAAAGCAGCATGTCAAAGGGAAACTAATTCAGTTTTTATAACTAGAAGTAGGGTGATGTAACAAACATTTTAAAATGTAGAAGTTACTTTGGAATTAGGTGGTGGGCAAAGGCTGGAGAAATCTTGAAGAACATTGTAAAAACTTAGATTCCCTTGAATAGTTTCCTAGTAGATGTATGAATTTTAAAACTCTACTAGTGAGGGGTCAGAAGAAATAGAGATGCCTGGTAAAGATACGCTATAATACTTCAGAGAATACTTAAATTTTCATGAACAGCCGAAACCGGTTTGGCTCAGTGGTAGAGCGTCGGTCCCAGGTTCGATTCCGGTCAGGGGCATGTACGTTGGTTGCGGGCACATCCCCAGTAGGGGGTGTGCAGGAGGCAGCTGGTCGATGTTTCTCTCTCATCGAAGTTTCTAGCTCTCTGTCTCTCTCCCTTCCTCTCTGTGAAAAATCAATAAAATGTTTTTAATAAAATAAAATAAAATAAATTTTCATGAACAGACTATTGTGGAAATATTGATGTTTAATCTACTGCTATAGAGGAACCAGAAGTTAATGAAGAACATGCTATTGAAAACAAGGAGATAGTTTAATTGTGTCCTACAGTTACATGACAAACAGACCTTTAACAATAAAATTGAACATTTACATAAGGGTCTTATCAAGCAAAGTATTGCAGATATGGCTACATTTCTTCTTTCTGGTTATAGAAAAATTCAAAAGCAAAAAAAAAAAAAAGGAACTTTGACTTGATGATTGAGGAAGTACTCAGCTTCATCACATCATAATGACACTGAAATTAAGAGACTCCCACTGTCAAGAAGGTGTGCTGTGGAATATAAACTAAGAGTGCTGTGGAATATAAACTAAGAGTGCAGCTGGACAATCTTTGGCTAAACATTGAGAAGGAACTAAAGCTCAGGGTATTCAGTCACACAAAAGTCTCTTTAAAATGATTTAAACATGTGATTCAGATGTACCTATCCTAAAGATCATCTTGAAAGATTCTTAAAGAGCCTCTTTTCTAGTGGAATGAGCCCTTTAAGATACATAGGTGGATCACAAGGTTCATATAGCAACAGAAACTCTGCCAGTTTGAACTGAAAGGAAATGATAGCGCATAGAATGAAAAAAGATTCAGACCACCAAAATCCTACAGGTGGGAAAAAGATTAACTTCAGCTCCAAACATGCACTACATTTAACAAATACAGTGGTGCCTCACACAACGAACTTAATTCGTTCCAGGAGCAAGTTTGTTATGCGAAAAGTTCGTTATGTGAAACGCGTTTTCCCATAACAATACATGTTTAAAAAAATAATTCGTTATGTAGCATAAAATATGCTAAGATGACATAAAAAAGATAAATTTTTTGTTATTATTTTTATTTAGATACATCTAAAAACATAATTTAAAAAAAAAAAAACCCACATTTTTTTAATTTTAAGACAGACTAAGTAGAGTCTACCGAATCTTGCATATCTTCATCCATTTTCTGCTTTTTGGCCGATGGTTTCATGAAAAACCTGTCCAAAGTCGTTTGTTTTTCTCTTTTCTCCAACATCTGCCGGAAATAACGGACAAGAGTATCGGAGTAAAGATCGTTGATCCTGTTTGCTTCAGCTGAATCCGGATAGTGGGCATTGGTAAACTCCTGAACTGCTTTCCATTTGACCAGGATGTTCTTGATGTCAGCAGTTGGGATTGGTTGATTGTTTGATTGTTGCTCCTCGTTATCAGATGACGCTTCCCTTTGAGCATTGTCCTGTTGCTTGACCAGAAGTGCTTGGAGCTCTTCAGTTGTCAGCTCTTCTTCGTGTTCCTCAATAAGCTCCTCTTTAGATCGTCATAAATTCTCTTGGCTTTGTGACAGATAATATCTTGGGTTGTTACGTCACCTTTCACCTGCCTGTCCTTAATCCAAATCGCTAATAGCCTCTCCATTTCCTCGTGGATTGAAGACCTATGTTTTTCATGAAATAGTTTTGATACTCCTTTGGCTACTTTGGCTGATTTGATTGCATCCTTATTTGTCAAAATGGTGAAAATGGTGGTCTTGCTGAGGCCAAACTCTTTGACGAGGTCACACTGTTTTACCCCACATTCACTCCTTCTAATTATTTCCTGTTTCATTTCAACAGAAATCACCTTCCTGCTTTTTTTAGAAGCCATGATATAAAAAAAATATTGAGTTTAACTTAAAAGGACGACTGCCGTGATACGTGCGTGATTTAATTCGTAATGAAGAACGATTGCCGCGATATGTGCTTAAGTTAAGCGCAGTGACTAACGACTGCCTGCAGTGCCTGCGCGGAAGGATGCAATACATCGGCAGCGATCGTGGAAGCTCGGGTGAAGCAGTCGTGGAAGCTCGGGCAAAGCGGTCGTGGAAGCTCGGGCGACTTCGTTGTGTGAAACGAAGTTCGTTGTATGAATCATGAAATGAAGTTCGTTGTGTGCAGCGTTCGCTGTGCGAGGCGTTCTTTATGCGAGGCACCACTAAGGAAAGATGACTCAGAGGGTCATCTAGCTTAGAGCCACAGAGAGTGAATTCCAGTTCTTGAAATCAAATATCTACCTAGACAGATTTTGAAATTCTTTGGGAAAGGAAGATTCTTTTCTCTTTCCAGTTTTTTTCTTCCTAAATCAGAATGCCTGTAACTAGTACAGCATGCCTTCCCCACCATTGTTGTTTGTTTTTTGTTTTTTTCTGGGGGTTGGGGGGTGCTGTTAAGGAGAGCAGATAACTTGTTGCTTGGATTTCACATGTTTCCAGATGGAGAAAGTTATAACCCAGGATAAATTATACCCAGAGACTCACTCATACGTGATTGAAATGATGACATTGGAATTTTTGAACTGATGAGACTTAGATTCAATTTGGAATGTAGCTGCTGCTCTAATTAGTTGAGACTTTGGGGGACTTTAGTATAAGATAAATTTATTTTATATGTGACTTTTTGAGGGTAAGGTGAAATAATGTCATAAAGATACACCTGCCCCAATGCTTGGAAACTTGGAATATGTTAAATTACATGACAAAGGGGATTTATGGCTATGATAAAATTAAGGTTAAAAATCAGTAGAACATGAGATAAAGGTTTTAGAATGGATTATGTGGATGGATCCAATATAATCTGAAGGGTCTTTATATGAGAAAGGCAGATGCTGAAGATTAAAAAGGGGGCAATAACAGCATGAAATGAACTCAGCCTCGTTGAATTGGGCTTAATGATGGAAAAGGAGGAAATGAGCCAAAGAAAGCAGGCAGCCTTTAGTAGCTGGAAAAGGCAGAAAACAGAGCCTCTCCGAGAGCCTCCGAAAAGGAATCACTCTGCTGACACCTCCATCTGAATCCAGTGAGACCAGTGTTGGACGGAAGACCTATGAAACTTTAGGATGATACGTTTGTGCTGCCTTAAGCCATTAAATTTGTGGTAATTTGCCATAGCAACAATAGAAAACGAACACAAATACTTTGACATATAATCAAATATTTTCAGCAACCAAATGAAATTAGATATACTGACTGCTACCAATAAAAAATGACATTTATTGCGCCTATAGAGCTTTCAGGCAAATTCATTTGACATATTAGCATTCTCATGTAAATGTTTGCAGCAAATTAAGATGATTTATATACATATTGGCATATTTCTATTTTATAACTTTCCTTTCAAATTTTAATTTTCCTAAAACACATTTAAATTTTAAAATTACATATATCATATTTACTTATAGTTTGTTAAATAAATCTAATATTTATTGACTATCAGTTTATCAGTCTTATTTCCAATTTAATCGGTGATATTTGAAAATGTCTAAAACCTGTAATCCTGGTTTTCAACTCCCATTTGGCCTCTCATTTAGTTTGCGGTATTTAAGAAATCTTTGTCCAATCAAATTATAAGCTAATTATTAGCTGGTCACTGAGAAAACAGCTCAGTGGCCATACGCAATAAAGTATATACACTTTACATAATTACTTCAGGAAAATCACTAGATAAACAAACATCAGAAGCAACAACGAGAAATTCTGGGTATGTGTATGGGATCTGATTTCAGAGTTATCGCATAATATTGTTTTCTACTATATAATATTTACTCTTTAATAAAAACTGATGAGAAATACAAAGAAATAAAAAAGTATGTCCCTCACACAGGAAAGAAAGAAGTCAATAAAAACTGTCCTTGAGGAAACCTTGATATCACACATAGTAGGACAAGACTTTAAAGCAGCTATTTTTAAGTGTGTTCAAAGAACTATGTGTAAAGAATTAAAGAAAATTATGAATATGATGCCTCACCAAATAGAGAATACAAAGGAGACAAAAATTATTTTTTAAAAGAGACCAAATATAAATCTTGCATTAAAAATTACAATTTTCAAATTATAAAATACTGAAATGAAAGTTTGACTAAAGAGCCTCAATAGAAAGCTTGAGTGGGCAGAAGAGAAGCATTTAGCAAACTGAAAGCTGGGTCATTAGATGTATCCCATCAGGAAAACAGAAATAAATGGAAGAAGGAAAATGAATACTGTTTGACACACCACTCCGTGTACTAACAAAAGTATGGGAATCCCAGGAAGAAAGGAGAAACAGAAAGAGAAAAAACTCAAATTTGAAGAAAATAATTAATATTCACATTTAAAAAGCTTCTTACACTCCGATTATAATGAAGTAAATAAGATCTACACCTAGAAACATTATTATAAACCATCAAAAGACCAAGACAAAGAAAATCTTCTTGAAATCAACAACCAAGAAATGTATATGTTTGTCACTTCTAATCAACATAGTAAAGGAGGGTCCAGCCAGGAAAGCTACATAAGAAAAAGAAAAGACTTACAGGTTATAAAGAAAAAAAATCTACTGACAATTGCAAATAAATATAAAATCCTAAGGAATCTACCAAAAATTATGAGATCTAATTAACAAATTCAGCTGAGCTTTAAGATATAAGATCAATATACATAAAGGTATTATATTACAATACAAAATTCAATTTAAAAGTTCCATTAACAAAAGTATCAAAACAAAACAAAAATCGAGGAATAAATTTAATAAAAGAAGTGTGAAACATGTATATTGAAAACTATAAAACTTCATTAAATTACAAACAGCAATATGCCAACAAATTATACAATGTGGACAAAATGAATAAATTCCTAAAAACATAATCTTTCTAAACTAAATCAGAAAGAATCACAGAACATAAATGGACAGATTACAACTAGTGAAATAAAAACAGTAATTAAAAAACTCCCAACAAACAAAAGTTTTGGACTGGAAGGCTTCACAGGATAATTCTTCAAAACATTCAAAAAATATCACCTATACTTCTCAAACTATTGCAAAACAAACAAACAAACAAACAAAAAAAAACTGAGAGGAGGAGATATTCTCAAACTCATTTTACAAAGTCAGAATTATTCTAATTCCCAAACCAGATAGTTATAACAAAGGAAATTATAGGGCAGTGCCTCTGATGAACATAGATGCTAAGCTCCTCAACAAAATATTAGCAAACTAAATTCACTAGTACATTCAAAAGATCATACACAATGGTCAAGTGGGACTTATTCCAGGGATGCAGGATTGGTACAATATCTGTAAATCAATAAACGTAAAATATCACATTGACAAACTGAAGGATAAAAATCACATGATCATATCAGTGGATGCAATAAAGTCATTTGATAAAATTCAGTAACCATTTATGATTTAAAAAAAAAAAAAAAAAACCTCTGAAAAGTGGGAATAGAGGAAACATACCTCAACAAGTGTTTTCCTTAAGATTGGGATCAAGATGTACATGCCTACTCTCGCCACTCTTATTCAACACTAGCGGCTTGGTGGGGTCCCTCAGCCTGGTCTACAGAAATCTGGCTGAGACCAGCCTGGTGCATGGATTCACCCAGTCCTGATTGGCCGGACCCCAGCAGCAAGCTAACCTACCAATCAAAGTGTCTTCCCCTTGGTGGTCAGGGCACACCATAACAACTGGTTGAACAGTCGGGCACCTAGCATATTAGGCTTTTATAATATAGGATAGTATTACAAGTCCTGGTAACAGATGTCAGACAAAAAGAAGAAATAAAGTGTCTCCAATTCGCACAGGAACACAAATATTGGACAGTCAAGCATTGGAAAAGGTCATGTGGTCCGATGAATCACGTTTCCATTTGCATCATGCAAATGGCAGAGTGAGAATTTTGTAGAAACAGCATGAAAGCATGCACCCCACATGCATGACTACAACCCTTCAAGCTGGTGGGGGCAGTGTTATGGTTTGGGGCATGTTTCCTGGCATGATTTGGGCCCATTAATTGGTGTGGAACAACTTCTGAATAGCACAACATACCTAAGTATCGTTGCTGATCAAGTTCATCATGTTATGTTGATGGCATATCCCAACAGAGATGGCTTCTTCCAACAAGACAATGCGCAATGCCACGGTGCTCATATTGTGCAGGAGTGGTCTCAAGAACATGAGGGAGATTTTACCTTGCTTAGGTGGCCCCCACAATCACCAGATCTCAATCCAATTGAGCATTTGTGGGAAGAAGTTAAAAGAGCCCTCAGGCAGCTGGTTCCACAACCATCAAATCTCACAGAACTGGACAGGGCTATTCATCAGGCATGGTATCAGATTCCTCGCACCAGCTTTCAACATCTCATGGAGTCAAAGCCAAGAAGAATTGCTGCAGTATTGAAGGCAAAAGGTGGCCCAACGAAGTACTGATGGGGTGTTCATAATAATCTGGCCAATCAGTATATATAGCAACTAACAGAACTAAAGGGAAAAAAATGCCTAAAACATAGTTATAGCAGGGGACCTAAATACTCCACTGACAGCTATGGATAGTTAATACAAACAGAAAATCAGTAAGGAAATATTTGTTATTGCTAACATATAAGTGAAATCATCTTGTATTTATCTTTCTCTGTCTGACTTATTTGACTTAGTATAACAAACAAAATATAATCAGACTCATAGATACAGAGAATAGATTGACAGTTGGCAGAAGGGAAAGAGGTTGAAGACTGGATGAAATTAAGAAGTACAAAACAGTAGTTACAGAATAGTCATAGAGATCTGAATTACAGCATAAAGAATATAGTCAATAATTCTATATAATAAAGAGCTAATATTAGACCTTCCAGCTGATCTTCCCCATGAAGCCAGGACTGCGAGGTCCAGCTTGGGCAAGTGGGGCTGTGAGGGCCAAGCCCCTTGCACAAATATTGTGCATTGGGCCTCTAGTATTGTAATAACCATGTATGGGGCCAGGTGAGTATTTGAAATATCAGGGAGAATATGCTATAAAGTACATGATTGTCTAACCACTATGCTATTTTCCGAAACTAACACAAAATAAAATAATAGTAAATGTAAACTAAAAAATAAATAAATATTGCCCACAAATGAACTATTAGACCAAATGGACTTCATCAATATTTACAGTTTTCATTTCAGAACACCAGAATATACATTTTTCTCTAGTGCACATGAATCATTCTCAAGGATAGACCATATGCTGAGACATAAAACTAGCATCTCAAATTTGAAGTATTGAAATCATACCAAGAATATTCTTCAACCACAATGCTTTAAAGTTGGAAATCAACTGCAAAAAAATGTGTGTGGCGGAGAAACAGGAATATGTGGAGCTTAACCAACATGCTACTAAACAATAACTGTGTCAAAAAGAAATAATAGAAGAGACCAAAAGACACATAGAGACAAATAAGAATAACAATATGGCATACCAAAATTTTGGGGATACAGAAAAAGTGATAATAAGAGGGAAGTTTCTATCATTATAGGCCTACCTCAGGAAACAAAAAGAAACTTAAATAAACAATGTAACATTTCACCTTAAAGAACTAGAAAAATAAAGAAAAAAGAAAAACAAATGTAGTGCATTCTGAAAAGGAAGGGAATAATAAAATTTATGGCAGAGTTATACAAAATAGACAACTAAAAAACAATGAAAATTAAAGAAACAAAAAGCTGGTCCATTGGGAAGATTAATACAATTGACAAACCTCCTGCTAGACTCACTAAGGAAAAAATTTAAAAAAAAAAACACAAATACACAAAATTGGAAATGAAAGAAGTTACAATAGACATGACAGAAACACAAAGGACGGAACAAGAATACTACAAAAAACTATAAACTGGAAGAAATGGACAAGTTTTAGAAATACATAACCTTTCTAAACAATCATGAAGAACTGGATGATCCAAATAGAACAATTAACACTAAGAAGATTAAAACAGTTATCAAAAATCTCCCAAAAAGTGAGAGTACAAGATGGCTTCACTAGTGAATTCTAGCAAACATTCAAATATTTTAATACCTACATTTCTCTGCCACTGCATTTGAAATAGTGAGCTCTTTTCTTATTTGGGTACCATTTTAAATTTTTAACAATTCAGCAGGTTGATAATGGTCTTCCTTTTGTTTTCCAGTAGATGGTGATACAACACAAGTTTCTCTTTTCTCTTAATGCTTCCAGGCGGTGGTGGTAATGGGGCACTGCTTTGGGCATGGGAGTCACAGCCTAAGTGATCAGGATGGCCAGTGTTCCCGCTTGTCTTGGTTGCCTTCATCTCAGAGCACCATCACTGTGGCGGGGGAGGTAGTGGGTGATGTAGTGGGGGTGTAGTCCCTATGGCTGTGGTGCTGCCATGCTGTAGCTGGAAAGTCTTAGACACATTTGCTGCAGGTACCATTGAAAGCAATCAGGGAAGAGAGGCAGATTATTAGGCACCAATGCTGCTTTGGTCTCTTATCTTCCAGAAAATTTAGGGTGGGGGCCACACCCCAACTCTTCCATTGCTATCTATTTAGTTGGGGCCATGGGCTCAGCTTCAAGATCCACTGGGCATCATCTCTGTCCTTCCAGGGTCTCACCCCCTGTGCTATTTCAATATGACCATTGTCAGACGTACCAACGTGTAGATCTCCCAGGCATGTGTGGTGAGCAGAGAAACCTGTGTTGGATTATAGATGTTTGATTAGTGGTGGATGTAAGGGGAAATCTAATGGGTCTTATCACTTCACCATTTGCTTATATCAACTCATGTGATAACTTTTGAAAGTAATTTTATGATTCTAGAATAACAAACTCAATTTATACCATGCTGTATGATAGTTAAATAAATAAAACAAAGTAAGACTTTCATTAAAAATAAAATAACATTTTATAATGTTGTAGCCATAGAATATTTGTATTATTTATATACTAGAGGCCCAATACATGAGATTCGTGCAAGGGGCTTGGCTCTGGAAGCCCTGGCTTTATCCTGAAGGTCATACAGAAGGACGATCAGAAGGTCATTTGGCTGTTTGGTCTAATTAGCATATTATGCTATTATTATTATACATTTTATACCTTATATATAATTATATAATAATAAGTATATTTTAATATGAAATTATTGTATTAATTATAATTTTTAAGTACAAATAAAACAGATATTAAAAATATACATTTTTTGTATGTGTGCACACATGCACATATAAAAGTGAATGTGTCCATTTTCCTGACAACCACAGGTGACTAGTAGACATTTTTATGTAAAGCTCCCTTTTTTTCTTTTTACTTGATTTTTTTCTCTTTCATCAGATTTACTTTCCTTCTTTTGGTTTACTTTCTCTATAGTTATAGTAAACATTACAATAAATAAGAATGACTGATTTATAATCCTTGAAATAAACCCATTGAATTTTTATTTATCTCTGAAAATCTGAGGGAATTATTTTCCTGGCACAAGGGGGACAAAGTCAAACAGTAAAAAAAGAAAAATAATTCTTCATATACCAAATACAATAATCATTTCATTGTAACATAATAGAAATTAGATATTTGACAAGTTCTTGGATGAGTTCCAATAGCCAAAACAAACTGCAGAACTGTAAACACATAGTACTTAGGCAATTTCTCTGGTGCTCTTTGCTTGTTAAACCAAAAAGAAAGTTAATATTTAAAACAACCAGTCTTTAAACTCAACCCCTCAATCCAACACAAAGAGATATTTTATAGCCACAAAAAAAGTACATGCTTTGGCAGGAAAATTTTAATTTGTTATTTTTTTATATTTTTCTCTTTTCTGCTTTTTACTATTGACTTTACCTTGGCATCATGAATGTGTTTTGGAAATTTCTCTATGAACAATGACAGTTAACTTTTTAAAGGCAAAAAATAATGCTTCTAGTAGAATATTTTCATGTGACCTAGGAGTTGTTAAAAAAAAATTAACAGGACATAAAAATGAATGATCCATAAAATTAATAAATACGAGTACATTAAATTTAGTAATTTTTATTTGTTTAAAGATGCCAGTAAAAGAGAAAACTGATCACATACAAATTGGGAGGAGTTAATATGCAATATATATTGTCAATCAACATCTCCTATCAAGAGTAGAAATAAAAAAGTTTTAAAAGTCAAACAACCAAATAAAAAAATAGAAACTAAAATCCTGAAAGGACATGTCACCAAAATAAAAAGACTATAAAATGATTAATGAACATCTGAAAAGAATCTCAGTTTTTTTTTAATCTGAAAAATGCACATTAACCATTACAAAATACTAACACATAAACACACATGCTATAATGATTAAAATAAAAAAGAGATAAAATATTAAATTTTGGCAATGATGTGGAACAACAAAATGTCTTAACTTGAATCAAAATATACCCTATGACCATGCTGGCTGAGTAGCTCAGTTGGTAAGAGCAGCATCCCAAAGAGCTAAGGTTGTAGGTTTGATCCTTAGTCAGGGCACATGCAATAATCAACCAATTAAGTGGAACAACAAATCAATGTTTCTCTTTCTCTTTCTCTCTCTCTCGCCCTCTCATTCTCTCGTTCTCATATCAAAAAATTGAAATTAAAAAAATATATACCTTATGACCAATAACCCCACTCCTGAGTATAAATATAGATGGCATTTGACAGCAAGTATTCTTATACAAAAATTCATATTTTGAAGTGATTTTTGTAATTTAAATATGTATATACTGTCCTATCTATGGGGAAAAAATGTATGTTTTTATTTTGTATCTAACAACAAAACCTATAACACATTGAAACATCATGACAATCTTAACAACAATACAACATAACCAATCAGAAATGCATATACTATATGTTCATCTCAAAACATTATAAAAATATTCATAGCAGCATTATCTGTAATAACCTAAAGCTAGAAATAATACAAATTTCCATCAAAAGAATAAAGGGTAAATAAATTGTGGAATATATATATATATAACCTGAATATGCAAATAGACTAAATGGCAGAACAAACAACTGGTCATTATGACTTGCCCTGACCACCAGGGGGCACGCATGGAACATGGCAGGCATCGGCTGTGGTGGATGGTGGAGCAGGTGAGTGGGGGTGTCAGATAAAAGTGAGGTGCCGGTCATCGGTCATTTTCATCAGGGCGAGCATCTGGTGGTTACTGAAAATTCTTTGCTCCCACATGCCTAAGTCCCACTGACTGGGTGCTTGCACCCACTATTGGTGCCTAGTGCCAGCCCCAATTGCTCAGCACTGTCAGCAGGTGCGAGTGACAGCTGCTAGCCCTAATCAAACCCCAGGGCTTTTCCACCTCCCTCTGCTCCTGAGGGGCGATTGGGGCAACAGCCACCACTCACTGATGGCACTGGCCCCACTCACACCCTCTCACACCACTGCTGGTGGTGGCCCCAATTGCTTAGTGCCATCATCATCAGGGGCAAGCAGGACCAGTAATGTCAGGATTTGGGAGTGGTGGCAGTGGGGGCTGCTGGAAGACAGGGGCCTGGGGGGCGGGGGGCTCAGTGGGAGGAGCTGGACAAGGGCCAAGACCCACCACTATGCCCACTATTGCCTAACAGTATACAGTTCTTTTCAAGGCCCATGAATTTGTGCACTGGGTTCCTAGTCTATAAATATAAAAGCCAAACAACTGGTTGCTATGACATACACTGACAACCAGGAGGCAGACACTCAATGCAGGATCTGCCCCTGGTGGTCAGTGAGCTCCCACAGCCAACTTCCTGCAGCTGACCAACCTCCTATGGTCCTTCCCCCTGGTCAGCTGGTTCTGATTGTGGCCAAACTCCCACAGTCCCTCCCCCTGGCTGGCTGTTCCCCATTGGCACCAATCAGGTAGCCAGCCAATCTCCCATGGTCCCTCCCCCAGACTGGGCAAGATGCCCCAATAGGCCCCCAGGTTGAGGAGCCCCACCTATGTGCAAATTCATGCACCAGGCCTCTAGTATTCATACAATAGAATAATAGTTGATTAAAATAAACAATGTCATGCACAAATGCTACATGTATTAACATAGATAAATCTCATTAGTGAAAGAAACTAGGTACAAAAGAACACATAATCTATGCTGATTTCATTTTTGTAGAGCTCAAACTCAGGTAAAAATCTATGACATGTAAGGAAAGTGGTTAAATTTGGTGTGAAAAATCTACCTGCCCTAATAAACAATTTCAAATTAAATTTCCATAAAATGTATTATCAAATGACTACAATATCCAGGTATACACATTGTTACATAAATTTCTCTATATATATTTATTCTATTATTCTGCTTTGTAAGAATTTTGTATTTTAATCCATATTAATTATTTTCCTCAATTGTTGCAGAGGTTATATACCATTCTCATGCTGCTCTTTTTAACCCTACCAAAAAAATTAAGAATGCAAATTTATTAATATTTAAAGTATTTGAGTCATATTTCTTTTCTGATAGCAATAATGCTGGCCTTTGAATATGTCCTGCTAACATTTTTCATGTCTAAAATGGAATTGCTGAGTTCAAAGTGCATTGAGAAATTATTTCAGTTAAACTCACTATATAAAACATATTAAACCCATGGAATCCATTATGTCCCAGATGAACCAAAATTAATGATACTTGAAACAAAAGAAAAAGACTATTTCCAACTGTAGGGAAGAATAATTCTCAATGTTATTTCTTCACTTATATACTTATGAATTGATAAAGGGCTTGTTCCTAAATTTCAGTCATATGCTCTGCATATACTGCCTTAGAAAGTTAAAGAAGTTTTCCATTTGTCTTTTATTTTTTTAACTCTGTCATTTTATTATTTCAAATTATATGTAAAGATGTACATTTGCAAACAACAGGTACTTGAAAATTATTTATTAAATGGTCAGAAACTTTGTGATGTGAAGATTACTTTTATTATAAATTACCTTTGTGAGCATATCTGGTCATGCATGATCATCAAGATGCTGGTTTCTGAGATCCAAGATGGCAGCTGGCAGAATGACAGGCTACAAGATATTGTGTGAGTGAGAGAACTAAAGGAGAATCTGTGGACATACAGGGAGTGTCTGTGTTTGTGAGTGAGGGACAGTTATATTCCACAGGACTATTGAGGACTGGCAGACAGGCATCCCTGGCCAGGCAGCCTCAACTACTGCTAAAATCTCTTCTGGCACAGCCAGCTCTGCTTCAGAGACCACGCCATCTTAAAGGGGAGAGTGGCTATGACTGGAAACTCAGCCTTACAGGGGAGATCTCAGATACCTCCAAGGACCCTAAGACCACTGCCCAGGGACCAGCTGCCTCAACTACAAACCCACAAACACTGAGACTCCAGCCTCCCTGGCTGTGGGCACCTAAAAATTTGTCCAGGGGAGAGAAGGTGGTGGCCACATACACGTACATGTCCTGCATCTTCTCATAGAGCAGATAGAAAGAACAGCCAAATTAGATAAAATCAACCTGGAATTGGTGAATTAAACACAGCTGGTGAGGCAATCCATGGATGGAAAGTTCAGAGATCACTGAGAGAGTCAGCGCAAGAGAGAAAGAGCTACATAACCAGACACCCTGAGAGGAATGATCATAGGGAGAAAAATAAACAGCCTGCATATGAAAGAAAAGGAAGAATCACTGGAAAAGGAAGTAAACAAAATGGAAGAAAGCAATACGTCAAAGAAATAAATCAGAGCAATGGTCATAAAGACACCGAAAAGGATGGAAGACAAATTCAACAATATGTATAAGAACCAAGAGGGAATGAAGAAGAGCCAAGAAGAAATAAAGAATGATATTGCTGCAATAAAGAGCACAATAGAAAGCATCAATAGTAGACTAGAAGAAGTGTAGGACCACATCAGTGAGCTAGAAGACGAGGTAGGAAAAAATACCCAAGCAGAGTAGCAACTGGGGAAATAAATAAATAAATAAATAGTAAACAAACAAACAAACAAACAAACAAACAAATAAATAAATAACAGGAAGAGAGCCTAAGGGAACTTTGGGACAATATGACTTTTGTGACAATATGTGCATTGGGCCTCTAATATCATACCACAATAAAGGGGTGCCAGAAGGAGAGGAAACTGATCAAAACCCGTTTAAAGGAATACTGACAGAAAACTTTCCTGAGATAGAGAAGAAAAAACCCACACAAATCCAAGAAGCTTACAGAGTACCAAGCAAAATGAATCCCAAAAGACCGACACCAAGCCACATTATAATAAACTGGCAAACACCAATGACAAAGTAAGAATCTCAAAAGCAGCCAGAGAGAGACAGAAAGTTTCATATAAAGGAACCCCCATCAGACTAGCAACTGATTTCTTAACAGAAACTCATCAGGCCAGAAGGGAATGGAATGAAATATAGCAAGTCATGCAAAGGAAGGGTCTGAATCCAAGAATACTGTACCCAGCAAAGCTATCAATCAAAATTGAAGGTAAAATCAGGAGCTTTACAGACAGAAAAGGACTAGGAGAGTTTATTACCACTAAACCAGCAGTGCAAGAAATGCTAAAGGGTCTGCTATAAAAAGAAGAAATAGGAAAGTGAGAAGGGACACAGGCATAAAGAATAAGAATGGCGACAATTATCTATCAATAATAACTTTTTTTAAATATATTTTATTGATTTTTTACAGAGAGGAAGGGAGAGAGATAGAAAGCCAGAAACGTCGATGAGAGAGAAACATCAAACAGCTGCCTCTTGCGCACCCCCTACTGGGGATGTGCCCACAACCAATGTACATGCCCCTGACCGGAATCGAACCTGGGACCTTTCAGTCCGCAGACCGATGCTCTACCACTGAGCCAAACCGGTTTTGGCTATCAATAATAACTTTAATATAAATGGATTAAATGCCCCAATCAAAAGACATAGGGTAGCTGAATGGATAAGAAAATAAGACCCAAATATCTGCTGTCTACAGGAAACCCACCTCAGAACAAAGGACTCACATAGACTGATGGTGAAGGGATGGAAAAAAGTTTTTAAGGCAAATAAAAATGAAAAATAAAAGCTGGGGTAGCAATACTTATATGAAACAAATTAAACCTTAAAGTTAAGTCAATAACAAAAGATAAGGAAGGCCACTTCATAATACCAATGGGAGCAATTCAACAAGAAGATATAACTATGGTAAACATATATGCATTCAATACAAGAGCAGCCAAATACATTAAAAAAAAAAAAACCTTCAGGAAGATATTAAGGGAGAGATTGACACCAATACAGTTATAGTAGGGGACTTTAATACCCCAATAACACCACTGGACAAATCCACAAAACAAAAAATCAGCAAAGAAATATCAATCCTAAATGACTCACTGGATCAAATGGAATTAATTGACATCTTCAGAACATTCATTCCACCCAAAGCCACAGAATATACATTCTTCTCAAGTGCACATGGGTCATTTTCAAAGATATAGCACATATTGGGACACAGTCAAAATATGTCCAAATTCAAGAAGATAGAAATCAAATCAAGCATTTTCTTAGATCAGAATGGGATAAAATTAGAAATCAAATATAATAAAAACAATGGAAAAAATCAAACACCTGGAGGCTAAAAGGCATGTTATTAAACAATGATTGGGTTACCGAAGAGATCAAAGAATAAATAAAAAGCATCATGGCAACAAATGACAATGAAAACAAAATCCAAAATCTATGGGACATAATGAAAACAGTCTTGAGAGAGAAGTTCATGGCTCTACAGACCTACCTCAAAAAAATCAAGAAAAAATGGAAATAAATTATCTAACCTTACAACTCAAAGAATTAGAAAGAGAGCAACAAGAAAAGCCCAGCATAAGCAGAAAAAGGGAATAATAAAGATCAGAACAGAAATAAATGGCATAGGGACCCAAAAATTACAAAAAATCATCAAAACCAAGAGGTGGTTCTTTGCAAGGATAAACAAGATTGGTGAACCTCTGGCCAGGCTAACCAAGAAGCAAAGCGAGAGGACCCAAATGAACAAAATCAGAAATGAAAGAGGTGAAGTAACAACAAATCCCATAGAAATACAAAGGATTATGAAAAAATACTATGAACAAATATATTCCAACAAAATGGACAACCTAGACAAAATGGACATATTCCTAGAGAAATACAAATTCCCAAAACTCAATCAAGAAAAATTAAAAAAAAATCTGAATAGGCTGATATAACTGCTGAATAAATTGAAGCATTGGTCAAAAATCTTCCAGCAAACAAAAACCTGGTCCAGACATCTTTGCAGAGGAGTTCTACTGAGCATTCAAAGAAGAACCAAAACCTATTCTTCTCAGACTATTCCAAAAAAATTCAAGAAGAAGGCACACTTCCAAGTTCATTCTATGAAGCCAGAATTACTCTAATTCCAAAACCAGATAAAGACACCACAAAAATAGAGAACTACAGGCCAATATCCTTGATGAACAAAATACTAAACAAAATACTAAAATACTCAACAAAATTCTACCAAATATGATCCAGCATTACATTAGAAAGATCATATACCATGACCAAGTGGATTTTATTCCAGGGATACAAGGATGGTACAACATCTCCAAATCAATAAATGTGATGTATCATATAAATAAATTGAGAGACAAAAATCCCATAATCATATCAATCAGTATAGAAAAAGTATTTGACAAAATCCAACAACCTTACTTGATAGAATCTCTCAGTAAAGTGGCAATAAAGAGATCATAGCTCAACATAATAAAATCTTTATATGACAAACTTACAGCCAACATCATTCTCAATGGGCGAAAACTAAACTCATTTCCCCTACGAATGGGAACAAGACAGGGATGCCTACTTTCACCACTCTTGTTCAATATAGTACTGGAAGTGCTAGACATAGTGATCAGACAAGAAGAAATAAAAGGCATCCAAATTGGAAGAGAAGTAAAACTGTCCTTACTCACAGGTGATATAATGCTATACTCAGAAAACCCCAAAGACTCCATCAAAAAACTACTAGACCTATAAATGAATTTAGCAATGTAGCAGGATACAAAATTAACACTCAGAAAACTATGGCCTTTTTGTACACCAATAATGTACTCAAAGTAAGTAAAACTAAAAAAAAAAAATAAAAAAAAATCCCATTTATCATTGTATTAAAAGAATTAAGATACCAAGGAATAACCTTAACTAAGTATATAAAAGACCTGTACTCAGAAAACTATAGGACATTGAAAAAACAAATAAAGACATAAACAAATGGAAGAACATACCATATTCATGGATTGGTAGAATCAACATCATTAAAATGTCCATAATATCCAAAGCAATCTACAGATTAAATGCAATCCTTATTAAAATAACAATGGCGTGTTTTAAAGATCTGGAACAAACTCTCCAAAAATTCATCTGGAATAAAAAAAAGACCCTGAATAGCCACAGCAATCCTGAGAAAGAACAAAGTTGTAGGGATCACAATATCAGATATCAAGGATCACAAGCCACAGTTCTCAAAACTGGCTGGTGTGGGCACAAGTACAGACATATAGACCAATGGAACAGAACAGAGAATTTGACAAAGGAGGCAAGAGCATACAGTAGAGCCAAGACAGTCTCTTTAATAAATGGTGCTTGGAAAATTGATCAGATACATGCAAAAAAATGAAACTAGATCACCAACTTACACCATACACAAAAACAAACTCAAAATAGCTAAAGGACTTACATGTAAAATGGGAAACCATAAAAATCCTACAAGATTCCATAGGCAGCAAAATAGCAGACATATGAGATAGTAATATCTTTGCAGACACAGCTCCTAGGGCAATGGAGACCAAGGAGAAAATAAACAAATGGGATTACATCAAAATAGAAAGCGTCTGCATAACTAAAGAAACCATCAATAAAACAACAAGAAAGACAACTTCATGGGAGTATATATTTGCCAATGATATTTCAGATAAAGGTTTAATCTCCAAAATTTATAGAGAACTCATAAAACTTAACAAAAGGAAGATAAACAATCCAATCAAAAAAATAAGCAAAGGACTTAAAAAAACATTTTTCAAAAGAGACATGAAAATATGCTCAGTCACTAATCATCCAAGAGATGCAAATCAAAACAACAATGAGATACCATCTCACACCTGTCAGAATAGCTAAAATCAACAAATCAACAAACTACAAGTGCTGGTGTAGATGTGGAGAAAAAGGAACCCTTGTGTGCTACTGGTAGGTATGCAGACTGGTATAGCCACTGTGGAAAACAGTTTGGAATTTCCTCAAGAAGTTAAAAATGGAACTCCCATTTGACCCAGTGATCCCACTTCTAGGAATATATCCCAAGAAACTAAAAACACCAATCAGAAAGGATATGTGCTCCCCTGTGTTCATAACAGCACAATTTACAATAGTTTAGATTTGGAAACAACCTAAGTGCCCATCAGCAGATGAGTGGTTAGAAAACTATTGCATCTACACAATGGAATACTACACTGCTATAAAAAAGAAGGAACTTTACCATTTGCAATAGCATGGATAGAACTGGAGAGCATTATGCTAAGTGAAATAAGCCAGTCAGAGAAAGATAAATATCACATGATCTCACTCATATGTGGGATATAATGATCAACATAACTTGATGAACAAAAATAGATCCAGAGACAAATGGCAGAGGTGGAGGGGGTTTAGAGAGCAACAAAGGACTTATATTCATGCATATTAGCATAACCAATATACACTGACAGTAGGGTGGTGGGGGCTTGCCCTGGGTGGGAATGGCTGGGTGGGTGGTCAATTGGGGGAAAAGGAGACATATGTAAAATTTTAGACAATAAATAAATAAATAAATAAATAAATAAATAAATATTTTTAAACAGTAAGAAAAAAAAGATTCTGGTTTCCACAGAGTACTGCAAGTTTCCCAACTTTAATATTTATGTACGTCTTTCTAGATGCAACAGTTATCCAAATTTGTAAATGTGACCCATAACTTATTTAATGTTGACAAATGTGTTCTTGCTATTTGTTTCAGAATAGATTTTAAGTCACTAAAGAAAATACCAAATGATAAAGTTTGTTTTATTGAAACCAGCTGTAAAAGTCTCAACATTAAATATTTCAAAGCTTCATGGAAAGTTCTAGAAGACAGGCCAACACATTTTTTAAAGATTGTTATTGATTTTGAGAGACAGGAAGGGAGAGGGAGAGAGACAGAGTAACATAAATATGAGAGGAAAACATTGATCAGCTGCCTCCTGCATACCCCCATCAGGAATCAAGCCTGAAATTGAACCAACAACCTTTCAGTGAATGGGATGATGCTCAATCAACTGAGCCACACTGGCCAGGGCAACAAGCCAATGATTTAAATGGTGCAGAATTTATAGCATTCTTATATCAAAGTTTTAGGCTAGGTAGTATGTATTTTTATGTTTGGTATTTGATTTGCTTGAAAATCATCAATAGTACTTATCTGGTCATTTTAATACATGCATTATAAAGTTTTTCAAAAGATATTGCATATATATCTATATTTTAATTTTAAAAATATAAAAACTTTTAAAAATCATGTGGTTAATATGATAGAAAGTATATGGGAAGTACATAGGACCTAACAAATCAATAAAATACTTTAAGCCTAGTTTCCTAATTTATAAAATTAAAAATACTAATACCAGCTAGAATTTCTCCATGGAGTTGTTACTGTGAAGACAAATGTATCTGTATCATATAAAAGCACTTGGTAAATTGTGAAGTGAATTAAATCTGGGACTCCAAGGCATCTGTTCAATTACATGAGGAAAGCTTCAGTCCATATGGAAATGGACAGCTAGTGTGACAGCTTTCTTGGCAATGAAATTAATCCTCTAGTATTCTTCCTAGTTGCTCAACTCCAGAAGACAGAGCAGAGCTTTATGGGAAAACATAGAACCAAATTTGACCTGTTTCAAAGGCCCTGACAGGGTAAGTGGCACAGCAGCCTTTTCAAGATAAGCCTTCCCAGGTGTCCTGAGGAAAGTAGCACCGTGATCCAAGGAAGAACTGAGATGCGTACTCGATTGGTGAAGTATTGTTCATGATCAGATTAGCACTCAGTGATTGACAGGAATATACATCTCATTTCCATGTCTGTTTTCTTTCATAAGTGGTTATGCCTATGAGCACTAATATTTTCTCCCCTTAGCTCTTCTTCTTCTTTTTTCTTCTTCTTCTTTCTCATTTATTCCAAGTGTGGACAGCTTGGCAAAACTTCAAAAGTTAGCCAAAAATGTTACTTCACTTTGGACCTAGGGCTATTGATTTTAAACGAATATTTACTTTGGCCCATGTTTCACTTTTGTTTATATCTTTGTCTGACAATCTAAGTCATACTTGAGAAGAGTTATTTACAAGGCCTCAACTGACGCAGACCTCCAAGAATAACAGTAACAAAACCTGACATCAGCAGTAATCAGGATATGCCACCTGAAGGACTCCAGGGTAGCCTCTCTGAGTTAAATCCTAAGGGCTTCATTACCAAATGCAGTGACATAGATGCATACTGAAAACTGAAGTTTTCTTCTTATTTCCCATGTTTTGCTAAACTTTACCTTTTTGAGAGATAGACCTACACAGGGGAACTTTATAAGACATTTGGGAAGTGGGTGGGACTCTATAAGACATTTACCTGTAGACCAGGATGCTTGAGATCATTCACAAAAATATGAATTTATTATAGTCAGGCAAATGTGACAGACTTCTGGGAGTCTCAGAACAAAAGTTTTTAAATACTACTCGTGGAAAAATGTTGACTTTAGAGGTAAACAGCACATTCTGGAGATTCTTCATCATAGATATTCTAATTTTCAAAGCACTCTCAAGCATATCATTAGTAAAAATTTACAAAGAGGAAGAGATTAACCAAAGAAACTTATATACATACTAGAGGCGCGTTGCACAAATTCGTGCAGGGGTGGGGTTCCTCTGCCTGGCTGGTGATCCGGACTGCAGGAGGTTGTCTGGGGGAGGGGCCACAGGAGGTTGGCTGGCCTGCCAGGGGAAGGGGCCACAGGAAGTTGGCTAGTTAGCCAGGGGAGAGGGGGAAAGGGGATGTTGGCTGTGGGAGCACACAGACCACAGGAGGGCAGTTTCTGCATTGATTGTCTGCCCCTTGGTAATCAGTGTGCATCAGAAAGCCCACTTGTTTGGTCATTTGGTGGTTTGGTCATTCAGTGGCTTAGGCTTTTATATATATAGATATGCATAACTCACAGACACAGATAATAGCTTAGTGACAGCCTGGGTTCAGAGAGTGGGTGCAGGCTAGAAGAGTCAATGGGGGTAAAAGGGGACATATATGTAATAAAATTTAAAAATTATGATAAGTTCTCTTGTTAATTATATATGCATAGTCCATGGACATAGACAAGCCTTGGAAAGGGGGTGGTGGTGGAGTGGAGGGAATCAATGAGGATAAAACAATAACAAAATAAAAATAAAAATAAAGGAGACATCTGCAACACTTTCAACAATAAAAGTAATAATAATAATAAAAGAGATCATAATCTCAATGCATTTGCAGAATTTAAATAACTAGATTGCTTTTTGCTTTAACTTTCTAAAAAAAAAAAAATGTGGCTTTCTTACTGCCATCGTGGCCAACTTCATCTCTATCTATTTATAGAAACAGAAACTATAAAACTATAGAAGTACAAAATTCAGCCCTAGCCCACTTTGCTCAGTGAGTAGATCGTCGGCCTGCAGACCTAAGGGCTTCCAGGGCACATGCAGGAGGTAACCAATCAATGTGTTTCTCTCACATTGATATTTTTCTCTGTCTTTCCCTCTCTCTAAAAAAATCAATGGAAAAATATCCTTAGTTAAGGATTAAGAACATCAACAAAAAATACAAAATTCACATAGTAAGTATTTTGAATGCTTAATTAAACCTTTTGATTATATCCTGTCAATTGGTTCTAGGTGTTCTTTTAAATTTCCACTTCTCAGGGCCTCCTTTCTGACCACAGTTTCCTTTAATTATTCTGATTTTTCTCCCAATTTTCAGTGACTGCTTATCAGCCTATCAATTTTGTATGAGTGTACAATGGTTCTGTAAAATGCAGCACAGGGGAAGAGGAGTGAGGACATATATAAAAATTTTGTATTATCTTTGCAACTCTTCTGCAAGTATAACATTATTTCCAAATAAAATAAAAAAGTTTTTTAAATATACCAGATATTGCTATTTAACAAACATCTACTATTTTTCCCAACTTTCAAATATACTTTTTCCTTTCAATTTGATTTTTTTTATCACCTCTATTTTAATCTTTGTTCAAGAAGTTTGTTTTTATTTTTCATAATTATTTTGCTCATAGTCCATACTATTTCTTAAACATGTCTCTCTTCAAACATTCTGTTTATATATTTTTTTCTCTTAGGGCTTATGGCATCAAAAATTCAGCATATAAGTTAAAATACTAAGACTAAAACTTATTTTTTTTTTCTTTCGTCACCCTAATTCCTATTTACCTTTCCCTTCAAGGAAAACTTTACCTCTTTATACTCACTCAGAGAACTTATTTTCTTATTTTTAGAATTTACACCCATTATATCTTCTTTTCTAAATAAGTTTTCAAATAGCTAGTTTATTAATTGAGCTGAAATTTTATACATAATTATATACTCTTATAACTTTCTTCCTAATCTTCCCATCAGATTTAATTGTCTAAAAGGGTAACTTGGAATGTTACTAGTCTAAATAAAAAGGTGCTATAAGTATAAAATAATAGGTATCAGGCACATAATATAAGAAACAATATAAATATATCATTAACACATTTATATCTATTTCATTTTAAAATAGTTATAAAAATAGATTAAAGTATAATATTAAACTTAATTCACCTATTGCTTTTTACATTTTTAATGTGGCTCCTAGAAGATTTAAAATTATAAATATTGTTTGCATCATACTTTTGTGGGACAGTACTTCTAAAGATATTTATTTTCCTCCCTTACTTACTGACCATCTTAAATAGAATTAAAACTACCTTCTTTTCATCCTTACTGACCTTAATTACAAATGCTCTAAAACTGTGGTCTACAAATTGCATCTTGTGAGCCACATGCGGCTCTTTGGCCCCTTGAGTGTGGCTCTTCCACAAAATACCATGGCCTGGGCGAGTCTATTTTGAAGAAGTTTAAGTTTAAAAAATTTGACTCTTGAAAGAAATTTCAGTCGTTGTATTGTTGATATTTGGCTCTGTTGCCAACCACTGCTCTAAAATTACTTAATTTTGCCGAGACCGGTTTGGCTCAGTGGATAGAGTGTCGGTCTGTGGACTGAAAGGTCCCGGGTTCAATTCCGGTCAAGGGCATGTACATTGGTTGCAGGAACATCCCTGGTGGGGAGCATGTAGGAGGTAGCTGGTCAATGTTTCTCTCTCATCAATATTTCTAGCTCTCTATCCCTCTCCCTTCCACTCTGTAAGAAAAAAAAAATCAATAAGGAAATTTAAAAATTAAATAAATAAATAAAATTACTTAATTCCTTCTCTACTTTTTATTTTCTTCTTCTTCATCTCCTTTGTCAGCACCTAACCCTCTTCACTCATTATCTAACTGCCAGGATAAACAGTCATAGATGTTCTGTGCTTCAAGTTATATATCTGCTCCCTTAAAGAGGAATCTCAGGCTCTGTGTTACTGGATAGCCTAATTTCTGTAAATTTCTCCATCAGTGAAATCTAGAAGCAGAGCAAGTGGTTTTCTGAGATTGCTGTGTGGTAGAAATCTGCAAGAAAAAAGAGAAGCAGAATCCTAGAGGAGATAATCAAAGACTTGGGTTTAGCCAAGCCATCTTGGCTCAGTGGTTGAGCATCATTCCCGTGGTCAGGGTTGCAGGCTTAATCCCTCATGTAGGGGTGTGCGGGAGGTGGCCAGTCAATGATTCTCTCTCCTCATTGATGTTTCTCTCTCTCTCCCTCTCCCTTACTCTCTAAAATCAATAAATACATATAGTATATTTTAAAGACAGGATCAGCAGTAGTCTAGTCTTAGGGAGTTAGGGACTTTACATCATCATATCTGTCCATTGTTGGTTGCATTTGTAAAGAGTGCAGATTTCATGTTATATGTTTCTACCAAAAGAAAGTATTGACTGTAAGTCACCCTCAGGGAAGAGATAAACTCCCAGCATGCTCTGGGTGGAATTATTCTGAGCATTTCTCTAGAGAAGGTTGTGAACTAGCAGCAGCAAACACTCATAGGAGCTGAGGGACAGGAGAACTAGCCTTGGAGAGGTCTGCATTGGGCACCACAGTACACCGGGTAAGCTTCTAGTCTACCAACTCTGCCATTAAAGTTATACATTATTGTCAATGTAGGTATTTTTCAATTCTGTAATGTTTTTCTTACTTTCTAGTTCTCATAAAATTTGTCATATTTCATCTATTTTTGAAAATAAAAATCCATTTGTTAAAAAGTCTCTACCTGATAACTCAGCATCTGGATAAATTGTTGGGTTTTTTTTATTGGCTTTTTTCCTTTTAATTCTGCTTTGAGGTTTGTTGGTAATTTTTTTTAATTGAAGATCAGATATTTTGTATGAAAAACTGGATGAGCTTATCTCCCCTAATAGTGAATTCATTCTTTCACTTTAAGGCAGATAGGAAGGAGACATGACCAATCCAACCAAATTCCAAGCTAATTGGAGTTCAGTAATACTCCCAGTAAGACTCAGTCTACATTTGAGGTGTCTCCTAGGACATAATGCTCCATGGTTTGCAAATGAAAATCTTGAATGCTTCCTCCCTTTTGAGTGGTCTTAAATTCAATTTTTTTTTTTTTTTTTTTTTTTTTTTTTTTTTTGCTTTTCTAGGGTTGCAAAAACAAAAATCAAAAGAAATAAACAAACAAACAAACAAACAAAAAACAACAACTCAGCTCTGCCTGCCCTGGTTAGATTGCTCAGTTGGTGATAGCATTGTCTGGTACAACAAAAGGTTGCAGGTTTAATTGCTGGTCAGGTCATATACCTAGTTTTTGGTTTCCATCCTCATGTATGGGAGACAAGCAATAGATGTTTCTTTCTTCTTATTTCTTTTCCTCTCTCTCTATTAAAGAAAGAAAGAAAGAAAGAAAGAAAGAAAGAAAGAGAGAGAGAGAGAGAGAGAGAGAGAGAGAGAGAGAGAAGAAAGAAAAAAGAAAGAAAGAAAGAAAGAAAGAAAGAAAGAAAGAAAGAAAGAAAGAAAGAAAGAAAGAAAGAAAGAAAGAAAGAAATCAGTGAGTGAGGATTATGAAAAAGAAGAGAGAAAAAAACTCACTTCTGCCTTTCAGTTACTTTCTGCTTGACTTTTAGCTTCTCTTTCTGTAGAACTTAAAACTAGTGTTGAGTGTTGGGCTTACTCCATATCCCTAGGCCCTCAAGCCTTGGCTGCCTTGAAAGCCTCCTCAGTTTTGTCTCTCTAGATTATGACATTGGTGAGAACTCTGCTGGCCACTGAGCAGCCATCCTCTATCAGTTTCTTGGTCTTTACTGTTCTTAAAGTTGACAAATGCCTACAGAATATTTGGCTCACCTCAATGCAATTCCAGAATTTCTCAAAAGTAGGTTTCTAAATGGTAGGCTGCCTAAGCCATTTCCTGATGCCTCAAAAATGAGTATATAAGATTATATATTAAATCTATCTATTTCTATGTAATCCATGCCTGGCCTCTCTTTTGATCCTTAGTGAAGTGGTTAGTTTGCTACAAGCCACCCAATCATAAATGAAGTAGCAGTCATTTTAACAAGTGTGGTCAAACTTCAATCTTTAAATAGTTTGTGACATTCATTAAGCATTTAGTTTTACTGAGCACTCACCTTGTACAAATTCTGATCCAGGTCCTGGTAAAATAAAGAAATGAATAAGATAAAGTCTATGCTTTCAGTAGGATCTTATAATCTCCTGTGATCATTTTAAAACCTCGTTATATAGTTTTCCTATAAAATTTCATTATTTCTGCCTGAGTGACAATGCCCTGACCCCCCACTTTCCCATCTCAAAATTATTCCGTGTGTATTCTTTTATACTGGTTAAAGTGATAAAGTGAACTAACATTTATGAAGTGCTAAATGCTTCCTATATTTTATCACTCTTAATTTTTATTGCTATTAAGATTTTAACCCCATCATATAACTATCTCTGAGATTTTAAAAAGAAATAGTATATCAAAAGTCACTCAAGATTATTAAGTGAAAGAAATATTATGCTAACCTAAGTGCAGCTGATTCTAATGTCTGTATCTTTCTGCTACTAAGCATTTTCTCTATGTGGCATTTGTCTTGGGTAAATGCATTATAAGCTTTCTAAAAGCACACAGCCCACTCAAAATTATGTGAAATAGAAATGAGTTCTATTTCATTTTATATTTATTTCTATACCTCATATGTATTAGATTTGCTGCCTGATTTCTATTTGGCCCTCTACCATTCACTAGTCTCTAGTCAAATCAGCATTTTTTTTTTCTCTATGGGTTTTAAATGTACATATTGTAGCATAAATGAATCATCATAAAATATTTTCTTATTTTATCACGCCTCAAATAGAGATTGGACATCAAGCATGAAGTTTGGATCAATTAAGTTCTCAAAAAATAATCACCGATATAGATTCATCAAATAATGTTTCCCTCTTCAACTGAAAAAGGCATACTCAATATTGTCCTTTTGCCATGTAAACAAGAGCATTAGAAATTGTATGAAATGAAGTTGCTGTTCTTCCTGATACTTTTTTTCTGGTATCTCAGATAGCTTGTGAGTCTTTCCTGGAAGCAAACACCAGGGTAAAATTATTTCTCCAGACTCTCTTCAGACTTCCTCAGGAATCTGTGCTCTAATATCTCTCACATTAGCACCTATAACAGAGTTCTTGGCTAACAGAGAGTTAACACATGTCCCTCACACCTGGTTCCTGTCTGGGATGTAAGAGCAATTACAAATCTCTAGCCAAAGATAACAAGTGAAATTGGACAGATGCTTCTTGGTTTCTCCAGGGCAAAAATGAATTTTTTTTCATCCATGGAAGTCCCTGATACTAACCCAATCCCCTTTTTACTGAAAATGTGAAAGACATAGCACAGTATTAGAAGATAAAGTAAAAGAACTATCTGACCCTAGAATATCAACCTGAGGTTATTAATATTCTCAGAAATACTTTCATTCTTAGGAAAATAATTTAGGGAGATGGAAATAGATACATACATATATTTATTGCATTACAGAGTAGAAACTTTGGAGTCCTATGAGCAAAAATTGCCAATTAAAATATTCACTATTACTTAGTCTCATCTAGAACAGCATGTCACTGAATAGGTTATTTGCACCATAAAATATTTTGTAGATCATGAGGAATTCAAACACCCTATGGTTATGGCTTATTTCTATTATATTGCAAAAGAATGACAAGCTTAAAACCCCAAATTACTACCTTAGAGAATGAAGTGATGCTCATGAAAGAATAAGAATTCAACTGATTCTGTAGTTTAGAAAGAAAAAAAAACCACAAAATTTAATTTTTTGTTTGTGTTTATGGCCATAAGGCAATGATCACAAAGATAGTACTCTGGCTACTTAAAATAACAACTAAAGAAGAAGGAAGGAATTATCCACCCTCTCCTGGGAAGCACTCTCCAATGACTGCCATTGCCTAAGGTAGTTCTTTTTATTCTTTGTAAGTTGCTCTTCCTCCCTTGCCTGAGGAAGCTCCCTTATAAGATGTAGCTCTTAATTCCTCTCACGATTTAGCCTATTGTTAATAGAGCAGTAAAGAGAATCAGACTCCAGTATGGCCAAGAGTATCATATATAGGATTAAACTAGTGTATAGAAAACAGTGACAAACCCAAAGAATGGCAAGAATTTGCTGACTTATGCTGGCAAAAATCTGTTATTTTGGACTTTGAGAGTACATGACCCAGGGAAACAAAGTTAAATTTAGATTAGTTTAAATTTGTCAAAATTGATGTACTTACCAGAAAAAAATGTATAAGACTTGCTATCTGAAACACTTAGTAGGCTCCACAATCTCAGGGGTACTAAACAAAACTCTGCAGAGGTAGAATCTAGGGCATGAGAGTAGAAGAGAAGTATTTGAGATACCTATAAAGGGGTTCATAACATGACTCTCAAAATATGCTACTGTGAGCTAAAGGTAATCAAGACTTTGTGGGTTCCAGAGAAACTTTTACTTCTCCCTTAAAGAATTTAAATTAAGGGTCTTGCCCATGATAAGAGTTTTTAACAGAGATAAACTTTTTTTTTTTAACCTATCAACATGGCAGGGCAAACTTCTAATTACTGAACATCTGCTCTTTTTATCATCATGTGAAAGGACTTTATCCCCTATGAGAAGATCCAGGTACTATAGCTCATTAGTTTAGAATACTACATCAAAATAAAAACCTTTTGCACAGCAAAAGAAACCATCAACAAAACAAGAAAACCCACTGCATGGGAGAACATATTTGCTAATGTTATCACTGATAAGGGTTTAAGCTCCAACATTTACAGGGAACTCACACAACTTAACAAAAGGAATATAAACAACCCAATCAAAAAATGGGTAATGGACCTAGATACTTTTGGAAAGAAGACAGAAGGAAGGCCAAGAGACATATGAAAACATGCTCAAAGTCACAAATCATCTGAGAGATGCAAATCAAAATGACAATACAGTACCATCTCACACCTGTTAGAATGGTTATCATCAACAAATCAGCAAAGGACAAGTGCTAGTGAGGATGCAGAGAAAAAGGAACCCTCGTGCACTGCTGGTGGGAATGCAGACTGGTGTAGCCACTGTGGAGAACAGTATGGAGTTTCTTCAAAATACTAAAAATGGAACTCCCCTTTGACCCAGTGATCCCACTTCTAGGAATATATAAAAAAAAAAAAAAAAAAAAAACTAGAAAAACCAATCAGAAAGGATATATGCACCCCAATGTACATAGCAGCACAATTCAACATAGCTAAGATTTGGAAACAGCCTAAGTGCCCATCAGCAGATGAGCGGATTAAAAAATGGTGATACATCTACACAATGGAACACTACACTGTGGTAAAAAAAGAAGGAATTCTTGCCATTTGCAACAGCATGGATGGAACTGGAGAGCATTATGCTAAGTGAAATAAGCCAGTCAGAGAAAGATAAATATCACATGATCTCACTCATTTATGGAATATAATGAACAACATAAACTGATGAACAAAAACAGATCCAGAGATAGAGAAGCATAGATTAGACCATCAAACCTCAGAGGTAAGGTAGGGGAAGGTGGGGATAAGGGGGAGAGATCAACCAAAAGACTTGTATGCATGCATACGAGCATAACCAATGGACACAGACAACACGGGGGTGAGGGCATGAATGGGGTGATAGGGAGGGGTAATGGGGGAATAAGAACACATTTGTAACACTTTAATTAATAAACAAATTAAACTAAATAAATAAATTACTTGAACTGAAATCCAAAACAACAGAATACTGTATATACCTCATTTTCACTTTCTGTCTTTGAATCTTTCATGTATGCTGGATCTCTAACTCTATTAAGCATGTGGGATTCCCATACATACATATGTAATTAAATTTTGTTATTTATTTTGTTAATCTGTCTCATGTTGATGTGATTGTTAGACAAGATGGAAGAACCTAGCAGTGAAATGAATTTTAGAGACAGGACAGGCAGTTTTAGGGAGAAGGGGGTACATGGAAGAGGAATGCATAGGTGATGGGCTCCAATGTTTATCTTACTTTCACAGAGGATAGAGAAATGTCACAAGATATGGAGAGAGGAAGAGGGGTCACCATGTGGGCTTTGGACTTTGAAACTGATACTCTGTAAAAGAAGGACCAATTAGAAAAGCATGGGGGGGGTCAAAAATTAAGGAAGGGTACAATTAGAAAGGGTCATGAAGAGACAAAGAGCTACAGTCTTCATAAACCCAGAGACAAGAGACACAGAAGATTTCAGGATTGATTTTTTTTTATTTTTTTCCTCATAGAGAGAGAAAGAGCAGGTTTTTCCCATTTGGAGACCTCTGCACAGAGGGAGTGGTATATACTTTCAATAAACTTCCATATTTTTACTAAAGAAGCCTTTTAGTCCATGAGTTTATTCTTCAAACTTCATAGGGCAAGAACCCACAAGGGGGAGATTTGTGCCCTGAATCCCACATTACAGCAGGATAGAGGGAATTTCTTCCTCTCCCACAGTGACCACTGTGAACATACCTCATTGCTGAGCCACTGCAAGCTGCCTCAGTAGAAAGATCTGGCACCTCTAATGGTGTGCACTGGCAAAGGTAAGAATACTTGCCAAGTCTGACTCTGATGTGTACCTGCAGATTTTGGTGGAAGCACAGTGGCGAGAGTCTTTGTTTTTTCCTTTTCCAAATTTATGTTAGCAGGAGAAAATATCTGTTGAACTGGTCCCTTGGGCCTGGGTACTCTGGGTTAGTATTTTGGTTTTTTATTAATTATTTTCTCCCATAGAAGGAGACTGTCCTATTATGTTGTCTTGTTTTATGCTTTGAGAGCCTTCTTTGGCCTCCTCTTTGGTCTCTGCCATCTAGACGGTGCATGCATTAATGTGAGTTTGGAAGCACGCCAAATAAAGTGGGGATTCCAGGCAACCACTTCCAGTAGGTCTGCTTATGACTGGGTCAGCTGTAGGAAGTAAGTACAACTGGCATCACTTTGTCTTTTTGTACAATTGTGCCAGATCTCAGGGGAATATATCATAAGGGTTCCCAATCCGTAGAGGGTTTTATAGTGTTTTTGGATCTTGTGAAGGATGCTTTATTATTATTATTATTATTATTATTATTATTATTATTATTATGGTCTCATGTGACACTTGGTTAAGGCATAAAAAGGCTTATTGGTTTGAATCGTTAGAGATCCTAGCATCAGTGGACAGATGATAAGTCTCCTGAATTAGAAAAACTTTAAAAATGAAAAAAAAATTAGAGATCTCTCATTATACAGATGTTTTGTTGGTACCTATGAAAAGACCAGATTTTAAAAAGTGGATACAAAAAAGATATATAAGGCTGTGCCTTAAGAACTGCCTTAAGAGATAATATATAAAAAAAACCCAGTTTGTGAAGATTTACTAAATTTACGTCAGTTAGCATGAGAATGAGAAGTCTAGGTAGGGGAGAACCAATGGACTATTCCAAAACAGGTATAAATTTTAATTTAATTTAATTTGTTTTCTTTTTTATTCCTGTGCCCATTGCCCAAAGCAGTTTCTTTCTGCCTACATTTATCCCATCTCCACCTAGCTCCCATCCCCTTTCCCTCCGGGTATCACCACATTGTTGTGTCTGTGATATATATATTCAACTTCTTTCATTCAGCATCCCAACCCCACTTCCCCTCCGACAGCTTTTAGTCTGTTCCATGTATCCATGCCTTTGTTTAAGACAGAAAATTTAAAAATATTATTAAGAAATCAGTAAATAAGCAAATACTGACAGAGGTGAAACAAAAAGAAAAACAGAAAGGAGTGTACCAGGACTTATCCTGACTAAATGAAAATTCTTCTAGTTTCCTCCAATATCTGGGTAATAAATATTCTTCAAATTGACATTTTAAATTTTACTCCCACCCTCTGACTTAGAATATTGAGAACTGAAACTGCCCTTTTGGGAAAGCCATGCAAGTTAATGTTGTACAACTTGATATAACTTTGAGGGAAACCACCACAATAGTTCATACATGGGCAAGCTTCATGCCTGTTGCAGAAAGATCACCGGAAACATTCAAACTGCAGACCAGGAAAATCTGTTAGACTGTCACTGCCTGCCCTCACTCCATCTGAAGACATATAAAATTGTCTCAAAAGGCTATGTTCAGACCTCAGAAACTGGGATCCTGGTTTGCTCCAATCATTAAAAATTGTTTTTATTTTGTTTCCATAGAGATCCCTCTTATTAAATACCTGATTGCATGCACAATATAGGCCTAACTTTGGGAGTTCCACTTACATCACCACCTCCTGAAATGAGATACAACTGTTTAACTGAATTGACCTATTTTCAAGACTGAAACTGGTTTAATGAGATATGAAACAATACCTGAAGCCTGGGATGTGAAATGTCTTAGGAAGTTTCAGAAGTGGGAGGGACATAAGGGGTTCAGAATAGGACTCCCAAAATGTGTCATTTTGGCATTTGAAATTGCCTTCATATTTTTTATGAAGGCAATTGAGACCCTGTAGGCTCAGGAAAAACTTTCTCATAGCCCTTAAAGAAATGAAGTTAGCAGCCTTGCCTATAATAAGAGTTATTATCAGAAATAACGTTTTGCCTTTTCTATAGGGCAGAGTAAACTTCTAATTACTGAACATCTGCTCTTACCAATGACCTTCCTCACCTCTGAAGCTCCAGGAACCATACTTCACTCTGTGGCTCAGAATGCCATATGTAACTCACTTTAACTTTCTCTTTCTCAACATTTCATGTATGTAGGATCTCTGACTCTCTCATATGTGTGTTGTTTCCATACATATGTAATTAAATTTGGTTGTTTTATCTTGTAAATCTGTCTTATGTTGCTTTGATAAATAGGTTACCTGGAAGAAATTATAAGGGTGGAGGAAATTTATTTCTCTCGCAAAATTATAATAGTTAGCAGTAATTAGAACAGTCTGATTTGCATAAATGTCTCATGGTGGTTTATTATATATCCAACATATTATGCTTTTACCTGTTTTTTATGATAAGAACCACAAATTTTAAAATTTAATAAAAAAAATTTAAAAAAATGATCTTGGAATACAGGACTGATATTAACTACCGAAAAAAGTAGAAAGTAAAAAACAGAAAAAAAACAAATGTAATAAGTTGGCAATAGTTCCCTTTTGCTATGGGAAAAATTTATGAATATTGGCAGTCAAAAATTTACATTTTAATGATATTAAGAGACATTCACAAGAGAAATTCTGAATGGCCAAAAAATATGTGTCTGTCTCACTTGTAATTAGGAAACTACAAGGAAAAACAAATTGAGATAATTTGGTACATATCAGAAACGTCTGACAATACTGAAGCTTGCACACTGTTTTTGTGTTGTAAATTTATACAACCATATTAAAGAACTATTAATACTATCTAATAAGCTAAAGAATGATTTCCCCTAAATTCTATTAAAAAGTGTTCTTCTAGGTATAAGACATATACAAGGCTGTTTATTATAATACTAGAGGCCTGGTGCATGAAATTCAGCATGAGAGGGTGTGTGTCCCTTAGCCCAGCTTGCACCCTCTCCAATTTAGGATCCCTCTCACAATTCAAGACTGCTGGCTCCCAACTGCTTGCCTGCCTACCTTCCTGATTACCCCTAACTGCTTCTGCCCAATTACCCCCTAACCACTCCGACAGCCTGATTGCCCCTAACTGCCCACCCCTGGTCACCCTTAACTTCCCTCCCCTGCAGTCCTGCCCCTACCCCCCCCCCCCAACTGCCCTTCCCTGCAGGCCTGGTTGCCCCCAACTTCCCTCCTCTGCCAACCTGGTCACCTCTAACTGCCCTCCCATGAAGGCCTTGTCACCCCCAAGTGCCCTTCCTTGCAGGCCTGATCCCCCACAACTGCCCTCCCTTGCTGGCTATCTTGTGGCAGCCATCTTGTGTCCACATGTGGCAGCCATCTTTGACCATATGGGGGCAGCCATCTTGTGTGTTGGAGTGATGGTCAATTTGCATATTACTCTTTTATTATATATGATTGACTAAATAGGAAAAATATATAAAAATGATCTAAAATGTTCATTAAAAAAGAAAGATAAATTATGATATATTCATATAATGGAATGATATATAATAGTTAAAATGAATTCAATACCATTACCTTTACTGTATAGGTAAATATCAAAACTATAATGTTGAACACAAGAAATATATAAGCTAAAGATACATAATGTGTCCAAATCGGTTTGGCATTGAGTGTTAGCCTGCAGACTGAAAGGTCCCAGGTTCGATTCTGGTCAAGGGTATGTACCTTGGTTGCAGGCACAAACCCAGTAGGAGGTGTGCAGGAGGCTGCTGATCGATATTTCTCTCTCATCGATATTTATAACTCTCTATCCTTCTCCCTTCCTCCCTGTAAAAAAATCAATAAAATATATATTTTAAAAAACATACATAATGTCTGATCTTTAGATGAGGCTTAAAAACATAAAGATAATCAATCTACCTAGTGTTTATCAATACTACACATATCAAAAATATGTGTGAACTAAATCTCTTAGCTGCCAAGTCACTGAAACTTCTGAACTATCAAAGCAGGAGTCTCAAAAATGGAAATAAGATTTTTTATGAATCTGTCAAAGGTTTAATGATGAGAACCACTCCACTTCTATACTATGAGAAAAATAGCATTACATAATTGGACTCTAACTGTATATAAACACTGCATTTTAGAACTGAGTCTTTTCTTTGCCATTTCTTAATATTGTAAAACCAGATGATTTGGGTTTTAGAATTACTTTATGAAACCAAAACAACCCATGTTGTGTTATGACAGTGTATCAAGTATAGTGTAATTCCACATAAACTAACACTTGTAGAGAAATACTATAAAATTAGAGACAACAAATCCAAGACTAAAATGATTAGTTCGGTAAGGACAAATTTTTGTTCTTTCCAAGGTAAAATCAACCTGAAAACAAGCTAACTTCAAGATATCGTATTTTCAAATATCACTAGGAAAATGCACACTTCCTGGCCAACCAAAGAACTTGTATGCATATATACATAACCCATGGACACAGACAATGGGGAGTTGAAGGCCTGGGGAAGGAGGTGGGAACAGGCTGTAAGGGATCAATGAGGGGAAAAAGAGGATATATATAATACTTTTTAAGAATAAAGATTTTTTTAAGAAGAAAAATGAGGGACCCTTTCCCCCTCTCTAAGTGGGAATCAGTTCTGGGGGACTCTTCAGCCTCCCTTAGTGGTAGTCTATACTTGTTCTTTAACAAATTTCCACCTTTGCTATAGAAAAAGAAGAAGAAGAAGAAGAAGAAGAAGAAGAAGAAGAAGAAGAAGAAGAAGAAGAAGAAGAAGAACAAACAGTTTCCCAAAGCTTTCCTTATCTCCCATGCTAGGTTAGTGCCCCAAAATGTGTTCCTATAGCAACTGGTAGCTTCTACATTATGGTATTTATCACAATTTATTATTATTATAGTAGAGGCCCCTTACAGAAAAATTCCTGCAATAGGGCTGCCTGCTTCGGTCTCCGCTGTCTCACCTGCTTCCCTTCTTTCTCTGCTGTCCCACTTGCTTGTTTCTCTGCAGCTTCACTCCCTTCTGCAGCACTTGGCTTCTTTCTACAGTGTCTTCAGTCTTAGCTCTGGCTTGGATATGCAAATTAACCCAACCATCTTGGTTGGGTTAATTTGCATATTCACCCTGATTAGCTGGTGGGCATGGCTGGTGGTATAGCGAAGGCATGGTCAATTTGCATGTTTCTCTTTTATTAGAGAGGATTATACAGAATATTTACTAGAGCCCTGTGCATGGATTTGGGCCCATTGAATGAAAATTAATTAGAAGGTGGCTGGCAGGGTGAGACTGAGTGAGACGAATGGGACATGCCCTGGAGCCAACCTCCTGAAGTCCCTTCTTCCCAGCAGTTGCACCTTGGGCTTAAAGAGCATCTGCAGAGTGAGCAGGGTCCCTCTGGCAGGTGGGGTCCCATGACCTGGCCTGTGGGGATCGGGCTGAAACGGACATCCCCCAAGGGGTCCTGGATTGGGAGAGGGCAGTTCTCGGGTGACACATCTCAGAATCAGGCTCCCTCCTCTCTGGTTTCAGGAGCATCACCTGTAAAATGCAGCTGCTAAGTCACTGCAGCTAGGCAGCTCCTGCATTGAGTTTTGCCCCCTAGAGATCAGTGCACTTCATAACTACAGGTCAGATGGTCAGACAGTCACTTAGCCTTTTATATATATTTATATAGACTAGAGGCCCATTGCAGGAAGATTCCTGCAAGAATAGGGCTTCCTGCAGTGGTCTCCGCCACCCAGCCTGCTTCCCTCCCATCTCTGCCAACCTGCCTCTTTCCCTCCCTTCTGTGCCACCCTGCTTGCTTGCTTCTCCACAGCTTTGCTCCCTTCTACACTGTCTTCAGTCTTTGCTCTGTGCACAGATATGCAAATTAAACACCATCTTGGTTGGGTTAATTTGCATACACGTTCCTGGTTGGCTAATGGATATGGCTTGTGGGCGTAGTGGAAGTACAGTCAATTTGCATGTTTCTCTTTTATTAAATAGGATTGTTGCCATTAGACTGAACTCCATTGAGGACAAGAATTTTATCTTTTTACTATTGAACTGTTTCTAGAATTTCTGACATATAGTAGCTCTTTAGAAATACTATTGAATTGATAGGCATCAACAAAAAATTCTACTTTGTATAAAAATGTAATCTTTACAGATAACATGTTAAGTTTCCAATGAGAAAAAAAAAAGGATTCTTATTTAGTAATAATAAGTAGATAACAATATCCAGGGCTTATTATTTGCCAGATACTATTTTAAGTCTCATTTAATGCTCATTCACTCAAAGTTCTCATAAATTTTACTCTTAAAGAGGGTAAATACTTCAGTGTTTGAAGCACATTTGGTCCACAAACACGTTTGGGGGGGCCACTAACTATCATTTTAAAAATTTTGAATATATTACACTGGAGTGCATGAATTTGTGGAGGGGTGGAGTCCAGCCGGCCCAGCCCAATCAGTGAAGACTGAGGCTGGGCCTGTCAGGAGGAGATGGTGGGAGGCTGACTGGCAGGCCCGCCTGGATCAGGCCTGATCAGGATCCCTAATCAGGGCTGAACTGGCTGGGGGTAGGGGCCATGGGCAATTGGCTGGTGGGCCCAAACCCCAACTGGGGTTGGGGGGCTAATTAGGGGTGGGGCCAGCCATGGGGAAAGACTGTGGGTGGTGGGCTGGCCAGCCCCACCCCCAAATGTGGTGAGTAGGCATGCCAATCAGGGGCCAGCAGCCTGGGGGAAGGGCCATAGGTAGTTGGCCAACTGGCCCTGCCCCTGGTCAGGGTGTGGGGGGCTATCAGGAGTGAAGCTGGGTGGAGGGAGAGGCTGCAGGAGATTGGACATCCATCCCCACCCCTTATTGAGGTGAGGTGGCCAGGAGATAGGCTGGCCAGGTCTTCTCCCTATTGGGATGCGGGGGGGGGGGGGGGGATGTTATCAGGGGCAGGCAGGCCAGGGGGAGAGGCTGCAGGCCTATCATGGTGGAGCAGACTGATTGGGGCATAGCTGGCAGAGAGGTTAGGAAGGGAAGGGAGGGTACATTTGGTTGGCTGGCCTTCTCTTGATCAGGGTGAGAGAGTCTCTGATCAGGGGCAGATCTGCAGGGGAGAGGGGTCTCGAGATTGGCTGCCAGCCCCACCCTCTGATTGGGTCATTTTGCTGTCCACAGTGGGTATCATATCAACCGCTAGTTAGGTCATTATGGCCCTTTTGGTAGCTGCCTTTATATCTTCATATATTTAGGCCAGGGATCAGGCCTAAACCTGCAGTCTGACATACTTCTCACAATTTCGGGACCACTGGCTTCTAACAGCTCACCTGCCTGGCTACCTGATTGCCCCTAACTGCCCCCTCTGCTGGCCTTCTCACCCCCAACTGCCTCCCCTGCTGGCCTGGTTGCCCCTTACTGCTCCCCCTCCTGGCCTGGTCACCCCATGCAGCCCGCTGGTTGTCCCTCATTAATGCCCCTGCAGCCTGGTCACCCCAAGCAGCCTGTTCAGTCTTCCATTCGGTTGTTTTGATTGCAACAGTTGCGTAGGCTTTAATATATAATGAATATGATGGAAGTTCGAGCCTCACCACTACCACCTATTGAGTTACACTCACCATCTTTAGTTGTATTTGTTTTTTTGTCACCTACCTGGTCCCTGAAAAGCTTTTTAATTACTCACCTGCTATAACAATAGGTGTAATTATTATTTCTTTATACTCACATGGTAGTAATTTTCCAGCCTTCTGCAAGTATTGTAGATGAGTGACTACATGGAGTGTTCCCCAGTGGATCAGAAACAGAGGAACTATCTGATTTTCTATGTGTCTGCAAGGGAGTCGATTAGCTAGTTTTATGTTTACTATAGTTTAAGTTACTAAATATTGAGGGTGGTGATTTCAGAGGTCAGCCTAAACTGGGAGTGATAAAATTGCAGACATTTGTAAACATGTCAAAAAGATTAGTAGGTAAAACAGTTGAAGATTTTGCTTGAAAGCTAACACATTTACAGAAATAAGACATTTCTAAAGGAAATAAGACTAAACTGGTCCAAGAAGAATAGTTTGTTATAAGTAAAATGGGATGATTTTCAGTTTACTAACTTTTTTCCAGCAAGCCCCTGGTGGCTGAGTGCAGGGAAAAACAAAAACAAAAATGAAAAAACAACAATGACAGATGTTATAACACAAAGGCAAAGCCTTAGGATATTCTATTAATACCTGAGACAGTTCATGCCATGAAAGTCAAACAGTGATCCATTCAAGTCTTTATTCAAAAGACAAATTTAACAACTCCAATAATTATATTATTTCCAAAGTCCCTCCCCCCACCCCAATTCTTCCACCTTCCAGCCAAACCTAATAAATTGACCACTCATTCCATACCCAACATCAGATTATGAAGTTGGAGAAGCAGGAGAAAAACAACTGTCTGGAAGGATAACTTTGCTCTTCCTTGGAATTTCTCCTCTGTTTTTTTTTTTCTTGTGAGCTTATGTCATCTTTCAATTTTGGCACACCAAGGAATCTAAGTGTAACTGCACCTCTTGGACTTAGGTTTATGCATGTATTCAGCAGGAGGGTTAGCCAAGATATAGGGTTATCTGGCCCACAGACTATTTTGGAAAAAGAAGAAGAGTTAGGAGGCTATCATGAGCTGACTCCATTAACCAGATAACATGCAGTGGCAGGAGCCACACATCACCCCATTCTGGAGTATCTCTGGACATTAGATACTCCCCCAAAGTAAGCATCTAAACACCTACCTCTGCATGAAAAGTTCTAGTCACATTTTGAGGCATCCAAAATTCAGTTAATCATAAATTGTTTTATCTCTGTTCTCAAGATTTTTATTTTATCCTATTATAGCATTCCTTGCCATTTTTGCTATACTCATTGTTTATATGCATCTCTCAACAAAACTGTAGCTTCAGGGGGAGAGGGAAAAGATTAGTGTTATATTCAGTTTCTTATTGAATGAAATTGACTTCAGTAAGCCATGAGACTCTTAAATTTGTACAAGCGCAGCATTTTTTACTCTTTCAGTCTGTTCTGTTTAAAAATTCCTCATTATATCCTGGGCCCAAGCCAACCTTAATGTTCGAATCTGATAACTGGCCAATGAAGAAGAAGAAAAAGATCCAAGTGTTCAGTTTTCTTCACTGCCTGTCTTGAAGCAGGTCCACTATTATCATCACTTCCATTTCATAATGGAGGTGGTTAATAAAGTACACAGAAAAAAACTATCCATATGGGAGAGGGTTCAATCTGGGGAGCATAATCTCTAAATTAGGAAACAAGGGAAATTGTTTCACACAAAATATTATCACACTCAGGAAGTATATTTCATAAGAAGGAAGTTATTAAATAGCATAGGTGAGTTCAGCTAACACCTAAATTTATTTTTGGAACCAATCAAGAAACTAAATAAACACAAATCAAAATTCTCTTAAATTGTAAAATTCCAATATTCTACTTACTTAGAAAACTACACCAACTGAAAACTCTGGAATCTTTTTATTTCTAAGTAGATATTTAATTTCCCTTTGTTTGAAAACATTTTATGATGGAGCAGATTTATGTAATGGATATGTGTTTACAATAACTTTTTTTGAGAGGAACCCATTTCTTGTTTCTAAAGATAAAACTGTGTAAGTAAAGAAGAGAAAATTATGAATTCTAAGCACTATCCTATATAATAAAAAGGTAATATCCAAATTGACCATCATTCAACACACAAAGGTGGCCACCCCCATGTAGACACAAGATGGCTGCCACGAGATGGCCAGTAGGGGAGGGCAGTTGTGGGCAATCAAGCCAGCAGAAGGGGGCAATTGGGGACAACCAGCTCTTCGGGGAAGTGCAGTTGGGGGGACCAGGTCAGCAGGGGAGAGTAGTTGGAGGGGGGACCAGGTTTGCAGGAGAGGGTAGTTTGGGGGAACCAGGCCAGCAGGCAAGAGCAGTTGGGGGGGATCAGGCCTGCAGGGAAGGTCAGTTGGGAAGGACCAGGCCTGCAGGGGAGGTCAATTGGGGGAGACCATGCCAGCAGTGGAGGGCAGTTGGGGGGACAGGATCGCAGGGGAGGGCAGTTGGGGGCAACCAGACTGCAGGGGAGGACAGTTAGGGGCAACCAGGTCTGCAGGGGAGGGCAATTAGAGGGGACCAGGCCTGCAGGGGAGGGCAGTTGGGGGTGACCAGGCCTGCAGGGGAGGGCAGTTGAAGGAGACCAGGCTGGCACATGAGGGCAGTTAGGGGCAATTGTGCCAGCAGGTGAGCAGTTAGGTGTTAATAAGGCTGGCAGGGGAGTGGTTAGGGGATGATCAGGCTGGCAGGCAGAAGCACTTAGGGACAATTAGGCAGGCAGGCCCACCAGGACTGGGCCTAAACAAGCAGTTGGAAATTCCTCAAGGGATCCCATATTGGAAAGGTTGCAAGATGGGCTAAGGGATACACACCCCCTTCCCTGTGCACAAATTTCATGCATCAGGCCTATAGTAAAATTATAAAGTGATATTTAATAATTATAATAATATATAATTAACAAAAAAGAGAGATTTCTGACAATAGCAAGGAACTCAGATATTTATATAACGCTTTAAGCTCAACTATGGTCAGAATTTAATTCATGATTGTACTAGAGAGATGGTAACATGGATAATGAGAATGATCATAAGCTTATTATCATTATTGAAATGTTCTTTTTAATTATGAGATATCTATGTACTTATTGCTTCAAATTAAGTCTCTCCACCATACCTTTACAGATATTTATCAAACAACCACATGGATTCAAGATGGTTATAATCCTGAAACATAAGGTAGCATATTTCACTAGATTAAGACTTTCCTCCACTGCCCACCCATCCCCAATAACTCACTTTCAGAAATGCTGAATTAATTTGCATTAATTCATTAATGCTGCTAGCTTAATTTGCGGTATTATCACTACTGAAATCTTAGTAAAAGTTATTCATAAGTACTTGTAATCTCTTCAAAAATCAGTAGAGTGTCAGCTCTTTTCTAAATAAATCATAGGACTATTTTATAAGTTTTAATGACTAAATGTGCTTTGCTTTCTCAGTCATGTGATAGCAAAAGAAACATCTGCTAGCTCTTCCAGAGAAGACTTAATTATTTTTTTTTCCTTTTCATTCTTTCTGAAGCCCCTGGGAGCTGGGTCACACTAAGCAGCAGAAACAGGATGGAACCTTTCTGACTATGTTTATTTGAACCAATCAACTGGAGGTCAATTATACAGCAGTAAAATTGACCAAGACCCAGGAGCACAGGTTAAAATTCAGCTAATAAGTTCACCCTACATCATCACTGCAATTTCCCTATAATTGTTTTGCCTCTAAATCATAGATTGAAACACACATTGCTATGCAAGATTGCCTTTCCTCAGAAACCCCAAGAATCCCATTAGAGTTTTATGCTGATGCTACTTCCTCTCATCTCCTCCAGTCTTATTATTTTTAATTATATTGTGGTAAGAACACAATATGAGATCTACTCTCAACAGATTTTTAAGTGTATGATACAGTATTAATATCTATTCACAGTGTTGTACAGAGGATTTCTGGTATTTTTTCATCTTGAATAACTGAAATTTTATACTTGTTAACAAATCCCTTTTTCCCCTTCCATTCATCCCCTAGCAATCACAATTCCATTTGCTTCTTTGAGTTTCAGTCTTTTAGGTATCATATATATGGAATCATGAAGTACTTGTCTTTCTATGACTGACTTATTTCACTTAGTATGCTGTCCTCTAGGTCCAACAATGCTGTCACATTTTCCAAGATTCCCTCTTTTTTAAAGCTGAATAATATTCCATTGTATATATACCTTTTTTTTTAAATCCATTAATCTGTCGATGGACAGTTATGCTGTTTTCATAATAGTGTTCCAATGAACATGGGAGTTCTAATATCTCTTTTAGATACTGATTTTAATTCTTTGGATAAATACCCACACATGGGATTGCTGTCTCATCTGGTAATTCTATCTTTAATGTTTTCAGGAACCTCCATACTGTTTTCCACAGTAACTGCATCATTTTGCATTCCCAACTGTGTTCAAGTGCTTCCATTTTTTTCACAACCTTAGCAATACTTGTCTTTTGATTTTTAAATAATAGTAATTAAAAGTGGTGCGAGGTTACAAATTGTTATGATTTGAATTTCTGTTTCCCTAATGATTAATGACATTGAGAATTTTTTTCAAATACTTCTTGGCTTTTTATATATCTTCTTTGGAGAAATGTTTATTCAAATTCTGAGCCCAATTTTAAATTGTTCCATTAGTATTTTTTTCTATTGAGTTCTAGCAATTTCTTACATAGTTTGGAAACTAACTTCTTAACAGATAAATGGTTTATAAATATTTTGTCACATTCATATCTTCCTTTTTCACTCTATTGATTGTTTCTCTTTCTGTGCAGAGCCTTTCTGATTGAATATAGACCCATTTATCTATTTTTATTTCTTCCATTCTAAAAATAAAATAAAGATGCACCATAGCTTCTCATTAATCAATAAGGTAGTGTATGTGCTACCCAGTTTATTTCCTCTTTATTTTATTATTTTATATTTATTGAATACTTGTGCATGCCAGACACTATTCTTGACATTGGGGATGCAAAAGAGAGCCCTACCCACATGGTGTTTACTTTCAAGGAGGAAGAGACAATAGAGGTAAAAGCAATGCGTAGTAAAATGTCATACAGTAAGTGCTGTTGGGAAAAAAATGAAACAGTGAAAAAGTAGAGAGAGATTGAATTGTTTTATTTATTGTTTGTATTCTAACTCATTATCCACATAACTTTTTTTCAAGATAAGTAACAAAGCAAATTAAGTGGAATCAAGAGTATCCAAAGAGCTTAATAAACACTAATCACTTTACTATGGTCTATAAAGAGCAACCCAGGATCATAGCGACTGTTATGACCGAAGGCTCAATCAGACTGGTAATCAGTGCTGGGTTGCCATGGTGACCTAGCACTGACTGGAGCTGCTGCTGGCTCTCTGACCCAGCACTGATTGCCTAGGGGACTGCAGATCAGGCCCAGAGAGAGAGACCTGCAGAGAGAGATGCAGGGTCTGATCCGTAGCCTCTTGATAGCCTTTGATCAGAAATTGCCTCTCTTTTTCTCCCAGCCTGGCCAACAGCTGGGACTCCATTTCTCTCCAGGCCTCCACTGGGGCTGCTGATCAGCCCTGTCTTTCTGATCAGGCCCCATTGATAGGCCCAGAGAGGCTGACTGAGATAGAAATTGAAAGATCAGAACCAAATCTGGGTGACTGTAAGGAGTCAATGGCTGCTTAGGAGGCAAAGTTTTTGATGCTGACTGGCATAGAAACTGACCAATCAGAAACAAATTTGTCACCATTTTTATGAGGACATCAGAGTCAATTAGCATATTTCCTCTTTATTAGATAGGATAACCTCTCTTATTCTGTTTTATTTTTACCTAATAATTATCTAACAGCCAAATACAAAAATGTCACATAACTATGATTCATTTAGCAGGTGATTTTGATCCTCCTTTGAAAGATCACTAAACCTCTCAAAATATTTTTTAAGTAGATGTTTTATTTAGTTAATGTTGGTGAAGGCTGAAGTATTTCACTGTCTTTAGTGTATAAGCTCATTTGTAAGAGTAATTATTCAAAAGGTAGTAGTTGCCACAGTAATATGGAATCTTTGATAGCCATCCTTATAAAGAGTCCTTTGGACAAGCCACAAACAGAAGGAACCACTAGTCCTGGTTTCCTGTCTTCTTCTAACTACTGATTGTAATATTCTATTGAGAGATCCTTAACATGAGGGAAAACATGAAGGAACTTAAAGTGATCTTCAAAAAGATTCAGTTTGCATATTTTACAAAGAAAGTCACCAATGTTCATGGAGCAATATATTCTAGAAGGAAGGATTTCATAGAACATTAATCTGAAGAAAATCTAATTTTTCAAAAATATACTAACAGTTTATACATTCAGAAGATCTTTCAATGTCACATAAATGCTAGAAGAGAAAAGCATTACTTTAGCATAATGTGTTTAATAATTTGTGTTTCTCTGCCAATAAGCTACTCATAGATTTTTTCAAAGGAAAGAACTAAATTTTGGCAACTTATGTCTTTGTAATATTTTTGTCAAGGTTAATGTCACTCTTCAAGCTCTTGACAAATGCTTCCCAAAATAGTATACTGATTCTGTGCTATTTATTTTTTGTGTTGTTTGATTAAACAAATATCTTTGATAATAGCTATTATATTCACAAAAGATAACTTGTATACAGTACCTCAATCTTTATACAAAGTTATAAAAAGATATTATAAACCTCAGTTATAGTTGAGGAAATTGAGTCTTAGACAAGTGCAAAATCATTAGTTGAAGCTGGAATGGAGTATTGAACCAGATCTTTGACTTCCATGTCTTGCCATAACATTGGTATAACAATATTACTATTTATTTTAATAATATTTTATATAAATTTATGAAATATGTTATATATTATAATATTATGTTATACACCCTCAAAACAAAGCTGACATTGAAATAAAAGATATACAATTCATTACTTTTAATATTCAGAGGATCTGTCATTTAAAAATAATGATGGTAATGAAAATAACTTTTTTAATGAGAGAATGATACCTGATATTAGTATTTCATTCTATTTCAGCCAAAAGCAATCAATCAAGTGTAGAGAGTTTGATTGTGAAGCATTGAAAGAAAAATTATCCTAACAGTTAGAGAGCTCTAATATTTCCTGTTGTTTTAACTACCCTTCTCTTTTGTAGGAGAACTTTTTAAAGTACAGTTGGTTTTCCTTTTCTGAAACTGCACATTAAAATCCTTGAAAGACCTCGTTTTTCTGCCTCTTTACCATTATTTATTTGGAAGCTGAATATTTAAAATGAGTTACAGGTCATTCTAAAAATGTGTTGGGAATCAAAAACAATGAGTCTTAGATAAGTTTGGGGAAGTTTTTTCCCCCCATTCCCTCCCCTTTGTTAAATGTTTCTTATGTTATATACCACTGTAAAAAACATGCAATTAAACATGCGATTAAAATATAAACATGCAATACAGATTATTATTTAGAAAGTGATATTACTATTTGTTTTAAGTGTTTACCAGCTCAAGAAATTATTAGTTTGCTTCAGTTACCCCATTAACTGAGAAATTGAGAAATGAGAAGTTGAAAGGTAAAGCTTTTGATTCTATTGTGGAGTGAAATTGGATAATTAAAGAAGGTGAGGCATATTTAGAATAAAAATGTAAGTTAATAGGTAAATTTGATTCCATTTACTAAAATGTCTACCAGTAGACATTACTTATTTTAATGCACATGTGTGAAAGAAGAAGGTGTAAAGGAGCAAGCCAGTGAAACACAGAAAAGTTCAAAAGGACATGAATCATCTGTGATGGGCATTTATGCTGTTTCCAGATCTTAACTATGTTGAATTGTGCTGCTATGAACACTGGGGTGCATATATCCTTTCTGATTGGTGTTTCTAGTTTCTTAGGATATATTCCTAGAAGTAGGATCACTGGGTCAAATGGGGGTTCTATTTTTAATTTTTTGAGGAAACTTCATACTGTTCTTCACAGTGGCTGCACCAGTCTGCATTCCCACCAGCAGTGCATGAGGGTTCCTTTTTCTCTGCATCCTCACCAGCACTTGTCCTTTGCTGATTTGTTGTTGATAGCCATTCTGAGAGGAGTTAGATGGTACATCATTGTCGTTTTGATTTGCATCTCTCAGATTATTAGTGACTTTAGCACATTTTCATATATCTCTTGACCTTCCTTATGTCTTCTTTCAAAAAGTATTGGGTCTATTGCCCATTTTTTTTTTATTGGATTGTTTATCTTTCTTTTGTTAAGTTGTATGAGTTCCCTATAAATGTTGGAGATTAAACCCTTATCTGTGATAACATTGGCAAATATGTGCTTCCATGCAGTGGGCTTTCTTGTTTTGTTGATGGTTTCTTTTGATGTACAAAAGCTTTTTATTTTGATGTAGTTCCATTTGTTTACTTCTCTTTAGTTTCCACCTCCTTAGGATCTGTATCAGTGAAGAAATTGCTTCGGCATATGTCTGATATTTTGATGCCTGTGGATTCCTCTAATTTTTTTATGGTCTCCCATCTTATGTTTAAATCCTTTATCCATTTTGACTTTATTTTTGTGTATGCTGTAAGTTTCATTTGGGGAGCATTATTCTAAGAGAAATAAGCCAGTCAGAGAAATATCACATGAACTCACTCATTTGTGGAATGTAATGAACAACATAAACTGATTAACAAAAACAGATCCAGAGACAGAGAAGTATCAATCAGATCATCAAACCTCAGAGGGAAGGCAGGGGAGGGCGGGGGAAAGAAGGATACAAAGGACTTGTATGCATGCATATTAGCCTAACCAATGGACACAGACACCAGAGGGGTGAGGGCATGAGTGGTGGGGTTAGGATGACAAGGGGGGAATAAGGACACATATGTAATACCTTGTAATCAATTAAGAAAAAAAAGTTAAAAGGAAAGTAATGAATGTTGCAAGAGAAATAGATTTAAAGTATATTTGACAAGAAGAGGGGAAGTGCCCTTGTGTTGATGGGTGAATCAAAGAAGTCCTCATAAAAGGAACAGGTTTTCAGTTCAACCATTAAAGGATGAGTCAGATTTTGATAAGAGGATTTGGGCATTCTTTACAGAAAGAAGAAATGGCAGGATTAAAGGTTTAGAGTTGAGAAAATAATTTGTTTTTAACTATAAGTGCTTGAGGAGAGGAGTGGGATGTAACACCAATGAGATGCTGTTAGAAACCACATCATGAAGTCCTTGGAAAGTTAGGCTAAGAAATGTGGACTTTATTCTTCAGGCAATCGTTTGTGAATCTGGGTTTGTGAGTAATTTTCAAGGTGTCAATAAAATTCCTTATGTTAAAAAAAAAAAAAAAAAAAAAAGGACATGAATAAGCCACCTGGAAACGTGGCAGTAGAAAAACTCCACTATTCACGGGTTCCTCAAAACTGGCACAGCTGACTACATTTATAACATATAAACTTAAAAGAAGAAAAGGAAGAACTTTCAAGATATAAAATAGCATGTGGCAACCAGTACATGAGCAAAAACTTTATTTGTGGGTGTTCAAAGTTAGTGTGACTGAAGCCCAGGAGTTGTAAGGAGGAGTGGCAAAACTATGATTGTTGATATAGCTATATACCTGGGAATCCCAAAAGAATAAATGAAGAACTTTAGATGATATAAGTATGAAATCAGGCAAACGTTTTAAAAATATGTGTATACGCATGTATATGTGCGCGCACACACACACAAAACATATAGTTTCTCTGTAGTTCCCAAAGAATTAATTAGTTGATATTTTAAGCAAAATATCTCATGTACAATAACAAAATGTGAACATTAAATACATAGAAGAATAAATAAAAGAAATATAAATGAGCATATTAAAATATTAATTTATAATCCTAAGTATAATTGTAAATTCAAATTAGGGATATTTAAGAAATCTTGAAAGAGTGAATCATCATCTTATGCTCACGAAAGGAAAAACTCAGTGATGTAAACATACCAACCCTGTCTAAATTCGACTTTAAACTTAATGTATAATAATAAAAATCCAATGAGCATTTTGTATATTTGTTTCAATGCTATAAAAATGTTTCTAGAATTATTTTAAAGAAATTACTTTGGATGATAATAGCCAGGAAATTTCTGAAAAATAAAGTTAAAAAAGAATACTTGCACAGCCAACTATGAAAGCTATTTTAAAGACAGAACAATAAGTAATATTCAAGAAAGCATGTTATTTTTTAAAATTATATCATATAATATATATATATGATTTTTATTTATTGTAAATTTAGCCAGTAAAATCAGTAAACAATAAATTAATTACTCAGTAATACAAGGGTGGGCAAATTGGGGTTACTGTTGTAAATACACAATACATTTTATTCTTATATTATTATTTATTGATTGTTGTATTATTTATTTGTACTACAATTATACATTTACTTTTGCTCACTCATGTAATGTAGGTACTTGTATTTATTTTGCAAAAATGAAAGCAAACTCTACCAATATAAAGTTATACTCTGCCTCGCCTCACATCTTAAACTAAAGTAATTTCAGAAAGAAGAAAACATAGAAGCATGTCTTTTTATAATATTCCGGTGAGATAGGTACTTTTAAGCATGGCATCAAAGGTACAAAGTATTAAAAATGATTGATAAATCTGATTCCATAAAAAGCTCCATGAAAGAAAAAAAAATTAAAGGCAAGCAACAAACAGGTTGTGTTGTTTGCCACCAGTGATGAAATTGCATGATGATGTATATTTGTGACTATTTTCTTGCATTGTACAGAGTACTTGGTAAGGGTATTGAGTATGCCTTAACACTAACAAAATCAATCATGTCCTTTAGTTCTGGAAATTTTTTTTGAATTGTCTTTATGTTTTTCTCTTTCATTTCGTCTGTTCCCCATTTTCAAAATCCTGATTTTAGTCCTGTGTGGCTGTGTTATTCCATGTGTCAGTGTTGACCTAAGGCCAGGAAGTCATGATTGAATGGGTTGCTGGCTTGATCCCCTGTCAGGAGGACTTGCAGGAGGCAGCCTGTCCATGATTCTCTTTCATTGTTGATGTTTCTTTTTTCCCTCTCTGCCTCTCTGAAATCAATAAAAAAATTTTTTCAAAATTCTGATTTTACCATTGGATTCTCTGTATTAATCCTCCATTTCCCCTTTCTTATTTTCTATACAGTTACTTATTTGTTCTTGGGAAGTACCTCAATTTTAACTTTCATCTCTTTTAATGAATGTCTCAATTCTGCTATTATATTTATAATTTTCATGAAACTTTATTTTCTAATTTTTTAGCATCCTGTCATTATTTAATATATGCAATATATTTCTACCTTTATCATATGTTTCCTTCTCATATGTTTTCCTCAAGTTACTTTTGCTTTGGCCTCTGTGTCCTTAAATATATGACATTCTTTTGTTATTTATTCATATTCATGTTGGGACCAAAAAAAAAAAAAAAAACTACATGCCTGAAAGCAACTCATCAACTGTTGGCTGTAAAATAATCTACAGGGTCATTTCAATAATAAAGTCCTGACATCTTTATCCTCAGATCTTTTCTATTGTGCTGTTCAAAATCTCAGAGGACATACTATAAATCTGCTTCCTAGAAAGAATAAGCCTACTACCTGGCATTCTGTGAAAAGGATATGGGAAGAAGGCTAAGAAACCTTAATATTTATAATATAAACTTTTACATAAAATATTTTTATACTATAGCTAGAGGACCCATGCATGAAATTCCTGCACTCAGGGGTGGGGGAGGGTCCCTTACCTCAGCCTGGCCTGGACCCTCTTGCAGTCTGGGAGTCCTCAGGAGATGTCCAACTGAGGGTTTAGGCCTGCTCCTACCACTGCCTCTGCACTCGCCAGACATGAGCCTGACTTCTGGCTTCTGAGTAGCGCCTCCCCCGTGGGAGCACACTGACCAACAGGGGGCAGCTCCTGTGTTGAGTGTCTGCCCCCTGGTGGTGAGTGCACATCATAATGACTGGTCATTTTTCCATTTGGTTGATTTGCATATAAGCCTTTTATTATATAGGATGCCCCTTCCTGGTTAGGACTAAGTTTCTCAATAAAAAGAATAAATACAGTTTTCCCTAGAGAAAGACAGTCTCCTAGTCATACAAAATATAGGAGGAAATCAGAAGGTTCAATTCATTCTTAATTTGATTTGCAAACAATTACCATATTTATCCCCTACCTCAAATACAACTGGTCTCACCAGTTTCTGAGACTTTGAGGTTTAGCAGTATAACTTGGCATGCTTTATGCTTTCCCCATAACAATCTTAAAATTTAACTTTCTCAAGTCTAAGTTAGTTGCTACTCATCTACCTGCTTTCTAACTTCCAAAAGTGTTTTGCTAATAATCCTAATTTATGCATTTAATATAATTTTAGGATTTTAGGATGAATCAGAACTAAATAAAAATCTAGTGAGTGATTCAACATTCTGTCTTCAACAAGGCAGACTTAATGCTAAATTGAACACTTGAAAGAGTGGTGTTAGCATATGCTTAGGCATATGGTTCAGGTAAAAATGAACCAATCAATAGAGATAAATTGTCCAGCTAAATAGTGCAAAGGAACTGAGTTTCAGTAATACAGATAGAGCCCTTCATTATCTATATATAGAAAGAGGTAATGTGCAAATTTGTCCAGAATGCCGTAAAAGCATGACCATTCTACAGGCTGCATGTGCAGCAGGGGACTTGCATGAAGCTTGCTTCCCTGAACTTGGCGCCAGGCCAGGGAAGTGAGGCTGCATCCCCAACAGGTGCCAGAGTCCTCTTTTTCTCCTGGGTGCACACGCCTGACAAACACCCCTGGCAACACTGGGCTCTATCTGAGAGCACTCTGCTGGGGATGCCACCAACCCCCCCACCCTGAGGTGGGAGGAGCAGAAGGGTGATATGCACATGGCAGAAGGCTGGTTCTTGGGACATAGCAGGCAGACACCAACCAGGAGGGCGAGTGTCAGTGGCAATCCCCGGGAGATGTTGTGCTCACAAATTGCGAGGGTGTGGACCCAATATGAAGGAATGGGTGAGATGTGGTGGTGAGAGAGAGTGGATGTCAAGGTAAGGCACCGGACCTTAACCGGCCACCGGGTTAACAACACGGGGATCCCACCACCACAGCCAGACACACAGGGTGGCCCTGTGATGCCCGAAATTCTATTCGATCCTCCCAAGCACACAACTTCGAGGCCTCCTCCCACTGCACAGACCTGGCCCCACCACCGTTGAGACCACAGGCAACCCTCACACTGAAGGGAAGCTGCCTTGGCTTTCTCTAGCCGTCTAATTCATCTATCCAATCCAACCAGAAAAGGGGTTCACATCCTGGCAGAATGCCCCCAGAGGACAAGGCAGGTCCTAGCCATGCCTGTGCAAGCATGCCCATAGGCTGCAAATTCAGAACAGGAGTGGACGGAGAGCCACTTGAGGCATGGGAACAGGCTGTTTCTTTGACTCCACATTTTCATTGCTTTCCCTGGGTTGGTAGGGTGGCTTTGTGTGCTAGGTTTCCTATATGGCCCGGTGGGTCAGCCTCCCCAGTTACATGAGGTGGACACTCTTGGTGCACCCTTTTGTGGGCTTTGCATACAGCCTTGTTGTAGTTAAGTCTTGATTGTTGTTGGTATCACTGGGAGGAATTGACCTCCAGGCCAATTGGCTGTGAGTATCAGCTGTGTTTACACCGGGATACCTTCTGTATTGGAGACAGCCTTATAGAACCAGATTTGCAAAATTGCAAAAGCCTCTGTGCTCAGCTTAGATGGGGTGAAATCTCTGGGCTGAGCCAACAGTCTTGGCTTCTCAGCAGCCCTGCCCTTGCTCACGCACATCCAGACCTCTGCCTTTCATAGATCTCCTGAGTTTCTGCCTGACAGTCCAGATTCCCCCTGTAAGAGTGTGAGTCCCCCAGGGCTCGCAAGGAACTGGGTTTCATTGCAGTCGGAACTGGGATTCAGTGCTGTCAGGAGCTTCCGACTCCTTCCGCTTTGGAAAGCCTGGGGCAACCTCTGCAATTAGACCTCTCTGTGTGCACTCATGTGCACACACATGCCTCTAGAATCCTGCCCGCTGTGGTTCCCCTGAGTCTCCGAGTCTCCATATGTTTTTCTCTACAGTCCAGACTCCCCCTGTATGAGCCTGGATCTGGGGTTCACTGCAGTCAGAACTGGGGTTCAGTGCAGTCAGGGGCTTTCTTTCCCCTCCCAGCAGCCAGGCACTTGGCTTCCTTCCTCTCCTTGTGCCTATCTCTGTACCGCAGTGCCTTTGTGGCTCCTCTGATCTGTGAGCTTTTCTCTTTCCTTCTAGTTGTAGAATTTCCACTCAACCAGCTTTCCTATGGTTTTGGATGATGTCCATTCTGTATTTTAGTTGTTTTGAAATTGTTGTGCAAGGCAGCAGTTTATGTGCTTACCTATGCCTCCATCTTGGTTTTACTCAATAGATATTAAAACAGTGGAAGTAAGTAGAGAAGAATGTATGGGAAAGGTAGGATGAGAGAGAAAGAGGGAGGGAAGACAAGTTTTAAAGGGGAGCTTGTAGAGCTTAAAAGGAGAATGGGAAGAAGGAAGAAATGGGGGAGGGAGCAAAGCAGGTCTGAGGGAGGAAGTGAAGAAAAAAATTAAGGTGGGAAGGAAGGAAAAGGGGAGGTTGGAAAGGAGTAAAGATAAAGGAAAGAGGGAATGTGGGGAAGAAGGGTAAGAGAAAGATGGGAAGGATGATGGAGCAGCAGTAGGAAATAAGGAGGAAAGAAAAGTTTATAAATGATGAGTAAGGAGGAAACAGTGTTACATAAAGAAGAAAGAAAAATTGTGTGAGAGGGAGAAGCCAATAAGAAAGTAAAATGCGCCTGGGACCGGTTTGGCTCAGTGGTAGAGCGTCAGCCTGCGGACTGAAGGGTCCCGGGTTCGATTCCGGTCAAGGGCATGTACATTGGTTGCGGGCACATCCCCGGTAGGGGGTGTGCAAGAGGCAGCTGGTCGGTGTTTCACTCTCATCGACGTTTCTAGCTCTCTATCCCTCTCAATTCCTCTCTGTGTAAAATCAATAAAATATATTAAAAAAAAAAAAAAAAGAAAGTAAAATGCAATTATGTGTGAAGGGAATAAGATTAAAAAAATAAATTAATAGAGGTGACCAGGCTGGCAGGAGAAGGCAGTTAGAAAGATTAGGCCAGCAGGGGTGGGCAGTTAGGGGTATCAGGTAGGCATGCAGTGTGGTTAGAGCAGGCAGGCAGTTGAGCGGTTAGGAGCCAGAGGTCCAGAATTGTGAGAAGGATATCCGAGTGCTGGTTTAGGCCCGATCCCTAGAATTGGGCATAAACCAGCAGTTGGACATCCCCTGAGGGGTCCCAGATTAAAGAGGGTGCATGCTGGACTGAGAGGACCCCCCTCATGCACAAATTTCATGCACCAGGCCTCTAGTATAAAACAAAGAAATAGAAGGCATGAGTAGAATTATAATCAAGACAAAAGCTAAAGTTATTTCAAAAACTCTGTCTGTAGAGTGTATCTACCTCAATAGTTTTATAAATGAGTTATCTTAAACTCTCAAGGCATAGATAATTCTCATATAAAATGTTAGAAAAAATATCTATTATTCTGTTTATGCAAAAACCCTAACAATATGCTTTAAAAATGAAGCAAGCCAATCTCACTGATGAATATAAGTACTACATTCTGAGCATTTAGCAAATTGAATCCAGCATTTTCCTATAAAATAACATAATACATAGCCAATTTTATTTCATAAATACAAGATGTACTGTATCCTTCATTCTTAGCAGTTGATCTTGTTTCTTACATCACTCAGAATCCAGAGGTTAGGCAGTGTAAATACTCTAAACTTTTTTTTTTTTTTTTTTTTTTTTTTAAATATTAAGTGTCTCTGCAATGGTAACCCTCCAGCTGGTCTTTTTATCCCAACTTTTCTTGATTCTGCTAGTACTTTTCCCATCATTTTATTCCCACTTCAGTTTCCCACATCTTCAATGAGACCTCTCCATTGACTCATTCCTTTACATCTGCAACATCACACTATGACTAATTCTTCTCTTCACAGAATTTAGCTGTCCACTTCCTTACCATGTCCTTATTTCTTAATCATCTGAAATTTATATCCTGTTCCACCTTTGCCCCACTTTCCCCAATACCTCCAACAAATAAGTATAGTTTTCTCATACTCGCCACTCATTAACTGATATACAAAATTAATGGTGTTCACTACGCTCCTTTGCCTGTAGTGACTACTCTTCCTTGAAACTTTTAAAGAAAGACTCTAAAGACTGCTAAAGACTGTTTAATTATTACCTGCCCTTTGAAGTTTTCAAATCAGATCCCAGCTGATCCATTGATATTTCCTTCTATAATATTAAATAGCTTTTCAAGCCTGCCTCCTTCCTGTGGAAAATTAATGAAAAAACAAACTACTGAATAATCTCCTACATTAAGATGAATGGTTAACTAGACAATCTTAAAACTAATGAGGCAGATTATGTGTTTTGACAGAATCCACAGGTCATGTTCTAGAATTTGGATAAAACCTAACTACCAAATGAATATATAAAAATATATACAAAATCCTGAATAAGAGTATCCATATAAACTGAAAAGTAAACATTTTTTGCAGGAATAACCTTAAGACTCTTTGGAAATTGTAGTTTTTCTTCTGTTCAAATTTATGACTGATAAAATATATGACAAAGTTTAAAATAATTCTAAAAGAAATGAACATTAACTTATCAGAGTCTTTGTGCTGAGCACAAGGGGATGAGTTATCTTTTAATTGACATGCCTAGAAGTAAAAATCCAAACCCTGACATCTGCCCCACTGCAGGCTGTTATTATGCAGTATATCCATCTAGACTTCAACCTGATGTCCCACACAAAACTTGGAAAAGTGTGGGCCCAACAGATGTGTAGTATGTTTACCCACTAATCTGGCAGACCTAGAAAAATTATTTCCCATAACACATTTTGTATACTGTGGATATTTCAGTGCCAGAATTGGTGTTGGCTCATTAAAACTTGTGGGAAAATCTGAAAAGTATGTATATATGTCCAGACGGCCTTTCCCTGGAATGAGTGTTTCAGAAGAAGCACATAAATTTGGTTTGAGGTTGCTTAAGTTCCTATTCTCATTTCCAAATGCACTGTCCCCATAGAACCAGATAAAATAAGCCATGTAAAATTTGCACAGTTTAAAGTAGTACACGTGCCAGCACTTTATACAACATGAAATTTCCTCCATGTAAACAAATGTTATTAAAAACGTAGTTAACAAAAGAACTAAAAGCAGCATCTACAGATTAGTTTTAACATTTGACATCCCTAGGAGATAGTCATTCCTACAATCCTCCATTTATTTTGGAAGTCACTAAATATTTGCCATTTAAAACGTTTATAAAGCATATTTATTATCTATGTGTATAAAAGCCTACGTGTCTGAACAACCAAACAACTGAAATGACCAGAATGACCAGTGACAATGACACCCACTGACCACCAGGAGGCAGACGCTCAAGGCAGGAGCTGCCCCTGGTGGTCAGTGTGCTCCCACAGCAGGAGCGCCTCTCAGCTGACCAACCCATCCCAGTGGCCCACAGCTCCATGGCAGCCACTCACTCCCTCAGTAGGCCTGCAGGTCCAATCTCTAGAAAATGGACCAGGCACTTAAGGGCCAGTGCTGCCAGCAAGATCCTGATAGCACTGCCAGCCTCCTGGAAGTTGGCCTCAGGTACCTCGACCACTTACCCTCCTTAGATGTTTCATAAGAAAGAAACAATATAAAAGCAGTTTAAATAGAATATATTTAAAATGAAAACAGATAACACATGCAAAGCATGGTGCTGGTGCAGGGGGTCAGCAAACTATGGACACTGGGCCAAAGTTGGCTGACCACCTGGTTTTGTATGGCCCACTAATGTGCAAACAATGATTTTTACATTTTGAGGTGTTTGGGAAGGGGGAGCAAAAGAAGAATTATAATTTGTGACATGTATAAAGTATATGAAGTCCAAACTAAATAAAGTTTTATTAGAACACAATAAATAAATAAATAAATAAATAAATAAATAAATAAATAAATAAGATAAAGAAATAAAAGCAACTTCCAGGTGGCTCTCAACAACCAGTGTGAATGTCAGCAAGATGGGTCCAGATAGGACCACCCAGAGGGTTGTTTGCATCCTGGCTCTCCCCAAACTCCTCAGGTCCCCACCCATGCACAAATTTGTGCATCACGCCTTTAGTATTAAATAAAAGATACACTAATACACTAAAAATAAGGAAAACTGCAGAGAAAGCCATTTCCCTGGACTCTCTTATCTCAAAGGCACAACACATGTGCCCTTTACACTGGATCCTGGTTTTCATTTATTCTGTTCTCTTTCTAAAAAAGACCTCAATATTCTGCCTCCTTTGCAAAATATTGCAGCAATCATATTTATTATTTCTCCCACCCATCTCCACCTTAATCAATCCTGTTACTATGGTCATTTTATTATGTGTTTACTTGGTATCATAATTTTATTTTATTTTTTGCAAAACAATAACTCTGCTGTCTACAAATATAGTTTAAATTCTTTAACCTGACAGTCAATCCTCCAAAGTCAAATAAACCTCTAAAGTTGCATTATTTCCAATAACATTTACTCACTTGAAAAATCAAGCTTGCAGGTACCCAAGATGAACTATTTTTCTCTTTTGCTCTTTCTTCCTCATTAATTTTAAATGTTCTTTCTTACCGAAACTGGTTTGGCTCAGTGGATAGAGCATCGGCCTGTGTGTGGACAAAGGATCCCGGGTTCGATTCTGGTCAAGGGCATGTACCTTGGTTGTCGGCACATCCAGTGAGGGTGTGCACAAGAGGCAGCTGAATGATGTTTCTCTCTCATCGATGTTTCTAACTTTCTATCCCTCTCCCTTTCTCTCTGTAAAAAACCAATAAAATATATTTTAAAAATAAATAAATAAAATGTTCTTTCTTTCCTCTCTACCTAGCTAAGACTTATCTTTTAAGAATTAATTTATCTTCATTTACCAAAAAACTTTCTCTAGATTACAATAACATTTCTGTCAGCTAAAATAGAGCAATTATAGGCTGCACAATTTATTGATGAATTTTCATGATGTCTTAAGTCTCCTATTATTCTCTTGAAATGTTATTTAAATGTTGTATGAGAATTTATATTAAATTTTGAAGTTATTTCAATTTGGGGTGGTGATTCTCCCAGTTAGAGTCAAAAGATTTGGGGGCAAGGTTTTATGGTTTTTGTATCCTCTCTGGCAATGAGTACATATAATATATGTGTCCTTAACAACTTCTATCTTATTGAAAATAAAGTTGAAAATAAAATTTACCATCTCTATGGTTCAGAGATTACAATTAAAAGCTAAAGGTAGACACAAATACACACACATGCTCCTCTAGACATACACAAATCTAAAAGCATATACATCTCAGAATATTTTTATTATAAAAAAATGTCAAGCATATACAAAAACATAGAATGAAATAATTACTCCCCATTTACTCACTATTCATCTTCAATAATTATTAATGAATAGCTGGTCTTGTTCACCTTTTACCTACACATCTCTTTCCTCCCTGTATTGTTCATGTTTCTTCATTTTCATTTCTTCATTCTGCAAAATACAGTATGGAACCTGCCTAAATAGCAATCATTTCTATGAATCATGCTAGTGGACAAGATCTCAAGCTTGGGAACTGGCTAAATGTAACTGGCTGAAACAGGCCTCAGACTTGCTAAAGTATTGTATATAAAACAGAGAAAGCTGCACAGAGATTCATAGTAATGAAACTCACAGACTTCCTTCACAACCATGGGAATAATCTAAAATAACTTATTGACATAACTGTATTTCTTGTACTGTTTTGGGATGTCTGTGTTAAGAAATGTACTTTCAAGACCCAAATAAGATTAAATGAACTACAGGTTTGAAAAGAGGTTTTAAAATAGAATTTTAGGGCAAGATGGTGAACTCTGAGATTCAATTATCTTATAAAAAGCTAAAGATAGACATGCAGACATACCCATTTAGGCATACAAATCTAAAAGAAAATACATCTGAGATTAAATTTTATTATTGAAAAAAGATAGTTGAATTAAAGAGGAAAGAAATGTTAAATTATATGACAAATCAAAGCAGATAGCCATGTATTTTTGAGGTTTAAATTTTTATTTTCTGTTAAATCTCAGAATATTTTTCAAATAATAGTATTCATAAACTCCCTTATTTGCTACTAGTATCTGACTTTCAACTAGTTAAATTTTACAAGTTTTTATAGAAATATCTGTAATATGCATTATCAACTAGATATGTATATATACAGAGGTCATGTGTGAGGCATCCTGATGGTAGGAGGTACAGTGCAAGGGGGAACCAAGGAGCTGGACTTCATGGGAGCAGCCTCTCTATAAGCCTTACTAAGGAAAGGCAAAAGGCAGGAGAGAGAAGGCAGAGCAAGGGGAGGAGGTGCAGTCAGAGCAAAGGGAGGTTGGGATTTGTTAACCTAGGAAATGTAAGAGCTTATTTATGAACCACTGGAAGGAACCAGGAGGGATGGAGGAGAACGAGAGCGAAAGAAAGTGAGAGAGAGTGAGAGAGAGGGACTTAAAATATGGTGAAGGCTTGATGCTGGTTCTAAAAGAAATGAAAGGAAATCAGCAAAGCATGTAGGACTGAACATGAACAGAAAAAGAGGTTCCTTTCCTCTGAGACTAAAGAATAAGATATGACAGTAAAAGCCAATATCACTTTGCACTATGGAAGACCAAAATAAAGAAGTTTACCATTGATGGCCTGTTTGCACCAGGATGAAGAACATATCTGTTTTCAGAGAGATGAGAATAGAGAAAGCTAAAGGACTTGAAATGGCTGCTTTGGAAAAGTGGCCTAAGAGCATGCACAGAAAATGGCCTAAGAAAGTTGAGGGTCCACCTGAGTGGCCAGAGTAAACACTAATGTGATATTATCCCACCACAGATAACTATGTACAATGAAAGTTCTGCTTCACCTAATCTAGATGACATGCTACTCTATGAAATAGCAGGCTAGCTGACTGTCAAGCAGGAGACATTTTTTCTCACTAGAAAAATTGTTCTCAAAGTATTTATTTTTGCCTGGCTGGTGAGGCTCAGTGATTGAGCATCAACCTGAGAACTAGGAGGTCATGGTTCAATTACAGGTTGTGTTTTCGATCCTCAGTAGGGGTTGTATAAGAGGCAGCTGATCAATGATTTTCTCTTACTGATATTTCTATCGATAGTTCTCTCTCCATCTCCCTTCCTATCTCTGAAATCAATAAAAGCATATTTTTAACACATTTATTTTTTTTTCTCACATACTACTCCCAGTATGCGAAGGCCAAGATTCTCCCCAATATCTCAGGAGAATTGGCACCAGCTACAGAGCAATAGTGACGAAATGTGCCCTGCAAATGTTTTGCTTGAGTGTTTTGAAATTAGGAAATGAAACTCTGGATTTGCCATATTTGTTATAAAAGTCCACAGATCATTTGGTTTGTGAATGGGCTACAGGAGAATTGCAATTACCACACATTCTTTTGCTCACCACCTTGTCTTTTTTTTAAATATATTTTTATTGATTTTTTATAGAGAGGAAAGGAGAAGGATAGAGAGCTAGAAACGTCGATGAGAGAGAAACATCGACCAGCTGCCTCCTGCACACCCCCCATCGGGGATGTGCCCGCAGACCGACGCTCTACCACTGAGTCAAATCGGTTTCGGCTCACCACGTTGTTTTAATTCAGATATGTGTACTTCCTTCTGCTGGAAAGGGAATGGTATTTATTAAGAGGAATTATTCATCTAACATTACACTTTCACCTATACTACAAAACACACATAAAATGATAGAAATAATCTGTAAAATAAGAAATATGCCAATCACTGATGATCAAATTAAGGCAACTCTGAGGCTGGCAGGCCTGCCTGAGCTCCTCCTCCACTTATTGATAAAACCACCCGTCACTACTCAGCAGGTGAGCGCAAAAACATTAAAAAGTTGTGAGTTGTACTTGATGCGTAAAGTCTCACCAAGACTATTGCAATAGCCTCTCAACTGAACTCCTTGTTCAAGACCTCTTTCTCCTATGATCTTTCCCACACACAGCAATATTGCTCACATATGCTGTTTTACAAATGTGGAGAGTACAGCCCAATGAGGTCAAATAGCTTACCCAACAATATAGCTGCTGGGTCTGAGACTAGAATGTGGGCTTTAGCATTTCTTCCAGTACTTTTTGTGGTCTGTCTTGTCTTTAAAAACACTGCTTAGTTCCTGAAAACTAAAAACATGTTGTTGTGTTTTTGCTAAGCTTGTTTATAACAATTAAATGCTTCTTGGATTTCATTGTATAGGAATGTAACCCCTGCTGCTGTACTCCATACTCAAACTATCTATACACCACCTCATTTGGCAGCAAACACACAATAATGGTTTCTCTCAGAGGAGACACACTGTACATGAATATAGTGATTGGTCTTTAAAAGATATTTCCACCTCATGCACAGGACAGCTAAATTTAGCACAAATTTAAAAATGCTTTGAAACAAAATAGTCTTCCATGAAGTTTTTTATGTCTTTTGGATGCTGTTGCAATAAAGTCGCTTAGTAAATATGTGTCTTATTTGGGAAAAATAAGTGTTTTAGGGTAGTGGGTAAATCTGGACAAACCTAGTCTTAAAAATCTTCTATTCATCTCATTTTCTGGAATCTAGTACATTAAACAATGGCCCTGAAAATTTTGTATACATTCTAATTTTAAAGAATAATAAACTTGGCAAGATTATATTTGTATTTGACAATTATTCATTAATAATAGCTTTAATCTACTTTTTGGATTACTAGGAAATTAATTATATGACATTCCACTGTAAAATTCTGAGTGGCATTTATAAAAGCTTAAGATTGTGGTATTTAAGATAAATGAATAACAGGATTCTAATTTAGCTTGTGTGGTAAATTTTCATGTAATTTTCTAAAGATTTGCTACTAACTGTGGGAGTCAAATTCAAGATATAATAATTTAGAAAACAATAGACACAGTCAACTCTTGATTACTCATGACAATAAAGGACAGGAAAGTATCAGTAATTTATTTAATAAGTTAACACACAATTGCACTTACTGTGTGTCAGGTGGTATTCAGAAAGCTTTATACATTTTCAATAACTGAATATTCACAACAAACCTATGAGGTGTATGTACTATTATTATTATCCTCATTTTATCAATGAAGGAAGAGAGCTCTGGAAAAACTAAGCAACTTGCCCAGATTGTGTATCTAACAAGTACCTCTCTCAGTTCAAAAAATAAGATTGCATTTGACTGCTTGAACATGTTAAGGTGGCATAGGAGGAAAATCATTTTGGGAATGAGAAAACCAGGCAAGGAGAAGAGAAGCAGAGATGTAAATGAGAAAAACTCAAATGAAGACAGGAGCTAAATGCAGGGCACTGAGCAACAGGGATAAGGTGCTTAATGAAGACCTGATGCTGAAAGTGAACTTAGTGCTTTATCCCAGCCTCCTGTTTTTCAGATAATGGTGATGAAAAGTCAGTATTGTCCACTTTCCTCAGATGATTTACCTTAAGGCTTGGAGCAGAACTCTGATGGACTCTCTCATTGGGCATCATCTCTGAGCCAGGCCTGCACTGAGCACGAAGGGTAAAATCTAAACCAAACAGGATCCTCACCCATCCAGAGGTTGGCATTAAGAAGAAATTACCAATAAATTCACAAATAGTAACTGTAATATGAGGTAAGTGCTGGACAATGGAATAAAAAGCCAGTTAACACTGCTTAGGAGGAGAAGGAGTCTAAAGAATAATGAACTGTTAAGGAGAAGCGTAAAGGGCCAACAAAATTTTCCCAGTTAGAGAAGACGGAAGGCCAATGAGGGCAAAGTGCTCAGCCCACAAGACAGACTGGAGTTCATGGCCACGGTGCATCTCATGAATACCATGTCTACTAAGTCTATTCACTTGAATATTTTTAAATTAAACCAATATCTGTTGAGAGCCTAATATGTGCCAGGCAATGGCACTTCAAAGATGAATGATAAAAAAATGCTGTCTTCAAGTCTCAGGCAGTTCACAATCAAATTAGGGAAGCCAATTAGACTCAAGTGGAAGCAGACTAGCCAACATGTTAAAAGAAAGTCTTATCTTAGTCTCTTCTGGGGCTTATAGTCCAAAGAAGTGGTTTCTGTCTGGAAAGAAAATGTTGGTAAGAAAGGTTTCAAAATGAAGCAACACTAGGTTTAAATCTTAAAAAATGGATAGATAAGTGTTAGCTGGAGTGTAAGTAAATGATCATCTGACTTAAATAGTACCTTTCTGCTCATGTCAAAGACTTCCCTACTTGATAAGAAGGCAAGCTTGATCATTACCTTATAGCAGGCTTCTCAGGGCATCTGGATGCATATTGGTTAGATAGGCCCTAAAGAGAAATGTATAACTCTAAATCTATGAACCTCAAACATAGCCCATAGTCTCAACTGGTTCTAAGTGACACCAGACCACATGAAGTGTCAAATTCCTTTTAAAGCACTTTCCAGATGAATGAATCACAGAATAAAATGACCGTGGTTCTGGAAAATAAATAGAAATCCTGGTCTATTTTATTCTTTTTCTTTACACTGTTGGAAAATCTCAACCAAGCAGTATAGTTTCCTAAACCACACGGGCCTCACCGCAGACCCCGCCAGCTTAGCTCTGGTGTCCAAACATTCGGAGTGAAGCTTTGCCTTCATCTCTTTGGGTGGCAACTGAGAAATGGCCCATGGAAAATAAGAAAAACAGATGTGGAAAGCAAAAAAAAAAAGAACTGTGACCCTTAATTTTGCAGGTTGAAGAAACCAGATCATACCCAGACCCTTGTGGTACATGAGGAAGAGGTTAGTAGTGGGAGCGAGTAGGGACAGTGTTGTGGTTTGCGTGGATTAATATGTTGGCTCAAAAGCAAGCAGGTTGATGACTAGATCTGTAGTCAGGGATCAGTCAGCTTTTGATGGAAATTAATTGAGTGCAACAAAGGACACTTCTCAGCAATGTGCTTACCACCTGTTAATAGGGTTTAACCAATCCTAGACATCTCCAAGTTTGCCTAAAAAACCCAAATGATTTGTCAAACACCATGCATGTCTGAGAACATAATGAGCCAGGCTGAAGACCAATAAATGCCCTGGGATCTCAAGCATTTTTGAACCAAACATCACAGGGAAAGAAAGAGAATACCAAGAATACATAAGCCATAAAAAATGAAAATGAACAGAAGGAATAAACATTTTGAACCACACTTCATCAAACTAATCAACCAGTGCCTAAAACCAGCAATTCCTCTGAAGCCTCTTTAATAAGGCCACAAATCACCGCTGTTGACACAGCACAGCAGGCACGCTTTTGCTGGATGAGATCTTGAAGACATGGACATCTGTTGCCCAAAGAAACTTATTGCAAGGGACGAATTCAGTGGACAGCAATCTAGACTCATCATCCTATATAGCAGATTTGCATTTTAATGTAAAACCAATGAGAGTGGCATGGTGTCATAGAAATAAAACTCTAGTCTTCTCATTGACCCATGGACTTTGCACTGGATGACAACATCACAATAGTGACTTATTGATTAACTTGTGTTATATGTAGTTACACATAATGAGTGATAGATCATATTTGGAAGGTACCTGAGGTCAGAAGTAAACAATGTTATCATTTTATCCTAAAGTTGGCTACAATATCTGTGGAATTTAGGTAATTAAATTTGTTTAAACTAAATAGATGATTTTATTTATTTTTTAATGTCATCAGTTTCTTATTTATTTATTTTTAAATTTATTGATTATGGTATCACAAATTGTCCTCATCCCCCCATTCCCATCCCAAACCCCTCCCCACATATGCCCCCACCACCTGTTGTCCATGGCCACTGGTTAGGCTTATATGCATGCACACAAGTCCTTAGGTTGATTTCTCCTCCTTACCTCCACCCTCCCCTACCTTCCCTCTGAGGTTTGAGAGTCTGATCGCTGCTTCTCTTTCTCTGGGTCTGTTTTTGTTCATCAGTTTATATTGTTCATTATTTCCTCTAGATGTGTGAGATCATGTGATCCAAGAAATACCCTTGTGAGAACCTAAACTGAGACAAGCCATAATGGTTATGCTGAGAGGCAAATGAATCAATCAGTCTGTAGTGAGTTGATGATTTTAAACTCTTGAGAATTTTTGCTTCAGATAATTTTTTGGACAGTATACTTAGAGGGATTAAAGTTTTGGTGTTTTTTGTTTGTTTGTTTGTTTGTTTGTTTGTTTTTAACAAAACCCTGTAGCAGAACCTTATTTGAAATATAATAGCTAAAGAAAAGGGACAGAGAAAGGGAGGGGGAGACTGAGTGGGAGGGAGACAGAAAGAAAGGATGAGGGAGGGAATGGATTTTGAGGGGAAGAAAAGTGCTAATTTTAATTAACTGGCAATGGTTTGCATCTATATATAACTCATTAGCTGTCATTGCATAACAGATGATTGTTTTTTATTTGCTCAGTGATAAAAGAAGATTTCCAGTCCCCAGAGTCAAAACCCATATGAGATGTTATATCTTCTCATGTGAATAATTACTAAGTGGTCAGGAAAAGACAGAGTCTTTGTCCACAAGTGGCTACCAGATTGAATCAGAATCAAGAGTTCCAATAGACTCTGGTCTGACTTCCAGGAGAACACATTTCTATCCATTCATTCTTTCCTTAATTTTTTCCAACAATTTTTGGATGAACAAAACAGGCAAAAATCCCTTTCCTGATATTCTGGTGAGTGGAGATAATCAACAAAATATACAGTACATTACATGCCGTATACGTTAGATATAAATAAATACAAAGATAATAACAATAAAGCATGGACTAGGGATAGGACATATGAAAAAAGGTTGCTTTTTAGATCAAGATACAAGGGAATACCTTATTGAAAGAGTGTCATTTGAATCAAAATCTGAAATAGGTAAAGAAGTGAGTTGCTTGGATAGCCAGGAAAGCAGAATTCCAGGAAAGGAAAGAGCAAGGGCCAAAAGCCCTGGGGTGTGTTTAATAACATCCAGGAGAGCAGTGTGCCTGTACTGGAGTGAAAAGAGGTGTGGGCATTGAAAATGGAATCAGAGAGATTTTTGGTAACCAAGTTATGGATCACCTACATTAACAGGATTTTCTTCTCACTCTTATTGTAATGGGGATCCATTGAAGGACTTTAAGAAAAATAATATAATATGATGTATGCTTTATAACAGGATCTTTCAAGAAGACTTAGGCATTCCATAGATGTTTGCAATATACAATTTCAAAAATGTATGAATTTTTAAAATCATCAGTGTTGATAGAAAAAGAACTCCAAATTTCTGATGGTATGGTGATGAAATTCAAGTCTATTGATGGTGAGTAACTTTTCCCAAGGTTATGCCAGCGGTTGGTAGTTAAGCCAAAATTTTGCAATCTGAAGTAGATATTGGAAGTAGAAGTGATGAGTTCTGTGAATGGAAACAGGAAAATTCACTGCTTTATTTTTGGAAGAGCTCATATGTGGAGAGCTCACAAGATCTAATCACAATCTGGGTTTTTACTTGATCTGGTCATTATGTGGTCATGGCCTAAGTCTTCATTTATTACCAAAGTATGTGGTTCATTTGGGACATGATTGTTTGACTTCTACTAGAGGAAGCTATATGCTCTTCAAATATTGTATCCTTCCAGATTTAAACTTCTCACATTTAATAATGGAAACCAAATAGAAGATTGCTAAGGAGACACTGAATTCCATTCAGTTAACCATATACTTACCATCTGACCAAGCGATCTAACTTATAGAGATTTCCTAAGTAAAATGCAAATCTATATTTACACAAAAACAACTTTAGACAGATGTTAAGTAACTTTATTCAAATTATCCAGATACTGGTCAATGTAGCTCAGTTGGCTGGGGTATTGTCAACTACACCAGAAGGTGACGGATTCCATTCCAGATCAGGATACATACTCAAGGTTGCAGTTTTGATCCCTGGCTAGGCGTACACAGGAGGCAACTGATTGATGTTTCTCTCTCATACCAATGTTTCTCCCTCTTTAGCTCTCTCCCTTCCCCTCTCTCTAAAATCAGTAAAAAATAAAAATGTTAAAAAAAAGAATCCAGATATTTGAACCAACCCAAAAGTCCTATAAGGGGGAAATGTAGAAACAATTGGTGATCAACGATAATAAAAAAGATTTTGCCACTAAAGAAATTAAAAATAAATTTAAAAATTACATTCTTCTCAAAGATGGAGTTGTTGTCCTTCTGTAGCTTAGTTCTAGCCACATAGATCAAAACTCAATGCATACCATATTTTCCGGCGTATAAGACGACCCCCCCTAATTTTACAGTTAAAACATAGGTTTAAGCATATATTCGCTGTATAAGACTACCCCCCACTTCCGAGGCAACACCAATTCTTTTTTTAATAGACCGCCTCTCTGACTCTGGCCAATCTGAGCAGGCTTTTTTTCGTTTCAAAAGTCGTTTTATAAGCCGGGAAATATGGTAAATTCCCATAGGGTGGGTCTCTGAGTACCTTTCATCATACCAAAACAACATAGAGCTTTCAAAACTAAAACCACTCAAGGAGCAAGTATCACTAAAAATAAACCCAAGAAAATTTAAAAAGCCTAGACAAATTCTGAACAAGCACTATTAGAGCTCCAGAGCAATGTCAGTCTTTTGAACATTGCCACCATAACCACATCAAGGGTGGCAATAAAAGGCTCGAGTGAATCAGAATATGAAATAGATAATTAAGCATCCACACATGCTTTTGTCTTCCCATTTAGAAAGAGGAGCCTAGTATTCTCACACAGGTCTTGTCAATAAGATTAAGCTGTCAAAATAGAGCCCATAAGAAGTAGGACTGCTGCAACTCATTTGCTGGAAAAGATGACTAAAAATTTAGGGTGGATTATAGATAGAAGAGACGAGAGAAAGGAGGACCCCAGTAGGCTGTTGTCGTCTAGATCTGAGGCCATGAGGATGGTGTGAGGAAATTGATTCCAAAGCCACTATAACCACAGTGGAAAGACTGGCCTATGTAGGATTTCAAATGAAAAGTTGATAAAACATAGTGATTGGCTAGATAAACAGCCAATCAATAGAGGAGTGAATTTAAAAATGACTAGTACTTCAAAATCTAAATGTTAGAAACAGAACCACTGACAGATACAGGCAGTTATAAAAGAGGAATCTGGATAGAGGAGATGAGAATAAAAAATAGAAGCTGCTATTTATTATTCAGTATGTTCAATGTTCTAAGCACTGTAATCATTATCTCATTTAATTCTCTGAACAACCCTATTTATTCATATACTTATTCACAATCATTTTTCAAGTGATTCTTATGGAACAGGCATTGTCCTATGTAAGCTTTTCTAACTTTATACAAGAGGAAACTAAAATTCTATATCATATGAAGGTACCATAGCCATAAATGGCAGAGCTGGGAATGCAACCCATGTTGAATAGATTCCATGTTACCATAGCTACATAAGACTTAGCTTTGGATTTATGCACTTCAGAAGTTGACAACTGATACCTCCCCACCCCAGCCAATAAAAAAGAAAAAGAAAGAAAACGATAATTGTGATAAGACAAGGAATAAAACCAAAACTGGGAACCATCAGACTAGTGGAAGTAACAAAATAAGGAAGAGACCAGGACAGTAGGAGTCGTGTGTGTGTGTGTGTGTGTGTGTGTGTGTGTGTGTGTAGGGGGGGTGGTGGAGTAGGGGTCCAGATAAAAGGGAGAAGCAGCCTTACTACCTGAGCACCTCCCTGATAAGTGCACTGGCCTTGATTAATTCTCTGGAGGGTCTAAAGTTACTAACCCAGGTGCAACTGCTGCTGGTCTCCAGGACATGAAAGGATGTTGTAGAGGTAACATGACCCCATGTCCCCTCTAAAATTCAAAACAGAAACTGAAAGGCTCATGATGTTGAACATATTAATGGTACAATAATTTATTAAATTCACATACCCTGTTACCCGAAAATAAGACAAATTTTATATTATTTTTTTTTTCCCAAAGTTGCTCTAGGTCATATTTTCAGGGGATGTCTTATCTTTCCATGCCTAGGTCTTATTTTCAGAGAAACACAGTAGATTAGATAAACCTGTTATTTATAGTCTAAATTGTTACCATTATAGATTGAATTGTATGCACCCAAAAAGATGTGCTGATGCCCTAACCTCCAAAGCCTCTGAATGTGATCTTAGTTGAAAATAGGGTTATTGCAGATGTAACTAGTTAAAATGAGTACCATATTGTAGTACAGTGTGATTTTCTTCCTTTTAAGAAGGAAAGTAGAAACACTGAGCCACCCTGGGAGACATCAGGTGATGACAGAGACAGAGACTGCAGTGATGTGTCTGCTAGCCAAAGACCTCCAAGGATGGCCCACAGCATGGAAAGTTAAGAGAGACAATGAAGAGATTATCCCCCATAATAGCCAAAAGGAACCAATCTGCCTGGTCCCTTGATTCTGATTTCTAGCCTCCAGAACTGGGAGAGAATACATTATTTATTTTAATGTTGATTTTTTGTTGTTGATTTTTTGCAGAAAGGAAGGGACAGGGAGAGAGAGTTAGAAACACCGATGAGAGAAACATCAATCAGTTGCCTCCTCCACACCCCTCATTGGGGATGTACCCGCAATCAAGGTACATGCCCTTGACCGGAATCGAATCTGGAACCTTTGAGTCTGCAGGCCCATGCTCTATCCACTGAGCCACACCAGTTAGGGCAACACACCATACATTTAAATCATGCTTAGGATACCCCAGGAGCTGTTCTAAGTGCTATGCAAAATTAACTCATTTAATCACCATAACAACCCGATATGCTAAGCACTATTATCTTCATTTTTATTGATGAGGAAGCTGAGGCACAGTGAGTTTAGGTAATCTGCCAGCAGAAGTCCTGGGATTGGAACCCAACCAATTTGGCCTCAGAGTACCTAACACTGTCCGCTGCCCTGTGCTATGCTAACAAGACTTCTTATTGCCTCTGCTGCCCAGGATGCCATTGCAGGTACTCAGTCTCATTCCCAAAGCACTGTAATCTTGAATTAGGTAATTTTCAAATGATGACAAGAAGATTTATGTGTGCCCTGGTTCACCACTTTGCAAAAGTTTTTCAGACTTTTTGACATTGAATCCTAAGTCTACATTTAAAATATTCCCTGCTCTTGAATGCTTTCATAAGTACAGGCATAACTCATTTTATTGCCCTTTGCTTTATTATATTTCACAGATTTTGCAATTTTTACAAACTGAATATTTATAGCAACCCTGTATTAACGAACTCTATTGGCGCCATTTTTCCAATAGACTCAGATTGCTATAATTTTTTTTTTGCGATAAAGTCTCTTTAATATATTTATTGATTGTAATATTTTTATTGATTGTAGGGATGAAGGGAGAGGGAAAGAGAAAGAGAAAAATCAATGATGAGAGAAAATAATTGATTGGATGCCTCCTGCACACCCCACACTAGGGATCAAGCCCATAACCCAGTCATGTGCCCTGACTGGGAATCGAACCATGACCTCCTGATTCATAGGTAAACACTCAACCACTGAGTCACCCCAGTCAGGAAGCAATAAAGTATTTTTTTTAAATAAATGTATGCATATACATTGTTTTGTAGACATAATGCTATTGCACACAATAGACGATAGAATAGAGTAAAAAACTTATATATGTATTGAGAAACCAAAATAATGTGTGACTTTACTGTAGTCTTTACTTCACTGTAGTGATCTGGAATAAACCTGTAATATCTCCAAGGTAAGTCTGCCTTCGAGTGCATAGACAACTATAAGTTGTGTTAATTAATCGGGCATGTTTGGTAAAAAGGAGGAAAATAATTTAAATAGCAGAGGCTATTCTACCCTCCAATCTATTCTATGTGAACCCATGCCTTGCACTAAACATGAACCTCTGTGCTTCCTGGAGTATAAAGATCTTGCCTAACAGATCACAAAAAGGCCCAGAACATAAGCTACCCATTGTATCTGGTGTTTAAATAGAGAAATATCCATCTGTTCCAATGCTAAAAAAGATTCTGCCTGTGTTGCATTTAATGAAAAACAATTTTTCAGAACAAATTTGTACTTATAAAGCCATTTATTTATTATTAAATAAACTAATGATCCCAAAGGATTTTTATATGCAATTCTGGCAATAGACAATATTTAATGTCACACTTATGATCTAATCTAGCATAAAATGTAATACCATTATATAACTCTGTTAATTTGTATCTTTATTTTGGACTCCCATACCTTTTCTCTCCTATATTCATAATATTGAGGACCAATTGTAATCCACAGTTCATAATAGACAATTTCTAGAAGTCAGCAAAACTTTGAATACTTTCTCCTCCCAATCATATAGCTACCAATGAAGTTACTTTTTAAAATTTATTTTTAATTATAGTTTACATAAATATGTTTCAGGGTACAAGATAGAGATTTAATATTTACATACCTCCCAAAGTGATCACCACAATAAGTTTTGTAACCGTCTGTCACCATATACTGTTATTTAATACTAGAGGCCAATGCAGCCTAACTTCATCCGGAAGGACGTCTGGTCTAATTAGCATGTTATGCTTTTATTATTATAGATTATTGACCATTTCTTCTATGCTGCACATTATAAAGTTGATTTATAGAGGAAATCATATTAATAGAGGTTATTTGATAGAGGCTATAATTTCTATATGGTTAAAATATCATACTTTTTAAATAGATCAATGAGTCCCATTTTTCCAGAAATTATGTGACAGCAGAATAAACAGAAAACAAAAGGAAGTTGAGTATAAATGGAGCACTTTATAATACGTCTGGGAAACTGTTTTAAATTTAAAGGATGAAAACACACACAAAAAAGTGCTATGCTTTGAATGATGTTAAAGCTAATAGCAGGAGCCCTTATATATTCATGATAAACTGCTTAATTTTAACTCTTTAAGTATTACAAAGTGTGTGTGTGTGTGTGTGTGTGTGTGTGTGTATACATATATACATACATAATTCAATCCTTTCATTCTCCTCCATTATTGGCCCAACAAAGATTATCATAGACACAGAGAAATTAAATTTGCAGAATTCTACACAGCTAGTTCATGAACTCATGTCTTTTTATTCCAAGTTCAGGCCTTTTCCTGTCATGAATATGGTTGCATTCCTTATAACCAAACACAAAAATGTAGATACCACCCAAAGACATTAGGAGCACCAGGAGTGAAGTCTAAGCTAAACTAATGTGAATATTAAAATAAAAGTGAAAAGTCATCTGTAAGTCTTTTGAGTACAGTTCCTTAGAAAAAGTATAAAATAATTTATATCTATATTAACAAAAGGGGATTATGCAAATTGGTCAGAATGCCCTCACAGAAATAACCGAACAGCAGGCTGCATGGGGCAACCAGGTCAGCAGCGGTATTAATGAGAGATGACCAAATAACTGAACAAGCAGACTGTGTGGGGCTACCAGCCCAGCAGGGAGGGCAGTTGGGGGTGATTAGACTAGTGGGGAGGCAGTGAGGGGTAATGAGGCAGGCAGGACGGGAAGTTGGGGGCAACCAGGCCAGCAGGAGGGGCAGTTGAGGATGATCAAGCCAGCAGAGGAGGGCAGTGAGGGGCAACCAGTCTGGCAGGAGAGGCAGGTAGGGGTAATCAGGCTGGCAGGCAGAGGTGGTTAAGGGTGATCAGGCTGGCACAGGAGGCAGCTAGGAGTGATTAGACAGGCAGGCAGGTGAGCAGTTAGGAGCCAGTAGTCCCAGATTGTGAGAGGAATGTCCTGCTGCTGGTTTAGGCCCAATTCCAGGATCAGACCTAAACCGACAATCAGACATTCCCCAATGGGTCCCAGATTGGAGAGGGTGCAGGGTGGGTGAAGGGAAACCCCCCTATGCACAAATTTCATGCACTGGGCCTCTAGTATTTAATAAAAACTTAATGGTGGCCTGATCTTCCATGACAATTATCTAATCAAAGATGCACTTCAGCTTGTTTAGAACAACTATTCATGTCCACAAAAATCACTCCCTTATTATTAAGAGGTCTTATGGGTGTATACTTAAATTTATAATGCATCCATGATGATCTTATCATCATAAAATGGCTTATCATTATCTTCAGACTAGAGACCAGTGATGGCCTGCACTCTCTCCAACCTGGCACCTCTTGAGGACCACTGGCTCCTAACCATTCACCTGCCTACCTGCCTGATTGCCCCTAACCCCTCTGCCTGCCTTATCACCCCTAACTGCCTTTCTCTGCCGGCCTGATCGCCACTAATCACCTCTGCGTTGGCGCCTGCCAACATGGTTTGTCTAGAAGGAAGGCAAGATGACCAGAAAATGTTCGGTCGACCTTGTCTAATTAGCATATTACCCTATTATTAGTATAGATAATGGCTAATATGGTCATCTTAACAATGATAACCTCTATTGACACAGAAGCACACATTTTCTGGTCAAATAAGGAAACCCAGCTATTTCTTTTGGCTCAGCCTGTCTTTTCATTACAAAATTTTCCTGTTGGGTTTTTACCCACAGATGCCTACCTCCAATGAAGTAGGCCTATGCAATCGTCTGCTTTTGTAGAAGATGCTATGTATTTTGAACTTCTTCATGTTGAACTTAAGATCCTAGGAATGGCCTTGGTCCATGAAGAACACTGACCAAATAAGATTTATTTTCATATAAGATTTACTTACATACTTACTTATTTGGGAAGAATTATTTTTCAAATAAGATTTGAAAAGATCATTTTATGACACTTAATCAGAATGGGCTGACAAAAAAAATAATCATAAAATGCTAAAGATTATTGTTGTGAATATTTGCTTCCCAAATGAATAAACTCATTTTTAAAAATTGTATCATGCAGAAATTCTGTAAAACATATGGGAAGCAGGATATTAAGAAAAATAGACATAATGTGTGTGAAAACAATTATTCAATTTGGCAATCAAAATTATTCTTCCAGCAGAGAAGATAAAAGAATATAGGAAATGTCAAAATGAAATGTCTGACAGCAGTTTTTAGATACACTCCAAATTAGATCAAGTGGAAAGTGGAAAAATATGCAAAAATTTTACAATCAACAACATAATGAAGGGAAGTGAAGTGCTCTAAATACATTGTAATTTAAAGCTGGAAAAAAACTCCCAAAATAATCCAAGTGTGCTGCCTCATTTGATCATAAAGAAACTGAAAACCAGAGCCGTTAATGGTCTTGCCTAACATTAAACAGTTATTTAAGGAGAGAACCAGGGCAAGGTTTTCCAGTCTCTCAGGCCAGTACTTTCTTCCTGTTTCCACTTAAAGTAAATGATTGCAGAAAATAAGCCATTAACTTGCAATAGAATAAGAATGGTGTGTACCCAGAGATTCATCCTTCTCTGTTCTTCTCCTCCTTGCCTCTAACCCAGCTCAGCTCAGAAAAACCCAGGGATGAAGAAACAGACCACAGAAGCAAAGGTGGGTTGTGGTTGTAACTCAAGATAGAAAAGTAGCAGTGTTGTCTTTTGTAGCTACAATAACAATCCAACTTACTTGATTCAAAATATATGTATTAAATGCTTAGCAACTACAGTATTCCTCTTATCTCTTAAAAAAATAATGTGTGTATAATTAGCACATAAAGAAAGAATCATAGGCAAACAAGCATGATTATGACTGAGTTTTACTCTGGCTAACTGAAAATGAGGCATTGAAACCAAGCTTAGGAAATGGGCAAATAGCTACGGGGAAGTCATTTGCATATTTTAAGGCTGCCTGCTATACTTCAGGGCTTGTCACCTTGAATGGCATGTAGCCAGGTTATGTCAAAGAAATCCCCATGGACAGCAGCAATGTACTCTTCCTAGTTCAATAGCCTCCTTGAGCCCTTCAGTGAGGTTGTGCACACAAGTGCAGCTGCAGCTGAAAAAGACCAATTGGAGGACAGTGCGGGTGGCTCTCCATATGGAGCTGTATTTTTCAGACCATAATTTGTTATCCTCAGATCACACTGCTCACAAAAAAAAAAAAAAGAAGGAACAGGGAAGAGTAGTATTTACTAGTATGCTGACCATAGTGCCAGCACTGTGCTGGCCTATGTAATGTGGGGGAGTATATCTCCCAGCATTGTGCTTAATATATATATATATATACAAAAGGCTAATATGCAAAGTGTCCCCTCAAGAGTTCTGGGAGAATGAGAGTTCAATCACTTGCTGTGACTTGTAATATTTTGGGTTTGTTTCCCTATTTAGAGTTTTCTCTTGGGAACTGCTCCTTCTTATTTGGTACAGATACCCATTTCATAACCCTACCTCCTTGGCCAATAAGGTAGGTATGATGTTCTACTGGGAACACCCCATTTCATTAGATGCAATGATTTGGCAAGAAGTGAACACAAGGCCCAATAAAGTCAATCAAAATCCTTTTGAAGTTTTTATATGAACAAGAACAGGAAAAAAAAATCCCTTTCTTTTCTTCAGGCACCCTGAGCATGGAAGATCATGTCAGCATAGAGCTTTAGAGGCCCTCTCTACTGCAGGTATCCTTTTGAAAGTGATAGGGGAGAATCCATTCTCTTGTTGCCATTTTTAGCTTTTATTTATTTATTTATTTATTTATTTTCAAATTTCTTTATTAATCAAGGTGTTACATATGTGTCCTTATTTCCTCATTACCCCGCTACTTCCTCTCCACTCATGCTCACCCCCCCTGTTGTCTGTGTCCATTGGTTAGGCTTATATGCATGCATACAAGTCCTTTGGTTGATCCCACACTCCCCTACCTTCCCTTTGGAGTTTAATAGTCTGATCAATGTTTCCCTGTCTCTGGATCTATTTTTGTTCATCAGTTTATGTTGTTCATTATATTCCACAAATGAGTGAAAACATGTGATATTTATCTTTGACTGGTTTATTTCACTTAGCATAATGCTCTCCAGTTCCATCCATGCTGTTGCAAATGAGGCTGCACTCATTTCTTGGTTTGTAGCTCCTTCTATTAAATTCTCTCTCCTCTCTGATTCTGTTGTCACATCTTTTGCTGTGACTCTTACACTCTTGCCTCTTGACTTCTGTGATTGCAAACAGTCCACCTGGATAATCTGAGTAGGATAATCTCCCCACCTCAAGATAAGATTTTTAGCTTGAACACGTCTGCAAAGTCACTTTTGCCAGGTAAGGTAACATAACATTCATAAATACCAGAGACTAGGACAGAGACATGTCCTGGGGTTGGGTGGGACATTATTCAGCCTGGATGCTGGAGATCAAACAGTTTAAGAGGTAAAAAATGTATTAACAATGTGGAGGTAATTTGGGATCCTTGACCAGAGCAATTTGGCCAAGTGATGAGATGGAAAAGCTGATGAGAGTGTGTGAGCTGGGAAGTGCCGCAGTTGGAGTACCAACGCAGCCAGGCTGGAGATCAGGAAGAGCTGATGTTGCAGGAGAAGTCTGAAGGCAGCCTGCTGGCAGAATTCTCTCTTGCTAGAAGGATGTCAGACTTTTGTTCTCATCAGGCCTTCATTTGACTGAAGGAGGCCCATCTGCATTATAGAGGACAATGTATTTTACTCAAATTTCATAGACTTGGAAGTAAATCCCATCCAAAAATATTTCAAAGAAATATTCAGAATAATGTTTAACAAATGTCTAGATACCATTACCAAAATAAGTTGATACATAAAATGAATCGTCACAAATAAGGAGAGGAAAATAGCATATTAACTTACTATGAAGTGAGGACAAAAAAAATAGTTTTTAGGATGGGAGAATTCAAAGTATATTTAAATGCCACAGGGATGTCAAGTACAGGTAAAAAAATAATAATAATAATGTGAAAGAGGAAAAGAAAAATAGCCCTTGAGTAGGTATAAGGGATGGAATTTGGTATACTGGGGAACAGATTAGCCTGAACCAGGAGCATGGAGAGTTCTTTTCAGTAACAGGAAGGAGAGTAGAGACATGAAGGGCATATATGCAGGTAAGTTTTCATGGTGCTAGAAGTTTTTGGAAATTCTCTTTTGATTACTCCCATTCTCTTAATGAAATAAAGAACTAGTGGTAGGTAATCAGCTGATAGTGAGGATAAAGGAAAGAATAGAATTTAAATGAAAGAAGAGGAAGTATATCCAGGAAAGAGAGAAATGAATGATGCAGAAAACATAATAGAAGCTGTTGGTGGTATTAATGCCAAGCTTATGAAGAGTGATCATGAATTTGAAGTGAACTAGTCAGTACAGTTCTATGTTTTTCTGTAGCAGCCTTCAGCAGGATGTACTTATGCATAGAAGAGGTAGGTAGATTTATCCTAGTAAATACAACAAAAGAGAAAGGTGGGGGACGAGGGACAGGAATAAAGGTGCATGCAAGAAACTAGTTAAAATGATCACCCACAGAATTTGAGTTGTATAAGTCAAGGTGAGGAATAATAAAAAAGGTGAAATTATTAATTACATTAAAATCTCCATGAGATAGAAGAGTTGTTGAACTTGGGTTATTAGGAGGAATGAGGTGAAAGAAGTTTGAGAGTAAAATAAATGAAACCAAGGTAATGAATAGACTAATGCTATTGGCAATTACATAATCATGACAATGAGATGATCCCTTAGTTAAAGTGGAGATAAAAGGGGAGAAATTTAAGGAAGTTGGTGTGAGGGTGGAAGAGGGGGAAGTCCAGGTGTTACAATGTGATGCTAATATCACCAGAAATTCTAATAGTGTTAATACCAGCACACAAAAATCACCAGGAGCACACCTGGATTTGAGCAAGTGGAGCTTCTTATTCAATGCAGCAAGAAAAAATACCTGGGATGCATAAAATGTCTCAGTAAAAGGGTGTTAGCAAAAACCAATTAAAGGGTTTGGTTGAGGGGTTTTAGAGAGGATCTAAGGAAGTTGGGGTCACTCTAGACTAGAAAGTCGGAACAATCCTACAACTGACTAGACCTCAATAGGTCTTTCTAGGGAGGGCAGAGTAAAGTAAGGCTAAAGTTGTAATTGGTAAATAAGTAACAATCACTAATTTTAGCCAAGAAAGAGGGATGTTTGGTATTTTAGGGTAGTACAGCAATCTAACTTATGTCTATGTTTAAACAAATTTAAAAAGTAGTCTTATTTTAGCTCCTTTTATTAAAATCTCAGAGTCTGAGGTTTATATCCTGTGAGATTTTTTTTTTATTAGCCAATAAAAAGTCACGTGGCTTAGCTTTCAGATGTCAGGGGCTGTTCTTTTATTGATTTAAAATTTTCCTTCACACCAGGAATAATATTAAACAGAGTGTCAATAACATGGGAGCTGAAATCTTCAAGGAATAAGTGGAAGGGATCTAGGAGTCTAGATTATTGTAAACAGGGGGGTACAGGAGGTAGAATCTGATAACATGAGATACAAGATATGTGTACTTGCTTGCTTGCTTATTTAAAAAGGAGGTTGGGAGGGTTGTATGAAAATAGCAATAAAATGTAAGAAAGGTAATTCTCCCATCTCTAGGTCCAACGTTAAGGAGGAAACGAGTTCCTCTTAAGGGCTACAGGAGAAGCAATATCATCAAGAGAACACTTGATTTTAATTCTAGTGGAAGATAAAGGGAATATTCACAAGAGAAAATGGGAATATGTGCACAATTAAAAAGTTTCAGACAATCTGGAGCATTAAGAAGTAGGATTAAATCTACCACAGCTTTTTCACCCACTCATTTATTTACTGATGGGCACGTGGCGATTTCCAGATCTTGGCTATTGTAAATAACACCACTATAAACATAGGTGTGGATATATTCTTTTGAATTGGTATTTCTGGACTCTTAGTATATATTCTCAGAAGTGGGAGTCAAAAGGCAGTTCCATTTTTAAATTTTTGAGGAAACTCCATATACATAAACAAAATAAATTGACAAACAAAATAGAAACAGATCCATGCATACATGAGACAGACTGACAACTGTCAGAAGGGAGGGAGACTGGATGAAAGAATGTGAAGGGATGAACCAAAGAACATAAATGCATATCCCATGGACCCAAACAACAGTGAGGTGATGGCCAGAGGGAAGGAAGAGGGTGGAGGCTGGGTGGAGATGGGCAAAAGAGGGGAAAATGGGAACATTTGTAATAGTGTCAACAATAAAAATAAAGTTTAAAAAAAAAAAAAAGAAGTAGGGGTATACAAAGGAATATACAGACCACATCAGGGATTACCTTCTCCTATGGCATAGAATGGTGGTAAAGCTGTGAGTGTTAAATGGTAGAAGGAAGAGATGGAAACACTGAGTTTTGGTGATAGAGGCTGGAGATCTCCATGGAATCAGTGTTCATTGTTACCTTGGCACTATTGTAATTCCCTGCCAGACTGAATGACTTGCAAAGGGATACTCTGAACCTACAAAACTCCCCTTAAATTATAAAGTAGTATTTGTTGCTAGTCATTGAAATAGTTGTTCAGTTAATCCAATGAATTATATTGTATTCACTTGCTATTATAAATACTTTTTAAAGTCTACTGATGTCCCTCACACTTTTCTCCTTATTCTTTACTGAGTAATGAAATAATTAACTGTAGTCCTCGTTTGCTTGATCTTTGGGTATCTTAGTATTTGCTTTGATTATACATTCATTTAATTTAGTCAGTTAGTCAAATATGTATTATTTTACCACCAAAGACAAAACATCGTGCCATGTATTCTGTTTATTTACTCTATTTAACCATGAGTTTTGATATATTATCAAGAAGTAAAAAACAATTGGGGTTAGGAATGGGGGCTCAGGGTCAAACCATAAGGAATTGAATCCCAGCTACACTACTGATAACTGGGTGACTCTGTGTAACCAATTTAGCTCCAATTTTTGTATCTGTTAAATGGAATTAATAAGAGTACCTAGATCATAGGTTGTATGAACATTATGAAATGAGATCAAACTAGGTGATACTTCTTGGTGCTCACATTCTGAATCATAATGGTTAAGGAAGCAATCATGCTCACAATCATTTCCTGGGTGACCAGCGTGGCAGGAACTTTGTTGGTTACTGGATGCACAGCAGTGACTAGGATACCAACAAGCCAGTAGTGATACTAAAGGAAATAAAGTCATCAAGAAAAAACTGGAAGTCATTACTGTTTCAAACTTGAAGAAGACTTGTAGTTGGGGATGTGAAGGAGATGAAATAATTTCTAGATTTCTGTCTTGGGTGACAATGTAGGTACTAATAGTATTCACTAACATAATGAGAACAAAACGAATAGAAGCTTGTGTGTGTGTGTGTGTTTTCCCTTTGAAGAGGAAAGAAATGGGATGAATAATAGATTTGCTTTGAGGTAGAGTTGGGTATACAATTCTGAAACTCAAGGGAAATGGTTGGCACTGTTACTTGCAGAGCTCTATGTATATGGGTCACATAGCAATGAAAACAGATGAGGGCTGTCCAGGAGACCTTGCCTCATTGGACTGCCATTGCTATGCATGAAAGAAATCTTAAGGCAAATAATAAATCTTCAAACATTTCTTATTGTCTTAGTACTTTTGTTCATGCAGCCTATATAGTTGCCAAAAACAAACTGGTCTTTTTGAGCACTCTCTATCCCAATTCAGTGAACTATTTTTCTCCTGTTTTCTCCAGTTAATGAATAGGAGTGCCGTTTTCATACGACATACCATGTGCTTAACAAAGATTTTAAGCCTAAGTCAATTAACTCTAATACGGAAAGATTTCCCTCAACATTTCTGAAGATTCTTCTTTATATCCCAAATCTCCAGCAGTGGACCAATCCAGCAGAAAGTCAAAATTAAAAAGAAGGTCAAAAGTTTAATACTGTTCCTTTGGAGGAAAGGATTCTGAGTGATATTTTCCCCCAGTTCTTTTTCTACTATCTTGTATTTTTTTTAAAAATACTACTAGTAAATATTCATTTCTTTAATAATTAGCGGGGGGGCGGTTAATGAAGTCAGACTGGCAAAAACTTTCAGATGAGCTGAAGGCTCTCACCTAGTCAATTGAAAGGGCATTTTATGAAAATCACAAAGGGATATGCTCATCTGAGAATTAATGGATGGATGGATGAAGAAAACTAAAGAAAGAGCATCATCAACTAGCAAGAGCTCTCAAGGTCCTGTTTTTGTCTTATAAAATAATCTAGACCTCCCAGAAAAGCATGTAACAAATAACCTTCAAAATAAAAATTATTCATCTAATGATTTCTGCAGGAAGCAAAAATGACTCTACTCTCTGCAGGAGTAATTTTCTGGAAAGTGAGTTAAATTTATCACCTTACATCATAAGCAAGGAACTCTGAGTGTATGCAGAAGAGCAGGCTAAGGACTACTTTGCAACCAGAGAAACTGATGAGCAATGGTAATGCCCTTCAAGTGAAGAGAGCTCTCCATTTTTGTTTTCAAGCACATATAGTCACATTACAGTAAAGAAATTTAATAGCTTGATAACAGTTGTTTGGACTGGTTTGTCATGTATTAACAATAATGCAAAGCAAATGTGAAGAGCTGCTATTTCTATGGGTTGTCTCAGAATTATTGAGATGAAAATTATTGCCATTTTGTTTAAGCTTTTTCATAGTTTGAGACGCATCACAATATCAGTTTTCAAGTTAAAATGAAGTGTGACACTTCAATATAAAGAAAATTATGGAAACCAAATAGTAAACCTGTAGTAATCAATAAAGTAAGCAGCCTACAAATGGAAGAAAAATAATAAACGTTTTTGCCTATATTTAAAAAAATCAAACACTTATATACCATGTCTAGTATTTAATACAATATTTACACATGGCAATAGAATAACTAAAAACCATTTGGTGTTTTGTTGAGGATTATGTAAAATAGCACATTCCCACCCCCTTCTTAGTTGGCCTAATCCACCAGCATTTGCCATCTCATAAACCAGGGTGTAGTTTTGTTTTGAAAAACAAGCTCCTAACAGTTGTCTTCAGTTCTTAGGAAGATTTTTTTCAAATATCAAACATTGTTACTCAAAGCTAGCAATTAAAAAAAAAGAGCTCTGCTTCTTTTCCCCTGTGAAGAAACCCTTCCTACATGCTAGAAGGTGTTTTGATTTTTTTCATTTATGGGAAATTAATTATAATTAGGAAAGCATTCTTTTCTTTCTTTTTTAAAATATATTTTTATTGATTTTTTACAGAGAGGAAGAGAGAGGGATAGAGAGCTAGAAACATTGATGAGAGAGAATCATCGATCAGCTGCCTCTTGCACACCCCCCACTTGGGGATGTGCCCGCAACCAAGGCACATGCCCTTGACCAGAATCGAACCTGGAACCTTTCAGTCCACAGGCTGATGCTCTATCCACTGAGCCAAACCGGTTTCAGCAGAAGCATTCCTTTCTTTGGTTACATTTCTTCATAATTTTTAAGAAACAAATGGTTGGAAATCACTAGGTCAGATAGTGCAAACCAAACAAAAAGCAGTGTACCTTCATGCAAAATCATGATAAATATCAACCTAAACTATTGTATTGCAGTCTGGCCACAGGATCTAAGAAGTATACCCTAATGGAGTTTGATAAAATTCAAAGAGTTGAACTTTTAAACTAATTAAAATGTTATATAAATTTTAACAATATTTCAGAAATTGGAACAAACAAGTTAAGTATTATCTTCATATTCATTACCACCAAATCTTGAGTGCCCAAAGGGTGAGCCTCTTCAGTGAAAATCAAAGTTATCTTAACTTCAAATTCCTAGCACTTTGTCATAGTCAACCAGATATCTCAATCAGTAATGAGATCACTAGTCTCCAGGATTCACTCCTTTGTAAATAAGATGTACACATATAGCTAGCTCTTCTTTCTGCTTTTGTGAGACTCACCGAATTTAATATGCACTCCTTATTCCTACTCCAACTCGCTCAGTGAATGCCAAATGTTTTCCAGGAAGATATGACAAAAGAGAAAGTGCAACACATTCTAAAATGACATTTACTGCACACATAGTTAGGGAACAATAAGAATTTCTTGATAATCTTGACTTAATATTTTTGGATTCCAGAAATGTTGAAAATAAAAATTCAAACATTTGCATCACAGGGTTACCAGAAAAAGAGAAGAGAGAGCAACCCATGTGAAGAAATAATAATTGAACATTTCCCCAATCCAATGAAGGAAATAGACATACAAGTCCAGTAAGCACAAAGATTCTCAAACAATATGATATCAAAAGGACTACACCACAAGACTTCATAATTAAAATGTTAAAGGTTAAAGACAAAGAGAGAATCTTAAAAGCAGCAAGAGAAAGGCAGTTAGCTAGCTACAAGGGAGCGCCCAGAAGACTGTCAGTTGATCTCTCAAAAGAAATATTTCAAGCCAAATGGAATTGTCACAAAATATTCAAAGTGAGGAAAAGCAAGGATCTACAACCAAGACTACTCTACCAAGCAAAGCTATCTTTTAAAACTGAAGTGGTGATAAAAAGTTTTCCAGATAAAAGAATACTAAAGGAGTCCATCACCAAAAATGAGTATTATAAGAAATCCTTAAGGGAAATCTTTAAAAAATGGGGTAGGGGGTAGAAAATAAATATGAATAATAAAATAGCAATAACTATGTATCTATCAATAATCACTTTAAATGTAAATGCATTAAGTGCTTCAATCCAAACACATAGGGTAGCTGAATGGATAATAAAATAAGAAAAATATGTATACTGTCTATAAGAAATCCATATCAGATTAAAAGACACACAGAGATCAAAAGTTAAGAAATGGAAAAAGATATTTCATGCAAAAAGAAATGAAAAAAATCTGGGACAATGATACTTATATCAGACAAAGACTATAATAAGAGACAAAACAAAGGTTACAATAAGAGACAAAAAGAACATTTTTTAATTATAAAGGAATCAATCCAACAAAATGATATAACCTTAGTAAATACTTATGGATACAGCATAAGAGCACCTAAATATATAAAGGAAATATTGATGAATATAAAGGGACAGATGGACAGTCATACATTCATAGGAGAGGAATTTAACACCCCATTGACATCAATGGATAGATCTTCCAGACAGAAATTCAACAAGCAGCCTTAATTGGCACATTAGACCAGATGGATTTAGTTGATATTTTTAGAGCATTTCAACCTAAAGCAGCAGATTATACATTTTTTTCATGTGCACATGGAACATTTTCCAGAATAGAACACATGTTAGGCCACAACACAAGTCTCAATAAGTGTAAGAATATTTAAGTCATATCAAGCATTTTCTCTGAACACAATAATATGACATTAAAAATTAACTTCAAAAAAATAAACCTGAAAAACTCACAAATGCATTGAAGTTATATGACATGCTACTAAACAATGAATGGGTTAACAAAGAGATAAAGGAAGAAATCAAAAGATATCTCAAAACAAATAATAATGTAAATACAATAAACCAAAATCTATGAGACACAGTGAATGTAGTCTTAAGAGGAAATTCATAGCAATACAAACCTGTCAAGAAAGAAGAAAAAATGCAAATAAATAATCTAACTTATACCTACAAAAATCTAGAACAAGGCCCAAAGTGAATAGAAGGAAGAAAATAATATCACATCAGCCCAGCTGGAATAGCTCTGTGGCTGAGCATCAACCCATGAACCAGGAGCATCAATCCATGATACCCAGTCAGCCACGTGCCTGGGTTGCAAGCTTTTTCCCCAACAGGAGAGTGTGGGAGGCAGCTGACTGGTGATTCTCTCTCATCATTAATGTTTCTATCTCTCTCACCCTCTCTCTTTCTCTCAGAAACCAATTTTATATATATATATATATATATATATATATATATATATATATATATATATTTTAACTAAGTCAAAACATACCAATTGAATTACTTTTTAATTTGCAAAGCACTTAACAATTGTTCTTTTTAAAATATATATATATATTTTTTTTTTTTATTGATTTTTTTACAGAGAGGAAGAGAGAGGGTGAGAAAGTTTGAAACATCGATGAGAGAGAAACATTTATTAGCTGCCTGCTGCACCCCCTCACCCCCACTAGGGATGTGCCCGCAACCAAGGTACATGCCCTTGACTTGAATCGAACCTGGGACCCTTGAGTCTGCAAGTCGACCCTCTATCCACTGAGCCAAACCGGTATTGGCAATTGTTCTTTCTTTTAAGATCAGAAGGAAACAGATATATGAAGGAGCATAATATAAGATGCTTATACTTTTTGGCTAGAATAGTGCCAAGGAGGAGGAAATTTAAAATAATTTTAAATGCAAAGTGGTCAACAGATACTTGTGTGCTGTCAGTTAGTGCATTCTGAGGGGCCCTTTCTTCTTAATCTCAAACAGCAGAACCATTCTCATAATCTTCACAGAATGATGTTCTTTGGACACACCAGAAGATATTTCAGAGGTGATATTTTTTATGATTTATTTACAAACACATGAGGAACCAAAGCAATGTATTCTAGTTTAAATATAGTATAATTTCATAATAAAATCATAATATGACATCTGCAGATTTCAAAATATTGCATATTTGGTTTCATTCTCTATGGGGAAGGGGTGCGGGAAATGCATCTGAAATGTCCTTACTTTTTTCCATTTCCTTGCTTCTCAAATCTAGCACATCTTCCTTCTTTCACTTTGTTTGGAATGTCTTTTTCCAAAATTTCTTAAGGCAAATTATAATAGTCATTGGTTCATACAAATTAAAAGAAAAATAAATAATCCATTATTTTACAATTTTTTTTTCTGAACCACTTTTCTACAAATGTGGGTTTTTTGGTTGCCTTAACTTTTAATAGCTCACACTTACCAAAAGTTTTTATGAACAAGACCTTTTTAATGTTTTAGCATATAATTGTTGAGAGCGGCTACAGTGTTTGGACAAGCCTTGGACTTATGAGAGGGCACAGTCCTCTCCTGGCTACATGCAAGTCCCAGCTTGGAGGGCAGAGCTCTCCCAGCATAATTATAGCCAGAGACTATAGTTGTAAGCTTGAATCTATGGTCCAAACATGTGGCCCCAGGTGCCTAAGTGATATAGGCTGCAAGTAAACAAAGCTTGTTCAAGCATGTAATTGAGTAGGATCGAAACCCATGAGAATGTTGTAAACATCTTGACCACGCCCTTACTTTCCCTCATGGCATCTGGCTATAAAATAAAGACATAGCTTGTAGTCTGTGGCACTGTCGCTAGCTCTCCATCAGAGAGTCCCACCGAGACCCAGTTTTCATTCTTTTGTCTGTCTTTTCTTAATCCTTCACCACCCCCACTCAGGTTCACCCTTGGCCATGCTGGTGTAGCACATATAATAATTGGTTTAATTTTCACAATATCCCTAGGAGGTGTTATTATTATTATCCCATTCTCCAAATAAAAATTTGGCACAGGGAAGTTAAGTGACTTAAGTAATAGAAATTGGGAGGAACCAAACACTGAAATGGAGGGACCTAACACTGAAGCAAGGCCATAATAGTTTTATTCTGTGTTCGTTGTTTTTGTTTGTTTGTTTTTGTTTAGTTTTTGCTCTTTTAGTGTTTTCCAGCAAATAACATCAGGCCTCTTCATAGCACTCCAGAGACCACTAGATGTAGCCAGAATACGCTGGTGTCAGACACTTGAGCAACCACAGTGAGCAAGTCAATGACCCTAAACTGACCTTGAGAGCATGGCAGAACCAGGGTTTTCAGAACTCAAGTAACAGAAGTGCTCGTTGCCATCTGGGACCCTTTCAAAAGTGAGAGGTCCATCAGTAAGGCAGATCCTTTGCCTAGACCAAATAAAGACACATTAAGGACCAGTTAAACTCTACCAGATTGAAATCATTCTGTTTTGTTGTGCCTTTTTTCCTGTTCCTTGTGTTATATGGCTTGGTTCCCAGACTATCTAAACAGATCCCCTGAATTAGAATTAATGAATATGAATAGACCTTTCTTACCGTATTCTTTAAATTTGCTTCAAATTTTTATTTGGGCTTTCTCCCCATCTCCACATTGGGCTGCCCTCATGAATCAAAAACCAGTTTTTTCAGCAAACAACCTGTTGCTTCACAATCTGGTCTATCCGTAATTGATGGGCTAAGGACTTACCAACTGTGTCTGGTAACAGGATTTGAACACTAGCATTCTGACTTGAGTTAGTGTTCTTGATCAAAATACTTTTCACAGGAAATCAGAGAAATATGAGTTATTACCAAAAAATATATAAGGATCATCTCATCTGCATAGTATGTGTATTAGTCAAAATTATATGTAAGTTTGAGTCCACCAAAAAACAATCTCTTCTAATCCCCAAGAGGTAATTTATACCTAATAAAACCAAAGTTTCCAATCTGAATGGCCAAATTCAAGAAAAGTATGTTTTAAAACTATTATTATAAGTATATCCTCATTTCTTGGATTCTCTAAATATCACTACCTGGTATTCTATTTCCACTGTCTTTACCACATCCAGTACAACTTTATTATTTTCCTTAATGTTCTTCCTCATATTCATTTAATCTAAACTCCCTTTGTAGAATGAATCTCAGGAACACTCCTTGCTTAGTGGTTGGATTGTATATACGTTATTAAGCTTACACTGATTCACACTGCATACATTATGTTCACACTTGTTGGATATTAGCACTTTTTATTAAAGAATCTGCACTGGTTGTTAAAAATTGATGTTTATTAGTAGAGACAGTTAAATTTCAAGTTAAACCTAAATGCCATGGTCTTTGTGGTTGTTTTGGAGGGCAGTAGAAATACATTGCACAATGCAAAACCCAGCTGCTTGCCTTTCCTGTGCAATGAAGTATAATTCTTTGGGAAGCAGGATATCTGGTTATTAGTATATATCTATGCTCTGGTTCCACTCTCTCAAATAAAGACTTTGTCTGACAGATGTTGTGCAATCTTCTCCAAACCATAACCACATCTGGCACAAAAAGAAGGTCATCACTGTCAACATTCAAATGGAGCCATTATGTTTGCCCCAAATGTTCTCTCATATCATCATAGTCCCACATGAGACAAAGTTGAGACATTTCTTAGTCCAGAAAACATTTCCAGCATACTACTTCACTGCAAAAGCGGAAGAGAAGCACTGAAGTTTCCAATAGGCATGCCCATTCCTTATTTGAATAAATAAATATCAATGTAACTTTGAACAAGCTACTTAAACTCTATGTGCCTGTTTACCTAACTGTAAGATAAGAATAGAAATAGTACTCATACCATATGGTTGTTAGCAATATTAAATCAGTTATTTGACTATTAAATCAGTTAATATATGTAAAGCATAAACCAGTGACTGGATCTCAGTGTGACATCTTTATTTTATTCTCTGTTTGTTGAGATCTATTGTTATGGAAAAAGTAATTATATTTAGTCCATTGTTTTCCAAAACTAGAAAAAAAATGAAATTCTAAGCACTGTCTATAGAACATTTGTACTGTATCTGATCCCAGTGTTAAGAAACAATTTGAATTTGTACAGAATGTACATTTGTTTCATTTTGGTTTACTGGCCTTCTGGGCATGTTGGAATTTATGGTGGTAAAAACAGGTTCCTAAAGTTTACAATTTACCAGGAAAAATAAAGTTTTGCATCAAGAGTTAAGAACACAATTTTGGAAGTAAAAACTTTTTTCTTTTGTGAATTCAGACCAGTAATTTTAAAGCAATTGCATTCTGGATGGATCTAGAAATTCTTTCTACTTGATTGTTCTTTTTAAATCTTCTCAAGATTTCTCTCCTCCAGCCCGGCCAGTGTTGCTCCAGTGGTTGAATGTCAACCCATGAACCAAGAGGTCACTGATTCTAATACCAGTCAGGATACATGCCCAGGTTTCAGACTCGATCCCCAGTAAAGGGGTGTACATGTGGCAGCTGATCTATAATTCTCTTTCATTGATGTTTCTATCTCTCCATATCACTTCCTTCTACTCTCTCTAAAATCAATAAAAACATATCTTCTTTTAAAAAGATTTCTCTCCTCCAGACTTATAGAACCTGAAATTAAGTGCATAAGAGAAAATAATTTTGTATGACAAAAAAATATATACTTTTATTAAAAATGTGCTTATTGGTGGTGGTGAAACTATTCTGAATGATACTATTATGGTGGGTACATGACATTATGCATTTGTCAAGACCAGTAGAACTTTACAGTACAAAAAGTTAATTTTAATGTGTGCAAATTATTTTTTTAAAATTATTTAGGACGTCATGGGATTCCAGGAAGGAATAACCACTGTGAAAAGATAATTTAGCTCTAGCCAGTTTGACTAGAGTGTCAAACTGCAGATTGAAAGGTCTCAGGTTTTATTCTGGTCAAAGGTATATACCTTGGTTGCAGGCTCAGTCTCTGGCCCTGGTTGGGCAACCAATCATTGTGTCTCTTTCATATTGATGTTTCTTTATCTGTGTCTCTCCTCCTCCTTTCCACTCTCTCTAAAAACCAATGGAAAAATATTTGAGTGAAGATTAACAACAACAACAACAACAACAACAACAAAATACAGAGAGAGAATTTAATTATGTTACAAATATATGGGGAAAGGAATTCATTGAAAGGATTGGGAGATTTGTAAAGACTTAAGTAACTTTGGGAATCTATGGAATCTATGAAATCTAGGGGAAAATTAACTACACATAAACACTAGACCCTAGTTGTTAAGTTTTGTTTTTGTTTTTTCCCCCATAGGAGTTAGGTTAACAAGTTTGATACCATTACACCTGGGTACTGGAATTGAGCAATTAAGTAAATGGATGGTGGATCATAACAGCCAGGTTTCTCAGTGTTGGAGTAGGAATTTACAGATCAGCAAGATGAAGAGCTTTGACTGATCCCTGTGTAATGAATTGGTATTTGAGACATGAACTCATATTTAGTATAATATAAATGCAGATGACTACATATAGAAATATTTATAGGCATGTATATAGAAATGAGTTAGTATATTCAGATGTATTATTATTTGGCCTTCTGCCAGATGAAAGGCCTTAAAAAAAAAGACATGTCAGAGGCAAAGTGCATTCAGAGAATCCAGATCTTAGTTTCTAACACTATTCTTCAATTAAAAGATAAATTAATGATTCTAAGACTGTGACAGAAAAAATACAAGATGATCCTGGAACATCTTGTAGTGCCAGAAATTAAGAAAGGGCTTTAAAAAAGAGGAAGAAAACAAAAAACTCACATTGGTGGATTGATAGAAGTATGCAAAGAGGAGTAGGAGTCAAATGAAAGAGGCTAAAACTACAACAATGTGAACAATATGATGTACTGTTGGATAACTATCCTAAATATAAAATAAATATTTATAACTTCATATTTATATAAATGAATGATTGAATGAACAAATATGTGGGGGATAAGACAAATTCACCCAAGCAGAAAAATTCCAAAGAAGTTTTGTAGATATTCCATCTTCAAGAAGGGAATTTAGCTCCCCACTCCTTAAATGCAGGCTGTGCATAGTGACTTACTTCCAGTGAGCATTGTATGGAAAAGGGAAGAAGAAAATAGAAACTTTACAGAGGAGAAACTTGACTCACACTACTTCAGACAGGTGAAGAAGGTAAACAATCATGCTGTTTGGTACATACCTTGAATAACCTGAAAGTACTAATGATGTAGTGAGAATAGCATTTTACCTCTGTGATTTTCCTCTGAAAACATATCACTACTTTTTAAAAAAAATTTTCTTTATTGATTATGGTATCACATAATTGTGCTCATCCCCCATTCCCATCCCAACACCCCCCAACCCCCTGTTGTCCATAACCACTGGTTAGGCTTATATGCATGCACATAAGTCCTTTGGTTGATCTCTCCCCCTGACCTCCACCCTCCCTTCCTTCCCTCTGAGGTTTGACTGTCTGATCCATGCTTCCCTGCTTCCAGTTTTGTTTTTGTTCATCAGTTTATGTTGTTCATTATTTCCCCTAGATGCGTGAGATCATGTGATACAAGAAATACACTTATAAGAATTGAAAATGAGACAAGTTTTTTTAAGTATGAGAAGAAAAAATACATCAGAAAAATTCTAATAGAAAAGCATCCTACAAAATAGCTGCCCAGAATTGAAAACTGTCAGAATCATCAAAAACAGTCTGAGAATGTCACAGCCAAGAGGAGCCTAAAGAGAAATGACATGTTTTGGTAATGTGATATCCTGGCTAGAATCCTGGAACAAAAAATGGACATTATGTAAACACTAAGAAATTGTGAATAAAGTATGGACTTTAGTTAATAATGTGTCACCATTGCTTTATTAATTGTATCAGGTGTACCATACTAATATGAATAATAGAAAAAAAATTCATTCAGGGTATATGGGAACTCTTTGTACCATCTTCTAAATTTTTCTATAAATCTAAAATTCTCCTAAAAAATAAAGTTGAATTTAAAAGTTGTATCAGCAAACACTTGTTTGTTTTATGTCTGGGACATTTTTTGTATGAGTTTAGTGGAAGAACACATCCTAGAGTTGTGAATTGTACCAGCTTTGCAGTGAGTGATACAGTTGACATCATTTCAAGAATGCCATAGAATAGGAGCACACACTTCTTTATTTTAGTTTTTTATTTTAATTTGTTTATTTACTTTTAATCTTTCCTTGAGGATATGCTTTCACTGATTTTAGAGAGAGGAAGGTAGAAGGATAGAGAGAAACATCGACCGGAAATCCAACCCTTGACCCTTCAGTGCACAGAACAATGCTCCAACCCACAGAGCCACACCAGCCAATGCAGGACCCGACACTTTTTAATTATTTTATACATTTGTGGGAAATGAAGACATGTGTTATAGCCTTAATATGGTCTTGTCTGCAATGGTTGATAGAAGTGAAGTCTGGGAGCAGCTAGTAGTATTTCTGATTATTGGGGTAGGAATTTCTTAATTTTATGTTTGTTTTCTAAAGGAAAACCTCTGAAATTATATGAGTTCCAGGTCATATGATACCCAGGGACACACCTACTAATCATGTAATTGAAAGAAGGAAATATCATAGAGATTTAAAACCCACAAATAATTTGTAACTACAACCACCAAAATATGTAACTGTAGTATAACTGACATAAAACAGCAAGTATATATTTACTTTCTATTTCCCTTGTATGTTTTCCTAGAGAAGGGTTTAAGGAACACTGATATAATCAAATTTAAGGGAGCCAGATATAGGGTTTTTTTGTGAATTTATCAGCCACTATGTTTTAACAATTAATTAGTGACTAAACCCATGTTAAACATGACATTTGAGTGTTATTAAGTCATAATAGTGTAAGAGAATGCTACTTTGTTTCTATCAGCCTAATTGTCTAATCTAGTGTAGACTATGATAGTCTCAGTGAGTCTTCCAGTTGTTTAAAGTTGTTTTTGGATGAGGCTTCCCTTGCTTCATTGAAACAAGGGGAAATTGTTGAACCTCTAATCCATTCCAAGGCACAGCATCCTGTCTTGCTAATACAGTACAGAAAGGGAAAAAGATACTTTCATTAAAATGTTTCTCCTTCCTCAAGGCCTAATTCATTAAGAGTTTATTATGTGATATTATACTAGAGGTTGTGGGTAAATAGCTGATGAAAGCAGCCCTGATTTAAAATATCTCACAATGTTGATAGCATAATTACATGCTGATCAAGTCTTACATGTAATTATAAAACAATGTAGAAATGCAGTGGGACAGAGTACTGTCATAAAACAGGAGAACATCATCACTTTGCTACATGACAGTGGCCACACGAGAGCCTAATGGAGTAAGTAACTCCCTAGAAGAATAGGGAGATTTTGATTAAAGTTATCCTATAAGCAATTTGGCATTGCTGAGCTTACATTTTGGTGTAATGATTAGACGACCAGCTCATGGAAAAATTTAACACAGAATGTAAAATAATTGGACTATACCCCACAGATGATAAATTACTGAGCAATTTCAAAAATGGAAAACTATGGCCATCCCTGCATTTTAGCAAGATCAGTCAGATGGCTATGCGTCATATGAGTCAAGGAATCAAAAATTAGAGGTGAGAAGGTCAATGAGGAGACTTCTGTATCCAGTGAGGCATTGGTAGCAGGACAGTGAGAAAGGAAGAGATTCACAAAATATTAAAAGAGAAATCAACTGGTTGAATGCAGGGAGTAAGAAGAGGGAATGTTAAGGGTAATTCCTATATTTCCAGCTAAAGAAACTAAATATAATATTTGCTACCAAATACTGAAGGAGGAATTAAGTTAAAATGAGAAATTGTGGCAGAAACCGGTTTGGCTCAGTAGCTAGAGCGTCAGCCTGCGGACTGAAAGGTTCCAGGTTTGATTCCAGTCAAGGGCATGTACCTTGATTGCGAACACATCCCCAGTAGGAGGTGTGCAAGAGGCAGCTGATCAATTATTCTCTCTCATTGATGTTTCTGACTCTATCCCTCTCTCTTCCTCTCTGTAAAAAAAAATCAATAAAACATATATTTTTTTAAATGAGAAATTGTGGATTCAATGTAGATTTTATTTATTTACTTATTTGTTTGTTTGTTTGTTTGTTTGTTTTTAGTTTGAAGTACTCTTGGCAAATTTATATCAAGTTGTTGTCAACAATCAGATGAGGCTATAGTTCAGGTTATTGTAAGTAGTCTCTGATTAACTAGCCAGATGAAAGTTCTTCATATAGAGATTCCATACAATGCCAAAAGAGATGTTATTATATCTCTTAAAATACAAATCTACATCTGCCTTACGATTTAGTTCTTGCATGCTTTTGCTGCATTGGCAGGCTCTTTGATGGAGCAAATGTATCTCATATTTGTATTCTTACTAAAAGGGGCTAGCAAGTGACCTATATATAGAAGATGCAAAAGTTCCAGGCATGTAGGTTGCCCAATGTTTATTGAATAAGTGAATAAATGTGTAAAATATTTATCAAGTTGATGTTAATTATATGTCATATAATATGCAGGTTGCACAGGTTTTTCTAATTACATTTACATTTACTTTATGTATATTTCATATGATTATCTGACTCAATGTGTTAGCACTTTCTAACAATTTTAATAATAGTTTCCATTATTTTTTTTTCCTTTAACTTCTTGTTCACATAGCTAGGGGGTTCACAAGAAGAGACAGTATAGCTGGTCAATAAATAATCTTTAACGTTGTACATGGTATTGGCTTTCCAACAGTTTATATACTCCAATCTCTGGGTACTGTAACTGGCATATCTATTTCTTTACTATAACAATAATATCCCTACAATTCATTCACTGGGGACCATTTTCTTGGGAACTAAAGTAATAAGCTCCTGATACCAAAAGTCATATCAAAATGTTTAAGCCTCTTTGTTTGTATATGCTACTCCTAGATCCCTGGAGTTGAGCTAAAGAATGATAAAAATAAATGAATTTATGAGGATATTTTAATCATTATTATCAAGTAACCAGTCTTTGTTTAATTTAAATGATTGCTGAAGTTCCTAAGAAAGAAATATGTCTTGCAAACTGAACTTTACAGACCACCCCTTAAAAAGAAATAAACATAATTGGGATTTAATTTGAGGATATAGCTTAATTGATCACAGATGTAGGTAAACTACTAATTGGAGTCACAAGCATGATGCCATTTTAATAACTTGCTGGTTTAGTTCATGGTTTTCTGGCTATTATTAGGCCTTTTGAGCTTTTTGACTAATTATTTAATGCCTACCACTGAACCCATGGTTGCAATGAAGTTCAATTTATTTAAAGGACAACCCAACTCCAAGTTTGCTTCACTTACAACTGGTGTCAATGGTTCAGATTTGGCCTGACCTGACACTACTGCAGCTCTTTTCTCCAAAATATTCCCCCCAAAGCATGGGTATAATGGAAATGGAAGTGAATTATAAGCATAAGAATCCACTCCCTTATACAAAAAAAAAAAAAAAACACAAAAAAAACAAAAAAAAACCAAAAACCCACAACCAAGAAACTAGACCACCAACTTATATTATACACAAAAATAAACTCAAAATGGATAAAGGACTTGAATGTAAGATGGGAAACCATAAAAATCTTAGAAGAAGCCGTAGGCACCGGAATAACAGACATATGTTGTAGCAATATGTTTACTGATACAGCTCCTAGGGCAAGAGAAAATAAACAAATGGGACTACACCAAAATAAAAAGCTTCTGCACTACAAAAGAAATGATCAACAAAAAAGACAAGAAAACCCACTGCATGGGAGAACATATTTGCCAATGTTATCTCCAATAAGGGTTTTTTTGTAGTTGTTATTTTTAAAAATATATTTTATTGATTTTTTACAAAGAGAAAGGGAAAAGGATAAAGAGTTAGAAATTTTGATGAGAGAGAAATATTGATCAGCTGCCTCCTGCTGATCATAACCAAGGTACATACCCTTGACCAGAATCAAACCTGGAACCCTTCAGTCTGCAGGCCGACACTCTATCCACTAAGCCAAAAACAGTTAGGGCTCCAATAAGGGTTTAATCTTCAAAATTTACAGGGACCTCATACAACTTAACAAAAGGAAGATAAACAATTCAATCAAAAACTGGGCAAAGAACCTAAATAGACACTTTTTGCAGAAGGGCATTCAGAAAGCCAAGAGATAGCCGAAACCTTGGTTGCGGGCACATCCCCAGTACGGGGTGTGCAAGAAGTAGCTGGTGGATGTTTCTCTCTCATTGATGTATCTAGCTCTCTATCTTTCTTCCTTCCTCTCTGTAAAAAAATCAATAAAATAATTATTTTTAAAAAAGAAAACCAAGAGATATATGAAAACATGCTCAAAGTCACTAATTATCTGAGAGATGCAAATCAAAACGACAATGCAGTAACATCTCACACCTGTCAGAATGGCTATCATCAACAAATCAACAAACAACAAGTGCTGGAGAGGATGGAGAGAAAAAGGAACCTTCATGCACTGCTGGTGGGAATGCAGACTAGTGCAGCCACTGTGGAGAACAGTATGGAGTTTCCTCAAAAAGTTAAAAATGGTATTCCCTTTTGACCCAGTAATCTCACTTCTAGGAATATTTCCCAAGAAATCAGAAACACCAATCAGAAAGGACATATGCACCCTTGTATTCATAGCAGCATAATTCACCATAGCTAAGATTTGGAAGCAGCCTAAGTGCTCATCAGCAGATGAGTGGATTAGAAAACGGTGGTACATCTACACAATGGAATACTACACTGCAGTAAAAAAAAAAAAGGAATTATTACCATTTGCAACAGCACGGATGGAACTGGAGAGCATCATGCAAAGCGATCTCACTCATTTGTGGAATATAATGAAAAATATAAACTGATGAACAGGGACAGATCCAGAGGCAGAGAATCATTGATCAGAGTGTCAGACCTCAGAGGGAAGAGTGGGCAAAAGGAGATGATGAACAAAAATAGATCCAGACATACACTAGGGGGGTGAGGGTATGTGTGGGGGCTGAGGGTTGGGGTGCCTGGAGAGAGGTCAAGCAGGGAGCAGGGGGAGGAGACTTAGGTAATACTATATATAATACTTTAAATAATAACAAATACTTTGAACAGTAACAAATTTTTAAAAAAGGAATTCACTCCCTTATGCAGCTATAGCTATTTTTCAAGGAAGAAGCTTAAATTGTCCATGTCCCTTTATGGAATGTGCATTCCCTCTGTGAGAAGCCAATTAATCCAACTGTAAGTTTCAATATGAGTCCAACATAAGTTCCATTTCTTCTGGGACTCCTCCCTGAATGTCAGACTCTTTCAGCCCATGGCGATTTCTCTTCTTTCTATACATACACTTTCCAAACACATTTATTGTATTAGTACTCTATCAGGTACTATGCTAGACCCTGGTGATGCCAAAATAAAAGTTTCTATCTTGAGCTCTAAGATCTGAGAAGAGTAAGAAGACAGAAAAGTAAATTGAGAGAAAAAATACAGTGACATGGTTACCATGACAAAATGTGTATCTGCTGTTTGTGTGCATGTGTATTTGAAGGTAAGAGGAAAATTACTTAGAAAAGTTAAATAAGAAGCAACAAATAAACTGAGTTAAGGATTAAATTTTTTTCTCAATAGAGTTATACTACAATTATTAGTAGTACAAAATTGATTAAACAACATAAATATTTAAACATTTTGTTAATTATTAATAATAATACTTTGTTAGAAATAGATCTCAGATATTATTTTCAATAAACTCATGTATCTATACATTAAAATTATGTTTTTCTAAAATTGGACATGGATTAGCAACAATTCTATTCTCATTTTTTATTTTTATACAAAAAAGATAATACATGATCTTATAATCAGATGAATAGAAAGCAATTTGTAATAGTAGTACTTTTCAAATTTTTGAACACCTTTTGGACTTCTGGCTCATATGTATAAATAACCTAGTGACATACCATAAAAATAACTTTAGTGAGCTATCACCTGATAGTTCAAGCATTCTTTCAAATTTGTTAAAAGCAAAAAATGAGGAGCTACCTGACTTTAAAAAAATGATTTGGAAAAGTTTATGTCCAGTTACTACATTGCCAGACAATGTGCTTAATAAATATTTCAATGTTTCTGCACAGAAAGGGCTTTCTGAACCAAACAATCCTACCAGCAACCTGGAATAAGGTTAACCAGGTGGCAAACACACCTTAAAAGTCAATAACCTTTAGAGAAATTTAGGGGAGACATGTGCTTACATTCCAAGGGTTGAAAACCATTGGAATATCTCTCCTCTCCCCAGAGAGGGTTTATTTACATTCTAGGATACCCCTCCTCTCCCCAGAGAGGGTTTATTTACATTCTAGAGCAAAGGTCTCCATCTCTGTCTCCAGAGAGGAGGTGGTTGACTGAGTCAATTGCTCTATATAAACTTCTAGATTTGTAATACCACGGTTGCTCTCTTGAGGTACAAACTCCACAGTGTGCTCGAGGAACATCTGCAATCAGCATGTCTCCCCATGAGACACTGTAACAGAAAGAAATGATGATGCAAGATTTTCTGTATGATCAATGGAGCGTTCTTTATAATAGCCAAGATTTGGAAGCAGCCCTAGTGCCCATCAGAGTAGATGAATGGATAAAAAAAACTATGGTACATTTACACAATGAAATAATACTCTGCTATAAAAAAGAAGAAAGAAGAGGAGGAGGAGGAGGAGGAGGAGGAGGAGGAGGAGGAGGAGGAGGAGGAGGAGGAGGAGGAGGAGGAAGAGGAGGAGGAGGAAGAGGAGGAGGAGGAGGAGGAGGAGGAGGAGGAGGAGGAGGAGGAGGAGAAGGAGAAGGAGAAGGAGAAGGAGAAGGAGAAGGAGAAGGAGAAGGAGAAGGAGAAGGAGAAGGAGAAGGAGAAGGAGAAGGAGAAGGAGAAGGAGAAGGAGAAGGAGAAGAAGAAAGAAGAAGAAGAAGAAGAAGAAGAAGAAGAAGAAGAAGAAGAAGAAGAAGAAGAAGAAGAAGAAGAAGAAGAAGAAGAAAATCTTACCTTCTGTGACAGCATGGATAGACCTGGAGAGTATCATGCTAAATGAAACACACAAGTCAGAGAAAGGCAATACCATATGATTTCAGTTATATGTGAAATCTAATGAACAAAATCAATAACAAAATAAAACAGACTCCTAGCTACAGAGAAAAGACTGACATCTGTCAGAGGAGAGGGGTGTTGGGGGCTGGGTGCAAAAGGTGAAGGACTTAAGCAAAAAAAAAAAATACAATAAAACTTATATACACAGACAACAGTATGGTGATTACCAGCAGAAAGAGGGTAGGGGAAGGTAGGAAAGGGTAAAGGGTGGATAAATGGTGATGAAAGAAGATTTGACTTGGGGTGGTGAACACACAATACAATGTATAGATGATGTATTATAGAAATTTACATGGAAAACTATGTACTTTTGTTAACCAATGCCACCCCAATGAATTAAAAAAAAAAACCTCAAATATTATCAAACAAACTATGAAAACATTTTTATCATTAAATTTCTGTCTCTTGTCCTGAGGTCTTGTGAATCTGTGTGTGTGTCTGTTTGTCAACACACTATTGACATAAAATATGTAAAATTATGCAAGTGCAGTAACATCTCAGCCCCTTCACAGTTTCAGACTCAACACCAATTAATTCACATTCACAAGACCAGTCTTTCTAATTGCTCCTGTTTAAAATCCCTGAAAGTTTGACTTTGCAAGAAAGGTGTGTATTCTTTTGTAAAAAGGAAAAGGAGCTATTGGAAAAGTAATAATTAATTCTATATTACAGACAGGTCAATTTTAACATGTGATAGTATACTCTTCAAAAAGTTTATGCAAATCATAGGACCATTAAATTAGAGTTTGTGAAAAAAATCACAGAGAAATAATTGAATATGATTCTATTTATACAGAGTAAAAACTACAATATTAAATTTATATTTTCATATTTGTATATTTCTTTAATTAAACTACTAAGAAATGAAAGAAAATAAATATTCAAAAAAAATGGCTACTTTTTAAAGGAAATGGAAGTATATTATGTAAGGCATTTAGGGAGGCTTCAGAAGATATTGGTAATGTTTTATTTCCTAAATATTTACCTTTTATTTTCTGTAAGCTATAAGACATTACATTTCTATGTGTGAAATTTACCATAAATTTTGTAACTTATCAATTTTTAAAATAACCGTCAGTGTCACCGCTGAAGGACGATTAAGAGAAACAGTAATGTCATAAATGCTTATTTATAAAAGGTACAGCAAATAAGAACATTTTATTTATTAATTTGCCCCCCTATAAATATTTACTGGGCATCTATTGTGTGCAATTGCTCTAGGTGCTTATGAAACTGTTACTAAAACAGGATGAAACAAAGGAGAGCAGCTAAAGGGCTATTGCAATAATCCAGGCAGAAGAAGATGGTAGCTTTGATAAGGAAGGTAATAGTGGAGATGAAAAGTCATCTGGTAGTCATAGTATTTTAAATTTAGAAGTAAATGGATTTCCTGAGTGTTTAGAAGTATGGTGTAAAAGAGAAAATATCCAGTACAACTCCAGCTTTTACTTGAGCAACTGGAAAATTTGAGTTTCTATAAATGAAGAGAAGTTACAATGTAAAGAAACAGGTTTAATGGGAAAGAAAATTTAATATCTCCATTAGATACCCAAGTGTCACTGTATGTATAGGTCTGGAGAGCAAGGAGAAACAATGGAAATTTCAGATGTGCTGCTTACCAAGTCTTTCAACTAATACCTTACTCTTTTCTAAAAATATGTTTTCATTTATTTCAGAGAGGAAGGGAGATGGAGAGAGATAGAAACATCAATGAGGACAGAGAATCATTGATCGTCTGCCTCCTGTATGCCCTCTACTGGGGAACAAGCCCACAACCAGGCGGGTGCCCTTGACAGGAATCAAACCCTAGACCCGTCAGTCCCCAGGCCAGTGCTCTATCCACTGAATCGAACCAGCTAAGGCAAGGCATCTTACACTTGTTTGAAATTTTCATTTGAGTTATTTTCTTATTGCAGTAACTCAATTAACAATATCAAACATTGTCTTCTGACTCAGAAATATAAAAGAAAACAAAAGTTTGTTTTTAATTGTACTGTATAAATTTTTTGAACTTCAGCACAAATACATAAGTTTACATGCATGCATTTGTGTGTGTGTGTGTGTGTGTGTGTATGTATGTGTGTTTAGTAAACTACAATGCTAATATGGCTTTGGCTCTGATTTTCAAACCTTCTCATGGGAAGATGTGGAAACATTAGCCAGTAATAGCTAAGGAAAATGTCTTTGTCACCTTCCAGCTCTGCATTGTCTTTCCAGGGACCTCTGTTGTGACCCACGGCATACATGTCTGAAATAGATATTTCCCTCGGTCATGATTTTTAATGCCACTGACAGAGCTGTTTTGGTCTCTCTCTGTAAGTGCTCAAATGTCAGGCTTTAAACAGAGAGCCAATTGTTTCTTTGGCTTTAGTTATCTGTGTTCCTAACTATAGATCCTTTGATTAATGTCTGTCCCACACCAAACATTCTGTACTATAGCAGTTGCAACTTTGTTTCTCAGCTTTTAACGGTCTCTCACAGTCACTCTAGGCATCTTAGCCTTATCTGAATTATATGGGGCATATTTTACAGGTAATATAGATGTTGTTTGTTTGTTTGTTTGTTTGTTTTAATTAAAAACAGAGTAGTTTCCACATGGCCAAACTACTAATTGAAAAAAGACTCCCACTTTGTGGAAAAGTCATGGTCTCTATGTTACTTGATGTGTATCATTAGAAAATATGCTCTTGTCGCTAGAACTCAGAATTTTCTTACCTGAATATAGTATGTCTTATTTTACAAAAACTATAGCAATGATTTTGTGAAGTTACTTTAAGACTATGGTGTGATTTTTAACTTTGCTCATTAATAAATGTGGTTATCAGTTGACCCGGAGCCGATATCAGATTCATTCTATCAGGATAGGCAAACTTAGAATAACAATTTATTATTTTACAGGAAAAAAATTAAGGAGTGAAACTGTTATGTTTACTTGACTCTTTAGTCTATTATCTGTAAGAAATTTAAACAGATAGCCAAATTTTTACCTGAATATTGCTTAGCAGGTAGAGTAACATTGTTTTAAGAAAGTAATCGATAGACTTTAATACCAACAGTTATTAAATTACATATCTGAGAAACAAAATAGAATTAGAGGAACTTTCTCCAGATTATATATGGCTTCTAACAATTTTTTAATCTTTGACTCTCCTTTATCCTGTACTCAAAGAGACCACCACTCATCTTGTGTGGTATTATCACCTCAGATGGGTCACAGTACCATTTTTTATATCAATTGCATTAAAGTAATACTCATTCAACACATTTCTTAACCAGTATTGTACTCCATAAGCATGAGAGTGAAGGAAGTTAAAAAATAAAAATAAACCCTGGCTAAAAAGTATACACAGCCTAAAAGAGAATATAAATATATTAAATAACTAGTTTTATTTCATTATGAAGAATATATTTTCAGATTTGAGCACAAGAATCAATATTATTAATGATATATCTATAACTCTATTCTAGGAATTTTTCAAATAGATAGTGATACTGCACATTGAAAAATAAATAAAAATCTATCAAAATAGATAAGTTGTAGAAGATAATTTCTAATAAGAATATGATGAGTTTACAGAGCAAATTGTATAAAGTAATTTGGCCCTGGTAGAACACAAAGTAAAAGAGCGGTAGTATCAATAGGTAAAGCTAAAAATGCAGGCAGGAATTTCGTCTTTCTTTAGTATAAAGTTAAGATCCATGGGATACTCAAAAATCTTTCACAATCCAATAAAAATAAATTATAACAAACATTTTTAAAGCATTACAGGATTTACCTAAAAGTACTAAGAAAAAGTCAGGGATAAAACAAACAAGTGAGAAAAAGTGAACTAAAACTTGAAAAATAAGTATAGTCAGTAAACACACACAAATGCTGGGTTTGCCCTGATGCCAGTACCCTGAGACAACACTGATGTGTAAGGGTTAAATGTGACATTACTGAAATGGGTAGAGCTGGTTGAAGGTGACTGAAGTAAAAAATTTGTTATGCCACCAGAATCCCAGAAGAAGTAAGAAGTGAAGACAAACCCTCTGTGGAGAAATTTAATACCCTTTTATGACTTCAGGATTTCCACTGACTAAATCCAATTAGATAAGAATATAAGCCACCATAAGTGAAAGTTGGGAGATTATCTCTGAAGGAATTCAGGTAATGGAATTGCTGAATCAGAGGTTTAAAAACTTATATTTGGAGACTCTGAAGATGGGAACTGGCAAAAAGGCAGAGAGGGAGAGAGTGTGAGAGAGTGAGGGAGCGAAAGAGGAGTATGTGGACTTGTGTGGTGTGTGTTTGTATGAGCTAGGGACAGGTAGATCCTGCAGATCTTCCAAGAGGCTGCCAAACCAGGCACATGCAAAGCCCCATTTGCCACTGCGGTCACTCTGGGGGTGGCCAGCACAGGCACAGAGACCATGCCATCTTGAAAAATAGAGCTGCTTAAGTCTAGGATCCTGACCTCAGCACCAACTCCATCTGGTCTCAGTCACAAACCGGGACCCTATAGCCACTGGAGACAGAGACCTGTGACCACAGCTGCAGACTTACAGACATCAAGAATCCAGACATCCCGGCCACAGATTTCTGTGAGTCACAGAGCCCATCCCTGACCTTGTAGGCTCAGTGCAGCACCATAGGAACTGCCAGACCTGCCCGTTGAACAGGGCTACAGCTCTGCTACAGAAATTTGAATCTGGGAGTGCGAGTACACTGAGAATCTGTTTCCTACAACTCAATGGGGCGACCAAACTCCACACCCACACAGGGTGGTAGTGCCATCTGATTTCGATTCTGGGTAAGCCACAATTCACTCTGTTGCATGCGCCTGGGATCTCTGATTCCCATTGCATTCACAATAAGAGCCAGTGACTCCAATTCTTGGCGCATGCACACACAGGGACCCTGATTCTCCGCACGAGGCCGCACCAAGTAACAGATACTCTGATATTCGATTCTTGGTGGGCACAGGGGACTCTGACTCCTGCAACATACTAGGGAACTCTGATATTAGACACATGGTAGTGGGACCTCTTTTTCAGCTCAGAGCAGGTGTGGTCCCTGATTCTAGGTGCGCATATGATGCCACACTGAGCGCTAGTGATTCTGATCCTGGGTGAGCATGTATCCCACCAACCTTTGGCAGCCACACGTCTTGGTGTCAGAGCTCTTCAGTGATATTCAGGTGGTGAAAAGCTCCTACTGCAATAGCTCAGGCCCATACAACTCGATGTTTGAACCTTCTAGTGATAGTCAGAATGGGGAGACAAATACACAATCCCCAGAGGAAAGAAAAATGAAGAATTGCCAAGAAAGGAAATAAGTGAAATGGGAGCAGGGAGCATCCAACATGACATAAAAAAGAATTCAGAGTAATGGTCATACAGTTCATATACCGTATGGATGAGAAAATCAACAATCTATGCAAAAATCAAGAAGAAATCAAAAGTGATATATCCACAATCAAAAACACCATGAAAGATTTCAACAATAGATTAGAAGAATCAGATGACCAAATTAATGAGTTAGAAATAAAGTAGAGAAAGAAGCCCAATCTGAATAACAACTGGAGGAAAAAGTTAAAAAGCAGAAGGAGAGTCTAAGGGAGCTTGGGGACAACATAAAACAAAGTAACATATATATAATAGGGCTGCCAGAAGGACAAGAAGGGCAGCAAGAATTAGAAAATCTACTGGAAGAAATAATGACAGAAAGCTTCCTGGATATGGGGAAGAAAAAGTTACAGAAGTACAGAGTCCCAAGCAAGATAAATCCCAAAAGACCCACACTAAGACATGTCAGAATTACAATGGCAATTTTTAACAATAAATAGAAAATATTAAAGGCTGCAAGAGAGAGACAGAGAGTTACCTACAAAGGATTCCCCCAACAGATTATTAAATAATGTCTCAACAGATATAGAATCAAGCTAGAAAGAAATGCAAAGCCAAGGATTGAATCTAAGAATACTCTATCCAGCAAGACTATCAATCAAAAGTGAAAGGGAAATCAGGAGCTTTGCAGACAAAAAAATGGCTAAGTAAGTTTAATCACTACCAAGCCAGCAATGCAAGAAATGTTAAAGAGAAGGCTATTAAAAAAAATAAATATACATGCAAAAGAATGAAACTAGATCACCAACTTACACCATTCACAAAAATAAACTCAAAATGGATACAGGACTTAAACATCAGACGGGAAACCATAAAAATACTAGAAGCATCCACAGGCAGCAAAATCTCAGACGTATGCCAAAAGAACTTCTTCACTGATACTACCCCTAGGGCAATGGAAGCTAAAGAGAAAATAAACAAATGGGACTACATCAAAATAAAAAGCTTTTTTACAGCAAAATAAACCATCAACAAAACAACAAGAAAGCCCACAGTGTGGGAGAACATATTTGCAAATGATACCACTGATAAAGGTTTAATCTCCAACATCTACAAACAGCTTATACAACTAAATAAAAGGAAGATAAATAATCCAATTAAAAAACGGGCAATGGACCTAAATAGAACATTTTCAAAAGAAGACAGAAGGAAGGCCAAAAGGCACATGAAAACATGCTCAAAGTCACTAATTGTCCGAGAGATGCAAATCAAAACAATAATGCAGTACCATCTCACACCTGTCAGAATGGCCAACATCAACAAATCAACAAACGACAAGTGTTGGCGAGGTTGCAGAGAAAAAGGAACCCTCTTGCACTGCTGGTGGGAATGCAGACTGGTGCAACCACTGTGGAGAACAGTGTGGAGTTTCCTCAAAAAACTTAAAATGGAACTTCCATTTGACCCAGTAATCCCACTTCTAGGAATATATCCCAAGAAACTAGAAACACCAATCAGAAAGGATATATGCACCCCTATGTTTATAGCAGCACAATCTACAATAGCCAGAATTTGGAAACAGCCTAAGTGTCCATCAGCAGATGATTGGATCCAAAAACAATGGTACATCTACACAATGGAATACTATGCTGCAATAAAAAAGAAGGAATTCTCATCATTTGCAGCAACCTGGATGGAATTGGAGAACATCATGCTGAGTGAAATAAGCCAATCAATGAAAAAGAAACACCACATGACCTCATTCATTTGTGGATAATAAAGAGCATTATAAACTGATGAACCAAAAGATAGATATAGAGACAGTATATCAACAAGTAGACTGTCAAATTACAGCGGGGAGGGGAGGAAGATCTGGGGGAGATAATAGATCAACCGAAGGACTTTTATACATGCATATAAGTACAACCAATGGACACAAAACTCTGGGGAGGGAGGGGATGTGTGGGAGGGAGGGGGGCAAAAAAAAATCAATAAAATATATTTTTAAAAAAAGAATAAAAACTTAAATAGCTAAAAAAATAAATAAATAAATAAATAAAAATAAAATAAATAAATATATATATATATAAATATATATATACACACACATATATATGTGTGTGTGTGTATATACACACACATAAATATATATATGTGTATATATATATATATATATATATATATATATATAAAGGGAGGAAGAAGCACAGGCATAAAGTACAAAAATGGTTACAAACAATTACCTATAAATATTAACATTAAATGTAAATGGGTTAAATGCTCTAATAAAATGCATTGAGTGAGTGAATGGATTAGAAAACATGACCCATTTATATGCTGTCTACAGAAGACGCACCTCAGAACAAGGAACTCACACACACTGAAAGTGTTAGGGATGGAAAAATATCTATCAGGCAAATGAAAATGATAAAAAAAAAAGTGGTAGCAATACTTATATTTGACAAAATAGACCTTAAAATGAAGACCATAACAAGAGACAATAAAGGCCACTTCATAATTCTAAAGGAATCAATACAGCAAGAGGATATAACTCTGGTAACCATTTATGTACCCAATTCATGAGCACCAAAATACATTAAAAAAAAAATAAACCTCTGAAAGACATCAGGGGAGATATTGACAGCAACACAATCATACCAGGAGACTTTAATACTGCATTAATATCATTGGATAAATACTCTAGACAAAAAAAAAAATTAGCAAAGAAACATCAATTCTAAATGAATCACTAGATCAGATGGACTTAACTGACATCTTTAGAACATTCCACCCCAAAACTACAAAATATACATTCTTCTCAAGCACACCTAGAACATTTTCATAGATAGAACACATATTGGGACACAGGCACAGTCTCTCCAAATTTAAGAGGATTGAAATCATATCAAGCATCTTCTCAGATCACAATGGCATAAAATTAGAAATCAACTACAGTAAAAACATTCACAAAAATCCAAACACTCAGAGGCTGAATAGCACACTATTAAACAATGAGTGGGTTACCAAAGAGATCAAAAAAGAAATAAAACACATCCTGGAAGCAATCCAAATTTTTTGGGACACAGTGAAAACAGTCCTGAAAGGGAAGTTCATAGCATTACAGGCCTACCTCAAAAAAACAAAAACAAAAACAAACAAACAAACAAACAAAAAACTGCTAATAAAACATCTAAATCTGCAACTTAAAGAATTAAAGAGTTAGAAAGAAAGCAACAAGAAAAGCCCCGTGTGAGTAGAAGAAAGGAAATAATAAAGATCAGAGTGGAAATAAATGACATATACACAAAAAATTCAACAAAACCAAGAACTGTTTCTTTGAAAGGCTAAAGAAGATTGATGAACCTTTAGCTAGACTCACCAAGAAGCAAAGAGAAAGGACCCAAATAAACAAAATCAAAAGCGAAAGAGATCCCACAAAAACACAAAGAATCATAAAATAAAATAAAATACTATGAACAACTCTACTCAAACAAAATGGTCAACCTAGAAGAAATGGTATATCCTTAAAAAATACAATCTTCCAAAACTCAACCAGGAGAAATAAAAAAAATCCGAATAGACTAATAACTGTGGGGGAAATTGAAGGAGTAATAAAAAGACTTCCAACAAACAAAACCCAGGATCAGATGGCTTCACAGCAGAGTTTTATCAAATATTCAAAGAAGAAATAAAACCTATCTTCCTCAGAGTATTCAAAAAATATCAAGAGGAAGGAGCACTTCCAAGCTCCTTCTAGGAAGCCAGCATTACTCTAAGCCCAAAACCAGATAAAGATAATACAAAGAAAGAGAATTATAGGCCAATATTCCTTGTGAAATTAGATGCCAAAATCCTCAGTAAAATTCTAGGAAGTCAAATCCAGCATTACATTAGAAAGATCATACACCTTGAACAATTAGGATTTATTCTGAGGATGCAAGGATGGCACAACATCTGCAAATCAAGAAATGTGATACACCACATAAACTGAGAGACAAAAAACATATAATCATATCCATTGATGCAGAAAAAGCATTTGACAAAATCCAACACACTTTCTTGATAAAAACTGTCAGCAAGGTGGGAATAGAAGGATCATACCTCAACACAATAAAAGCTATATATGACAAACCCACAGCCAACATTGTACTCAATGGGCAAAAACTAAAACCATGTCCCATAAAAATAGGAACAAGTCAAGTATGCCTACTCTGACCATTCTTCTTTGACATAGTATTGAAAGTACTAGACATTTCAGTCAGACAAGAAGAAGAAATTTAAAGGCATAGAAATTGGAAAAGAGGAATTAAAACTGTCCTTATTCACAGATGATATGATATTGTACATAGAAAACCACAAAGACTTCATCAAAAAGCTAGTAGAATTAATAAATGAATTTGACAATAAATGATACAAAAATTAACACCCAGAAGTTTATGGCTTTTCTATACACCCAATAATGAACTCACAGAAAGATAAATTTAAAAAAAACAATCCTATTTACTATTGCAACAAAAAATTAAGATGACTAGGAATAAACTTAACCAAGGAAACAAAGGTCCTGTACACAGAAAATTTCAGAACGCTAAAAAATGAGATAGAGGAAGACATGAACAATTGGAAGAATATACCATGTTCATGGATTGGTAGAATCAACATCATTAAAATGTTCATACTACTCAAAGCAATCTATAAATTCAATGCAATCCCCATAAAAATACTGATGCATACTTCAAAAGACCTAGAACAAATCTTTTAAAAATTCATCTGGAATAAAAAAAAAGGCCCCAAATAGCTGCAGCAATCTTGATAAAGAAGAGCAATATTGGAGGGATCACAGTATCAGATATCATGTTATACTACAAAGGTACAGCACAAGAACAGACATATAAACCAGTGGAACAGAACAGAGAATCCAGAAATCAACACAAGCAAGTATGCTCAATTAATATTTGACAAAGGAAGCAAGAGCATACAATGGAGACAAGATAGTCTCTTCAATAAATGGTGTTGGGAAAACTAGACAGATAATTGCAACAACAAAAAATGAAACTAGACCACCAACTTACACCACACAAAAAATAAACTCAAAATGTATAAAGGACTTGAACGTAAGATGGGAAACCATAAAAATCTTAGAAGAAGGCATAGGCAACAAAATAGCAGATATTGGTCATAAGAATATCTTTGCAGACACAGCTCCTAGGGCAATGGAAACTAAAGAGAAAATAAACAAATGGGACTACACCAAAATAAAAAACTTCTGCACAGCAAAAGATACCATCAACAAAACAACAGGAAAGCCCACTGCATGGGAGAACATATTTGCCAATGTTATCTCCAATAAGGGTTTAATCTCCAACATTTACAAGGAACTCATACAACTTAACAAAAGGAAGATAATCAATCCAATCAAAAAATGGGCAAATGACCTACATAGACACTTTTTGAAAGAGGACATTCAGAAAGCCAAGAGACATATGAAAACATGTTCAAAGTCACTAATTATCTGAGAGAAGCAAATCAAAACAATGAGGTACCATCTCACACCTGTCACAATGACTATCATCAACAAATCAATAAATGACAAGTGCTGGTGAGAATGCAGGAAAAAAAGAAACTCTTCTTCAGTGCTGGTTGGAATGAAGACTGGTGCAGCCACTGTGGAAAACAGTATGGTGTTTCCTCAAAAAAATTAAAAATGGAACTGCCATTTGAGCCAGTAATACCTATAAATTTTGGAGATTAAACCCTTATTGGAAATAACATTGGAAAATAGGTTCTCCCATGTAGTGGACTTGCTTGTTGTTTTGTTGACCATTTATTTTGATGTGCAGAAGCTTTTTATGTTGATATAGTCCCATTTGTTTATTTTTTCCTTAGTTTTGATTGCCCTAGGACCTATATCATTAAAGATATTGCTACAACAAATGACTCCTATGGCTTCTTCTAAGGTTTTTATGGTTTTCTGTCTTACATTTTAGTTCTTTATCCATTTTAAGTTTATTTTTGTGTGGTATAAGTTGGTGGTCTTTCATTTTTTTGCATGTATCTGTCCAATTTTCCCAACACCATTTATTGAAGCTACTGTCTTGACTTCATAGGCAGAAATGAAAATTTGGAATTTTACAAAAGAAGAAATTAGCTAAAATGGTAAATATGTGGTGAATATAGAAGATGTTTTCTCATTTTCAATTTTGTTTTAAGTTATATTTGACTGCAGAATAGTAATAATAACAATAATGTGTTATAGGGTTTATGGCACATATAGAATAAAATGTATGACAATAAGAGCACCTAGTAAAAGGGGAGTATGTGATGGAAATATTTATATAAAAAGTAGTATAATATTAAAGGGTAAATTGTAATAAAATAATGATGAAATTCAAAAACCAAAACAACTATGAAAGAAGCAAATAAGTCAAAATTGGGATTAAAAACACATTAAGAATTTAATTGAAAGAAAGAAATAAAAGTGGTAAAAGGAAAAAAAAACAAACCACAGATGGGATATGTAACAAGATGGTAGATTTAAAGCCAACCAAATTGATAATTACATTAAAGATAAATGGTCTAAATACTCCAGTTACAAGACAAATAATGTCAGAAAATATTCAAAATCAAGAACTAACAATATGAAACCTATTTTAAGTATAAATGCATCAATAAGTTTAAAAGTAAGTTGATGGAAAATAAGACCATGCAAACACTAATTCTAAGAAAGAATTACATTAACAATTTTCAATTTTATTCTATAGGACATAACTGAACAAAACTTGTTCTGCACAGCACACCAGGAGAGCCCAGAGATCATTCCATTTGTTCATCAAAAGTGGGTAGATTTTACTTCAGTGGAGGCTACAAAGCCAAGGAAGTGGTGGTGGTGGTGGAGGTGGTGACAACCTGTCTAGCAGAAAAGGTGGAAAGTTAAAGTGATTAATTAAAGTCTGCTTTGTCATGGGGACTGCATTTGGAGAGTCCGATTGCTGTTCAGCAACACCAGATTTCTGAGGAGATACCTCTGAGACTGAAGGGAAGTGAAGGAAAAGAAAGAAGGGAGACAGAGAACTACAGGAATGAATTTCCTACTGTCCATCCCAGGATTTCAGCAAGAGGTCCACCCACCTCTTGGAGTTCTCTGGGACTCCGCCACTCACAGATTACACTACTGGGAAGAAGTCATACTGAAATCCAGTTGTTTTTTTAATGACCTTTTATTTACATACTGTACTTCCAACTTCAACAAATTCAATAAGAGAAAAACAAAACTTGTGCTATAGTGCCACCTTCAGAAAAACAAAAGAAAGGCTCCTCATTGCCAACCTCTTGAACTGTTAGAATCAAAGTCTTATCTAAGTAAGGAAAGTATTCAATACTTCAAATGTGGTAGCAGAAACACATTCAATCAAACACTATGAAAGATTACGATAATAGGAAACTACAAAGAGAAAAATGCTCCAGTAACTGAACTCAAAGACACAAAATATTATGCAGCTGACCAGCCTGTGTGGCTCAATGGTTGAGTGTAGACTCAGTGATTGAGTGTGGACTCAGGAACCAAGATTCATTTACTGATCAGGAAACATGTACATGGCATGAAGGAAGCAGCTGGTTGATGATGTTTCTCTCTCATGAATATTTCTATATTTTTCTCTCTCCCCCTTCCTCTCTGAAATCAATGAAAATATTTTTTGTAAAAATGCTATGCAGCTGTATAAAAGGATATCCTACCCTTTTGGAAAGCATGTAGGGATCTGGAAAGTATTTTACTAAGCAAAATAAGCCAGTCAGAGAAAAGACAAGTATCACATGATCTCACCTATATTTGGAATTTAATGAACAAATAAAACTGATGAACAAAATAGGCCCAGACACCAAAGCTGGTATCGGCCTGGGACTGAGGGGTCCCAGGTTCGGTCCCGGTCATGGACATGTGCATTGGTTGCGGGCACACCCCCAGTGGTGGGTGTGCGGGGGGCAGCCTGTCGATGTTTCTCTCTCATCAATGTTTCTGGTTTTCTATCCCTCTCCCTTCCTCTATGTAAAAAATCAATAAAATATATTTAATAAAAAAATAATAGGCCCAGAGATATGGAAGCATAGCATAGACTTATGGATCTCAAAGGGAAAGGGGGAGAGCAGTAAGCAGAGAATAACCAAAATATCGATATGCATATATGAATAATCCATGGACATAGACAATAGTGTAGTGAAGGCCTAGGGTAAGTGGGAACTGGGTTCAGGAAAGCAATGGGGTAAAAGAGGGTACATCTGTAATACCCTCAACAATAAAGATAAGTAAATTTTTAAAAGCATACATATATCCATCATCCCCCACAAAAAAACAAAGACACAAAATGTGACTTAATTATTCAAAATAGCTCTTATGAAGAAATTTAATGAGTTATAAGAAAACTAAAAAGGCAATTGAATGAACACAGGAATACAATTAATGAACAAAAAGAGTACTTTGCAAAGAGATTAAAATTGCAAGAAAAGAACCAAACAGAAATTCTGGACCTTAAAAACTCATTAAATGAGATAAAGAGTGCATTAGAAAGTACTAGACATATAGCAAAGCAGATGGAAGAGAGAATAAGTGATCTTGAAGTTAGGAAATTAGAAATTATTCAGTTGAAAAAGTAAAGAGAACTAAGATTTTTTTTTAAGTAAAAAAATCCTACAGGAGTAATCAGAGTCCATTAGAAAATTTAACATAAGAATAATGGGTATAAAAGAATAGAACAATAAAGAGACAAGGGGGTTATTTAAAGAAATAAAGCCACAAATCTAATAGAACACCTCATTATCTCAAAGTAAAAAGAAATTCTCCAAGACACAGTATAAGGACAATCTCAATGATGAAGAATTTTAAAGGCAGCCAAGGAAAGAAAAAAGTCACCTTCATTAAGAAATCAGCAGATTTCTCAGTAGAAACTCTATAGGTCAGGAGAGTAGAATAATATATTGAAAGTATTGAAATACAAGCATTGCCATCCTAGAATAATCTGTCTGACAAAGTTATCCTTCAAATACAGAAGATACATATTTTTTGAGACTAGCAAAAGCTTAGGGAGTTTACCACCACAGAACTGCCTTACAGGAAATACTGAAAGGAGCTCTTCAAGCTGAAATGAAAAGACAGAAGTACACAAACTCTGATTAAGGTAATAAATACACATAATTATAAAAATGTAACTTTATTTTAGACTAGTGTGTTAAACAGTTAATTACTAGTACAGTCATACAGCACCTAATGGCATTTTGGTCAATAAGGAACTGCATATACAATGGTAGTCTCCTAAGATGATGAATCTGGAATTCCTGTAATAAATGGAAGGGTATGTGGTTCAGAAAATATTTTTTTTCTCTCATATGAGCAATATTGATGGGGCTTGGCAATAGAACTCTCCTGCTCACAACATCTCAATGTTGATTGCACAGATTATATCACAGTCAGCCCCTGACCTCTCTCCACACAGAGTATCCTTCCCCCAGTGGCACATTTTCAGAGGGTCCCCAGCTCCCATATTTATCTTGATGGCCTTTGAGAGTACACTGCTATAAATATTTGTTGAAGACCTAAAATAACTGCCACTTTAGCAAAAGCTCTCTGTGGCAGTATAGAGCTAACCTCTCCAGGTACTTTGGAAATACTTTCAGGTTGTAATGATGTAAAGCATACATACATTTTATTTCTTTATTAATTCAATACCAGAGAGAACCCTTTGTGTCAGATAGAGTCAATGAAACCAAACAAAATTTCAGAAGTCAAAGTATTGAGACCTTAGTTCTGCACCCTGTCCATTTTAAACATCTTCTTTTTAAGGAATACTAAATTCCTGATTCTCACTATTGCTCCAACATGCAATAGGCGGAAACACATTGCCATGACCAGTTGCTATGATCCTTTATCTCTCCATGTTGATTTCTTCTACTTGCTGAAGGTCAGGTCACCTTTAATCACTCACTATTATGGTGATCTGTGACTTACTTAGCCAGTTTTTCTTTGATATTTTCAATCAACCTAGTCTATATTCCTGTTCATGGAGCTGCATTACCAGCTTCAATGTTCTATTTCTGACCCTCTTGGAAGGAAGCAGAGGCTTGTGGAACAGTATTTATAAAGTATACAGTAAGGCACTAGGCCTTAATATATTCATTCGCCACTCACTTACTAACTGATCCTGAGCAATTTCCAGTCCTGCAAGTTCCATTTATAGTAGGTGCTCCATAGAATTATACCAGTTTTATCTTTTATTCCATTTTTACTGTATTTTTCTATGTGTATATATGTTTGAATATAGGACTACTTACCATTGTGTTGGAATTGCCTACAATATTCAGTACAGTACCATGCTGTGAGGTCGGTAGCTTAGTAGCAAAGGGTTATACCATAGAGTCAGGTGTGTAGTAGGCTGTACCATCTAGGTTTGCTTAAGTGAATTTTATGATGTTTGCACAGTGACAAAGTCACCTAATGACACATTTCTTTCTTTTTTTTAAATATATTTTATTGATTTTTTTTACAAAGAGAAAGAGAGAGGGATAGAGAGTTAGAAACATCGATGAGAGAGAAACATCGATCAGCTGCCTCCTGCACACCTCCCATTGGAGATGTGCCCACAACCAAGGTACATGCCTTTGACCAGAATTGAACCTGGGACCTTTCAGTCCGCAGGCCGATGCTCTATCCACAGAGCCAAACCAGTTTCAGCTAATGACACATTTCTTAGTACAAATTTCTGTCATTAATCAATGTATAACTGTATACCATACAGGTTTAAAAAAAAAAAAGAGCATTAAGATAATTATAGCTTTTGCAATTTGGTAACAAATTTACAACATCAAAAAATAATATGTGCCATCAAATATATAAAAGGGGAGGAATATTAGTAAAAAAATGGAACCTTTATGGGTGAATGAAGATAAATTGCTGTCAGAGAAAATGATTATATTATCTATGCGATCTTTTATGTAAACCTCGTGGAAACGGCAAAGCAAAAATCTAGAGAAGAGACTTGAAACATAGAAAAAAGTGGAGAGACTCAGAAAATAAGTAAGGAAACCCACCAAATTACAAAAGTGGACAAAAACAGAAGGAAAAATAAACTGGATATAAAATAAGCAGAAGGCAAAAGGTAAAATAATAGTTGCTAATTTCTTCCATATCGATAATCCCCTCAAATATAAATTGGTTTAATTCACCAAAGGGCACAGAGTTACTGGATGAACAAGAAAAAAGGCCCAACTATATGCTACCTTCAGGAGAGTCATTTCAGCTCTAAAGACACATAGGCCCAAGTGATAAGATATAAGATGATATTTCAATATCAAGTGAAAATTAAAAGAAATCAGACATAGCTATACTTATATCAGATGAAATAGACTTTAAGTCCAAAAGGTAAAAGAGTCAAAGAAGGTCATAGACATAGTGACAAAAGGGTCAATAGGTCAAGAGGATATGAACATTATAAATATGTACCTCTCACCACCTGAACACTGAACTATATAAAACAAATGTTAACAGATCTTAGGGGAGAAATAAAAGTAATACAATAACATTAAGGGAATTTAATTTCCAACTGTCAGTAAACTCTAAGTCCAGACCAAAAAAATCAACAAGGAAACATTAAAATTTAACCATACTTTAGAACAAATGGACTTAACAGATATATAGAAAATATTCCATCTAATGGTAGCAAAATACACATTCTTCTCAAGTGCACTTGGAACATTCTCCAGGGCAAATCATATAATGAGACATAAAACATATCTTAGCAAATTTAAGAATACTGATATCATACCAACTATTATTTCTGACCACAATGGCAAACAAGAAAATCAACAATATGAAAAATGTGAGATCTACAAATATGTGGAAATTAAACAACACATTTCTAAATAACCAATGGGTCAGGGAGAAATCAAAAGGGAAATTTAAAAAATTATCTGGAAACAAATGAAAATAGAAATAAATTATTGTGGGATACACCATAAGCAGTTCTGAAAAGAAAGTTTGTATTATAGCAATTAATGAACATATTAAGAAATTATAAATATATCAATAAGCAACTTAATTTTATTTAAATAAACTAGAAAAATGACAAATTAAGGCCAAAAATTAGCAAGAGAGAGGAAAGAATAAGGATCAGAGCAAAAATAAATTAAATAGATACAAAAAAACTAAAATGTATTAATGAAACTAAGGGCTGGTTCTTCACAAAAGTAAACAAAATTGAAAAAACTTTAGATAGACAAAAAAAAAGAGAGAAAGAAGACAATTAAAAAAAATAAAAATTAAAGAGGAGACTCAACAACTGGTACTACAGTAATACACAGGATTTTAAGAGACTGCAATGAACAATTATAGGCCAACTAAGTACATAATTTAGAAAAAATGAATGCATTTTTAGAAACACACAACCTACCAAATGAATCAGAAAGAAAGAGAAAATCTGAGCAGACCAATAATGAGTCAAATTATTGAATCAAAAATCAAACTTCCCAACACAGAAAATTTCAGGGCTATTAAATTTCACTGGAATTTTACGAAACATTTAAAGAGTAATTAATACCAATCTTCCTTAAACACTTCTGAAATATCAAGGGTGAGAGAACACTTCAAAACTCATTCTATGAAGCCATAATTACTTTGATACTAAAACCAGACAAGGAAACCACAAGAAAACTATAGATAAATAGCTCATAAATACAGATGCAAGAACTCTCAGTAAAATATTTACAAATCAAATCCAATAAGTTACCTGGTATTAACAACATGACCAAGTTCCTGGTATGCAAGAATGGTTCAACCTATGTAAAACAATAAATTTAATTATCATATAACCACCTCAAGAGATACAGAAAAAATTTGACTACATGCAACATTCTTTTATGATAAAAACCATTAACAGATTGGGAATAGAAGGAACATACCGGAACATAATAAAGTCCATATACAACAAATCCATAGCTAGCATTATACTAAATGGAAAAAAAAATTTTGAAAGTTTTTCATCTAAGATCAAGAGGAATACAGGGTGCCCACTCTTAACATTCCTATTCGATGTAGTACTGATTGCTCCTAGCCAGAAAAATCAGGCAAGAGAAAAGAATAAGAAGCATCTAAATCAGAAAATGAGGAGTAAAATTACACCATAACTGGTTTGGCTCAGTGGATAGAGCATCAGCCTGCAGACTGAAAAGTCCCAGGTACAATTTAGGTCAAGGGCATGTACCTTGGTTGCGAGGACATTTCCAGTAGGGGGTATGCAGAAGGCAGCTGATTGATGTTTCTAACTCTCTATCCCTCTTCCTTTCTCTCTGTAAAAATATCAACAAAATATATTTTTAAAAATAAGTAAAATTATAACCATTTGTTAATGATATAATTTAATATATAGAAAATCTCAGAGTGAACCAAAATTATGTTGAAAATAATCAATGATTTCAGTAAAATTTCAGGATACAAAATCAACATATAGAAATTAGTTGCATTCCTTTATACTAGAGATTAAACATTTGAAAATAAATAAAACTATCCCATTCACAATAGCATAATAATTATAAAATACCTAGAAATAAATTTAACCAAGGAAGTTAAAGATCTATACAATGAAAACTACAAAACTACTGAAAGAACAACTTATAATAGCTAAAATTTGGAAACAGCTTAAATGCCCATCAGTAGAATGGCAGGTTAAAAACCTGTGGTACATCTAAACAATGAAATACTATGCTGCTGTATAAAAGAAGGGACTCATCATTTGCAACAGCATGGATGAACCTGAAGAGCTTATTTTGACCATAATCAAAATAAGCCTGTCAAAGAAAGGTAAATATCACATGATCTCACTCATTTGTGGGATATAATGAACAACATAAACTGATGAACAAAAATAGAGCCAGAGATTATTAGGACCTTAAATAAGGATTTACTTGTAGAATAGAGGACAGTGAGTTATTTTGTGATTAATTTGGGTCACAGAATTAAAAACTTCGATGACTGATGCACACGAAGCAGGTGCAATGATGAGGCTAATGTGGAATCAAGGAGGACTGCCAGTTCCTTAGATTTGGTGAAAGAATATGGGGTACATACCACTATGCCTTAGGGAGATGTGAAAAAAAACTTCCCAAACTCCTTCATGCAGAGCTCAGAATACATTCCTTTTTATTATTGTTACTAGAGGCCCAGTGCATGAATTCATGCATAGATGGGGCTCCTTGAGTTGGCCTGAGGGAATTGGGCTGAAACCTGCAGTCCAACACCACCTGCTGCTCCTGCCTGCTGCTCCCATCCCAGCCCCACTGAGCCCGCTGCTGGTTCACTCCTAGTCAGTCCTGATCAGGAGAGGCTCATGTTGCTGTAGTGGTGCTCACCAGCTGTGAGCCCTGCATCTGGTGCCCTTCCTGAGGGGGGTGGGAGTGAGGGGGAGCCCAGGATACAATCAGCCCTCCTGTCCTTGCTGGCCTGGAATCCGGACCCCTCCTGCAGATGTTTGCGCCAGTTGTCAGGAGCCACCTGACAGCCGCTTTTATGTTGTTTCTTCCTTGCAGAGCGTCTAGGGAGGGGAAACCACCATGGTGCCTAAAGCTGACTTCCAGGAGGCCAGTGGCACCAGTCCATTGGTGCCTGATCTGTTCTCTGGAGATTGGACCTGCAAGACTACTGGGGCAGAGAGTGGCTGTCACCGGGCTGGTGGACCACCAGGATGGGTTAGTGAGCTCAGCGGTTCTCCCACCATGGGAGCACACTGACCACCAGGGAGCAGCTCCTGCATTGAGCATCTTCCCCCGGGTGGTAAGTGCATGTCATAGCGACCAGTCAACCAGTCATTCAGTCACTTAGGCTTTCATATAGAAATATTGAGGTATAATTGACATATAACATTATATTAGTTTCAGTTTTACAACATAATGATTTAATATTTGTATAATAGTGACCTAATGCACAAATTCATGTGCATTGAAAAGAAGTTAATTAGAAGAAATATTTTAATATCACCATTTGCCCTTTTTCTATAATAGAAGTGTCAACCAAATTCATGATGGACAATGACAGATCAAAATACACACAAGTGTAATTGGTGCCAGTGAAAGCTTTGTATGTATCATACATGCACAAGACAACTTAGCCTTTTATGTATATAGAATATACTTAATTAGACCTGTTTTCTGATTTAGTTAAACTTTTTCCAGCCCCGTAAAGCACTCCAACTTCTCTTTCAGGTAATTATTAGCAACACAGCAGTAAATATGAACATGAAGCAGATTATTATTGTAGATCGTGCAGGGAGAACAAAGGGTAAAATATTTAACTGCAACAGTGTTTGACTATATTCTGTGCAGTGAGAAAATCTGGAGTCATTTTCAAGGTCCACCATTTCTTACTTCTTTTGAGTTGGGTCAGGTTTCTAAGCATTTTAAATCTCCATGTTCCTGCTAATGAAAAGAAAATAGAAGCTCACCAAATCTCCTATCTGCCTACTCTAGGACTTCTGTGAGGATCAAATGAGATGAGGCATGGGTTTACAGACATTTGGTTAAAGTGTAAATGTTCCCAACTGGCTTAAGAACTTGCAAGGAAGATAGTCACTAGGGAGAGGAAGCCAAGTGCTATTACATGACATCATTACCCAGTGCCCACAGCGACCCTTTCCAGACTAGCCATGGGGTCTCAGCAGCATTAGCTACAATTTGGTGGGCTATTGCTCAGTGTGGTGGCAGGACCTGTGTCCCACTTGTGGGTTGCCGCATGTTGCTTTGTCGGTGCCAGGTCTGAGCTGCTGTTTCTCTGTAAATGGCCAGTGCACATCACAGTAGCTCCTGCATTGAGCATCTTCCCTCTGGTAGTCAGTGTGCGTTATACCAACGAGTCAGGTGGGCAGAGGAGCACTTAGCATGTTAGCCTTTTATATATATACTAGAGGCGCAGTGCACAAAATTAGTGCAGGGGGATGGGGGGGAGGGGTTGTGCCTCAGCCCAGCCTGCACCCTCTCCAATCTGGGATCCCTAGAGGGATGTCTAACGGCCCGATCCTGGTGGGCAGTCGGACATTCCTCTCACAACCCAGGACTGCTGGCTCCCAACTGCTCACCTGCCTGCCTTCCTGATTGCCCCTAACCACTTATGCCTGCCAGCCTGGTCACCCCCTAACCATTCCCATGCCAACCTGATTGATGTCTAACTGTTCCCCTGCCAGCCCTTACTCCCAACTTCCCTCCTCTGCTGGCCTGGTCACCCCTAACTGCCCTCCCCTTCAGGGTTGATCACCTTCAACTGCCCTTCCTTGCAGGCCTGATGCCTCCCAACTGCCCTCTCCTACTTGCCTGTCCACCCACAACTGCCCTACCTTGCAGGCCTGGTCCTTCTTAACTGCCCCCCCCCCCTTTGCTGGCCATCTTGTGTTCACATAGGGGCAGGGTCTTTGACCACATGGGGGCAGCCCTATTGTGTGTTGGAGTGATGGTCAATCTGCATATTACTCTTTTTTTATTAGATAGGATAGAGGCCTGGATCAAGGTGGGGGCCAGCTGCTTTGCCCTGAAGGGTGCCCCGGATCAGGGTGGGGTTTCCCTTAGGGCATAAAGTGGCCTGAACATGGGGCCTTTGGTGGTTTGCAGGACAGCCATGCCCCCCAGCGACCCAAATGGAGGCCCCGGTATCTGGAATATATTTACTTTCTACAACTGAAACTTTGTAGCCTGGAGCAGAGCCAAGCCCCTTGCTTGTTCAGTGGTGGCAGCCATTTCTGTTTGGATTTGTTTACCTTCTATAATTGAAACTTTGTAGCCTTGAGTGAAGGCTTAGGCCTGCAAGGGCAGCCGGAAAGCTTGGCTTCTTCCATTGCCAGGAAAACACCTCCCTCCTGTTCTCTGTGGCTGTAGCCATCTTGGTTGGGGTTTTTTTCTGTTTGTTTGTTTGTTTGCATACTTGCTCTGATTGGCTGGTGGGCATGGCTTGTGGGTGGGGCTTGTGGAGCATAGTGATGGTTAATTTGCATATTACTCTTTTATTAGTAGGAGTTATATATATATATATATATATATATATATATATATATATATAGAGAGAGAGAGAGAGAGAGAGAGAGAGAGAGAGAGAGAGAGATTATGAACTATCACTGTTGTAAGTCTAGTTACCATTCGTCACCATACATAGTAACTGAATTTTTTTCTTGTGATGAGACTTTTAAGATCCAGAACCTACTTTATATATGGCTTATCTTACCTGTTTTATAGGTATAATTATAAATATAACCTCTGAATTTCAAATCAATTTAATTTAATATACATTTATTGAATATTTAGTGAATACCTCTATTCTTATCATATTAAAATCAAGAAAAAATGTTTCACTTAGGATTTTTCTCATTAACTTTCAATAGATATGTGTGTTTAACACTACTTATTATGTATTTATGTATGTATGTCTACATATTTTTCATCCACCAACCATTCCTTTTTGAGAATATTAAATAACAATGAACAAATATGAAAAAATACTGTTTTAAGCAGAAAACCTATAAATGTAAAAATATTTATACAATACTTTCACTTATTTTGTTGCATTTTTCAGAGCTGCCATTTCCCTTTTGTGAGAACTTTTGCTAGTCTTTTTACACAGCTTTTTTCTGAGAGTGGAAAAAAAAAATTATTAATTATACAGTGATAAGTGATTCCAAAAAGAAGAATAAACTTTAAGCCAAAACAAGTTAAAAAATTACACTAGTGCTACCGGTGAAAATCGCAGCCTAAACATACATTACTATATAGCTCAATGAGAGAAAATGGAAGAGAATAAGAAGGAAAATGAAGCAAAGGAAAAAGAGAAGCAGCATATGCCACAGAAGAATAAAGATACAGATCTTCAGTTTTCTTGAACTGACAGTGGCCTTGGTTAAACTATTGTAATTCTTGTCTAAAATTATATAATATATTATTCTGATATGTGGGAGTAAGTTATTATGTGTGCTTCATATTAAAATAAAAACAAAATATTTTAATTCTTTTTGAAGAATACCTAGAGCATATTCTTTGAAAACTTGTGGGTCACAGATATACAGCCTGCAAGTATTTAACAAAGGGAACACTGAGAAAATTCCTTTTTCTCCTTCTTTCCTTTTTGAATCCATATTGTTTCAGAATTTATGACACAACTAATTAGGCAAAAATAAAATGCAAAAGGAATTTCTACTGGCATTTGGCAATATAAATATTAAATGTACAGGGATGAAGTTTTGTTAACATTCTGCAATCCTCTGTTTTCAATTTCCTCAATTCTTTTATATAATAAAGTTTTAGTTATGCCTCCGGATACAGAGTAAATTAAGTAAAGTTTAAAGTCCTGTCTTGCTAATTACTCTTCTTGTAAAATATCCTAAAAACTCCATTTAATTGGTTCCTGCAGGAGTTTAAATAGAAGGCCACTAACAAATTTGCATGTGATGAAATGTTTGACATAAAACTCAAAAATAGTGAAATTATACCATAACTGTCTGGTCTTACTTAAAGTATTCATTCTACAATATATAGAGGCATGTCTTTAGTTTTCCAGATACTTCTTGATTCATATCCCCAATGACTCCAAAATAGAGGCTTTTTGCAACACTCAGAGAGACTATTCAACTCTTATCCACATTTCATATTTATTGTGTATTAAAGCCAAAGGAAAAATCACTTTAAAAGGTTACATGAGCTTGGTCCTGTGTGTCTCCATTGGTTGAGCAGCATACCATGCACCGAAAGGTCACAGGTTTGATTCCTGGTCAGGGTACATACCCAGGATGCAGGCTCCAATTCCTAGTCTGGTGCAAGCAGGAGGCAACCAATCGATGTTTCTCTCACAATGTTGTTTCTCTCCCTCTCACTTCCTCTCTCTTTCTCAAATCAAAACACACACACACACACACACACACACACACACACATTTAAAAAGAGTTGCATAATGCATAAGCAAAATGTGATATCTATGTATACATATTGTACATACATACTCACAATGTAATATTAATACATTATTCAGGCTTGAAAAGGAAGAAAATTCTGACATGCTGGATGAAATAAAACAGTCATAAAAAGACAAATGTGTGATTCCACTTGTATGAAGTACCTGAAGTAGTTAGGTTCAAAGCAGCAGCTGGCAGACACTCCATTGGGCATGTCCAGGCTCCACTGAAAAGGTGCCAGGTGCTGATAGCTGGGTGGGTTGCCTTTTTTCTCAGATTCAGCCACAGAATGAAAATGGTGATTTCTGCTGTTAATCCTCTCGCACATGAGTCCTTGCACAACAAAATCCTGTACATTCTCCACACTCCTGCTAGAACCCTCTTCATACGGCTCTTCGATTAGTGCAAAGCTCAGCACAGTGGAGGCCTCAGTTCTCTTCAAACTCCCGGTGCCTGTCTGCAGCCTGCTCAAGGAATCAATCCAGGGCTGCACCAAGGAACTCTGCAAGGACCATCCCCAGGTGAAAAGGCCCAGGCAGTAATTCATCTATTGCAAGATGAATCCAAAGCACACGCAGAGGATGAGTAGGTCCCTTGGCTATGAAACAATGTGCCAAATTGTATCATTTTCTTTGAAGTTATCTTATCTTATCGAAAGAAAAAGAAAAGTTATATATATATATATATATATATATATATATATATATATATATATATATAACTTTTATATATATAACATATATATATATATCCTAATAAAAAGAGTAGTATGCAAATTAACCATCGATCTGCTCCACAAGCCGTGCCCACCAGCCAATCAGAGCAAGTATGCAAATAAACCCAACCAAGATGGCTACAGCCACAGAGAGCAAGAGGGAGGTGTTTGCCTGGCAATGGAGGAAGCCAAGCTTTCCGCCTGCTCTTGCCAACCTAAGCCTCCACTCAAGGCCACAAAGTTTCAATTATAGAAGGTAAACTAATCCAAACAGAAATGGCTGTCGCCACTGAGCGAGCAGGAGGCTTGGCTCCACTCCAGGCTACAAAGTTTCAATTGTAGAAAGTAAATACTGTGTTTCCCCGAAAATAAGACATCCTCTGAAAATAGGACCTACTTACAGGTTTCCTTCTGAGTGAAATATAAGGCATACCCCTGAAAATAAGCCCCCCCTAGGCTAAACATGAGAGATTTGGTCCACTGATTCTGAAAGATATGGAGTCACAAGAAATTCACCAGGAAATTCAGAAATTGGATTGTTATAATGATATTCCAGAAGATGATGACATGATTGTCATTGAATAAATGAGTAAATTCTTGATACTGTAGGATTCAGTTTGTCTGGTTTGTGTTAACAACTACCGTACTACCGTACCATATACAGGTAATACATTTCCTTTATCTTCATTTAACAATAAATGTGTACCATATTCTTCCTCATGGAAAAATAAGACATCCCCTGAAAATAAGACCTAGGGCAACTTTGGGAGAAAAAATTAATATAAGACACTGTCTTATTTTCGGGGAAATAGGGTATATCCCAGATACCAGGGCCTCCACCTAGGTCATTGGGGGGCATGGTCAGCCTGCAAACCACCACAGGCTCCTCGGTCAGGCTGCCTCATACCCCAAGGGAACCCCTACCCTGATTTGGGGCACCTTTCAGGGCAAACCAGCTGGCCCCCACCCATGCACCAGGCCTCTATCCTATCTAATAAAAGAGTAATATGCAGGTTGACCATCACTCCAACATACAATATGGCTGCCCTCATGTGGTCAAAGATCCTGCCCCTATGTGGACACAAGATGGCCAGCAGAGGAGGGCAGTTGGGAGGCACCAGGCTTGCAAGGGAAGACAGTAGAGAGGAACAGGTCTGCAAGGGAGGGTGGTTGAAGGCAATCAACCCTGCAGGGGAGGGCAGTTAGGGGTGACCAGGCCAGCAGAGGAGGGAAGTTGGGGGCACACAGGCTGGCAGGGGAGCAGTTAGAGATCAATCAGTCTGGCATGGGAGTGGTTAGGAGGTGATCAGGCTGGCAGGCAAAAGTGGTTAGGGGCGACCAGGAAGGCAGGAAGGTGAGCAGTTGGGAGCCAGCCATCCTAGATTGTGAGAGGGATGTCCAAATGCCCATTTAGGCCCAATCCCACCGGGCAGTTGGACATCCCTCGAGGAGAGGGTGCAGGCTGGGCTGAGGGACAAACCCTCCCCTCCTGGTCTCCGTGCATGAATTTCATGCACCAGGCCTCTAGAATATATATATATATATATATATATATATATATATATATATATATACACACACACATACACTACAGCCACAGAGAGAAAATATATATATACAGAAAATGGAATGGTGGTTGCAGCAGCTGGAGGTGGGGGGAAGGGAAATGAGGAATTAAGGGGTACAGAGTTTTAATTTTGCAAGATGAAAAGAGTGCTGGTAATGGATGGTAGCACAGCAATGTCAAAGTATTTACTACCACTGTCCTGTACAGCTATAAATGATCATGATGTTAAATTTTATGCTATTTAAATGTTGCCATAATTTAAAATAAATTTTTAAAGATTTATATGTCTTCTGGACCTTACTCCAATTATTTGTCATCCACTCATATTAAAAAATATAAAGAACTAAAACAAGGATATATTCTTCTAAGACAGTCAAACAATGCAGAATTTGATAAAGCAAAACAAGTACCTCCCTGACTTACACTCAATTTCTTCCTTCCCTGGGGTCACAGATGGATGATGGGTATTGTTCCAATTTCTGTTTTCTATGGGATAGAAAAAGATCTAATGTTTGACATATGCATATTATATAAAAGGATTTCTTTTAACCTAAGTGGGGTCATGTCATGTACAAAGTTCTTAGACTTGCTTTTTTTCACTTAATATGTCTTAGAAATGTGTCCAACTCAGTATATAAGGCTTTTCCTCATTCTTTTTAATAACTACACAGCATTATTTTCAATGTCAACATGCCATTTATGTAACCATTTCTCTATTGATCAGATATTGAAGTTGTTTATTCTTTCATTTTGAAATGTCTAATCTAAGGTCCACTCAGTGCTGGAACAATGTATAAAATCTTTGCATGGATGCCCAGCACCTACAGTAGCCCCCAACATGCACTTGTGAGTTAAATAACGTCTTAACTTTAGATTCTTTGGGATGATGGGCCTTGACTTCTATTCTTATCATATTTTCTTATAGTAACAAGAAAGATAAGAAAATGTGTATTTATATATGCATGCCAAATATGTAAATGTGAACATTATAACAAATGAGTGTATACTTTTTAAGAAACTAAATAAAAATGTATATCCACAGGGCTTGCTTAGGTCAGGAATAATTTTTCCCAAACAGTATATTTATTACAAAACCAGGGCTTACTAGAGTAAAGATAAATAAATTGAATATATTCTTTTCTCCCCAATTTTCTGTCTCAAAACCACAGATGATATTTCAAAAACACTTTCTTATCTTCCTAAAGAAGGAGCAGATGAAAATGTGATGTGCTTGGGCCACTAAAGTCCAGGAAAACTAAAATCAATCTTTAGAGGAGTCCAAAAAGACCATAGATCTGTTGGAGTTACAAGGAACTTGAGTTTTCAAAACAAGAAAATTTAAAAAAATGAATATTTTTAGGACATTAAATAAATTCTTATCATTTTATTTATTTATATGTTTTAATATTTATCTTATTAATAATTTTCCCTAAAAAAAAGAGAAATAAAAAATCAGCTATGAACTTCTCCCTGCAACAATTGAAGATGATCTGGGCTGCATATGCCAATTTTGATGGTCATTTCTGCTGTCTTTCAATTCTCCTTAGGTCTGCTCATGTTCTACCCAAGACACCCCCTTCCCTGGAGAATATACATCATAAATCACTGATAGCTAGGAAGTGGTTTCCTTCTCTGCTCCTTAAGAATTGAACTTGGTAGAGAAAACTCAGGATTAAGAAGGCCAGTTAACAACTAATTAACTTCATTTTGCATGTATAAGTGGCAAAGTACTCTATATGTAATTTTACAATATAAATTAAGATAATATCTTTTACCAGAACATATAAGTTACTTAATTTTTCTCAACTAGAACAATGTATGGTCTCATTAAGCGAGTACTTTAGCTCTTTTATCTCATAACCTATACCAGTTATGTTGGGAAGAATAAGCAAGTAGAGAAAAAGTATTCAAGTAAATGAATAAATGCATAGTGAAAGACTAATTAAATAGCCAAGGAGTTTTAACATATCTATCATTTAAATCTATGTTTCTTACAGGAAACTCTGGTTACTGAGGTATATACATCATTTTAAAAAGTAAGAAAAACTAAAAACTATAGAATTAATGAATTTAAAAGCATAGAAACCTAAAGACATTCAATATAAAACAAACCAAATAAGAGAATCACTGAGAATAGTATTGTGTCACATTAGGGCTCATTAATTGTTATTCATAATGATAGCCCTGGGACACTAAGAAAATGTTTAAATTTAGTACCAAATAATCTTTTTCTGAAAAGATAAAGAAATATGTAACACTGTAAAAGATTTCTTTAATATAATTAAAAATTTAGCCCTTAATACAAATCAGCTATCTGGAAAAAAATACTTAAAAGGATTGTTTCACTTCTTACATACCTAAAATATTAGGTGTCTTTTTCTACCGCATGGAACTTTTTTATAATGAATTACTTAGTCTTTCCCTGAGACTCTGGAAAATAATGATTTTTGGCTTTTAATATCTAAAGAAATCATCAGTTTTTCTCTTTTGGAAATTCAATGCTGGAATCAAAGACACCCGTCTATCTCTACTTTTCATTCCAGCCTCTTACCCGCTAGTTTAGAATCCAGAGAGTCTGGCAGTTTTCTTCTACATATGCTATTGGCTGCCAGATCTAGAACTTCCTCCTTTATTCCATCTAATCTCCTCAGTCTCTAAAATAAATAAAAAATAATTGAAACAAATATGATAAAGGCATTCCAAGATTGAAAGTATGAAACAAAAATTCTTGACATTCAGTTAAAAGAAGTAGTCTGTTCATCATCAGTCAACACTAGGAGGAGATAACATAATTTAATTTGGCAATTTTTGTCTTTAATTCCTTCAAAAGAGTGATCTGAGAGACAATGGGTCAAATGCAGAATTATACTTCAGATATAATGTCTTTATTAGGATAAAAAAAAAACCCACCTCTTTCAAATCATAGAAGGCTAGTTGGGGATAGTTCCCAAAGCAGTTGATCTTTTTATTGTATGACTTTGATGCCCAGAGCCAAGATAGTATGATAAGGAAGCAAAATAAGACTTGGAAAGAAAACAGGTCTTCAACCATAGTCCATTTGGGACAGGATCCTAAACCAAGTGCTATAACTTACAGTTCAGTAAATCAGTAACAAGAACATAGGATAACAAAAATCCTGATACCAAAACACAGCAAGTCTGGTATTCATCACTGTAAAAAAGGCTTTCCTTTTAGAAATTATCCTTTTAACTATAAAGGAGCTTTTCCATTGCATCTTCTTTATAGAAGAACTAGAGGCCCAGTGCACAAAATTCATGCACGGGGCTGGAGGGAGAGGAGGGTGTTCCTTCAGCCACAGCCTGCACCCTCTCCAATCTGGGATCTCTCTCATAATCCAGGACTGCTGGCTCTCAACTGCTCACCTGCCTGCCTTCCTGATTGCCCCTAACCACTTTTGCCTGCCAGCCTGATCACCCCCTAACCACTCCCATGCAAATCTGATTGATGTCTAACTGTTCCCCTGCCAGCCCGTTTGCCCCCAACTTCCCTCCTCTGCTGGCCTGGTCACCCCTAACTGCCCTCCCCTGCAGGGTTGATCACTTCCAACTGCCCTTCCTTTCAGGCCTGATCCCTCTCAACTGCCCTCCCTTGCAGGCCTGGTGCCTCCCAACTGCCCTCCCCTGTTGGCCCTTACCTATTGCAGACCTTCCTTTGTACCACGCAGATATAATCTACGCTTAGGAAACTGTTCCTTTAGGATTTTAGTGGGCCTCACTCCCAGAGAGAAAACTTAGAAGAGAGTTTAGTGAAATGAACAACAGTCTTTGCTTCTATAACTGTCTCAGATCCACAGGTGATACTCATCATGTTTCTCTGACAAAATACAAATTTTAGATTTCCTTCACACTTAGCTTCCACCTCCTCTGGACTTGATGCCGTGGCCCAAATCCTCATGCTCAAGCACCCTGGTTCTATGGTCACCACGCATTCTTCAGGCTGAGATGGCTGGATATTATTTATTTGCAGTAACCTTTGGGAAAGTGAGTACCAGGGGCACCCATGTAGTTCACCTGAGTTCAACACATATTCCTTCCTGTCTCATTGTATAGCAGCAGGTCTACCTCCTCATGATTGGAGTCATTTACCTCTACCGAGATGTTAACACCTGTTCTTGCATGCTGGTATTCAGATATAAGAAACTCAAATGTGTAGTTTAAAGTTCAATGGTACCGTCTTTGAGTCCCCTGGCTAAAAGAGTGGCCTTTTGGAATCCTAGTTCCTCTAATCCTTCAGAGCCAAGAGTTGCAAGAATATGAATCTAAATGCCCACACTCTGTTATTGGAAGTCACAATACATAGAGCCATTCCTTCTTCCACCTGTTTTTCTTTCCCCAGTACCATACAGTTTCTTTGATTAAATGCATATACTGTGTCCTGAAGAATGGCATGTCATCCATGCAAATTGTCACCTCTAAAACTGGTTCTTTACCTGTGTCTTCAGCAGGTGATCCCAATGTTCTATCTGGCTATCAGCCTCTAGGTAGCACAATATGTGACATGACCAGTTTATCCCATCGTCATGGGTCCATTCCCACCCCATTTTTTAATATAAAGCATGCCTCCTGTTCTGATGCACTGTTATGTGAATCTCACACCAGTGGATCAAACACTTAAATCTTCAGATAATGATATGGGCTAAGGTCCCATGGATATAAAAAGCAAACCCAATTCCTAAAATATATGCAAACTCTTGTAAGAATGAACCACTGGCTCTCCAAAGATGAAAAATGCCCAATAACATAATCAGCTTGCCAATAAGAGCCAAATTTATCTACTGGATAAATGATGCCATAAGGAAAGCTAAGTACTTGTTTCACTGCTGGCAGGTTAGAAATATACAGCAGTTGCAATATCTAGCTCAGCCTTGGTAAGTAGGAGGCTGTGACATTGAGTATGTGAAGCCTCCATCTTTGACACTGGCACTTATGTACTCATCCTGCCAGCATTGAACAGACAATGATAGAGGTTAGATAACTTCAAAACTGGGTGGGTAATATTGTTAACTTGGTTGGTTAGTGCCTTTCTGTACTAAATGTCCTCTGGTGAGCATGAACTACTGATATAAAGATCTTTCCACTTTGTGGCCCATTCCTATGTTTATTCACAGGTTTCTACCCCATAACATCTTACTTCAAATTTGTAAATCTTTTTTTTCCTTTTAAGGTTCCTGCTGGGCCATTTGTTTCTGCCCATATTTCATATCTATTCTAGTAGATGCACTTCCCAAAACTCTATCTGCTGGGAAAATTTTTTATCACTACTATTTTTCAAGGCCACCTCTGAGTGAGGTTACCACGCATTTCTGAGACATCCATATAACTTCCTTCAACTTTTATTGAGCACCAACTGTTTATCAATCACATTGTTAGGGTGTGGGAATAAAAAAAAAAGAATAAAACACCATCTTTGCTCACAAATTCAGTCTAGTCAAAGTAGGATATTGAAACAATACGGTCAGTGTTACTAGTAAAATTAGTTGAATGCTATCAGGGAAATAGATTTAAATATTAGATGTTTCAAAGAAGAAATTTACTAAGTAGCAGAAAGGTTAGCCTGCAGGCTGAATATGCATAGATTCACAAAATTACGGTTGTAAGTAAAAATAAGTAACATTCTACCTGCAAATGTGATTATCAGTCACAGAGATGAAGCTAGGTATATATTGGGGAAGACGGCAAAATAGCACCTGTTTCAATGTAACCAAGTTCTGAACTTATGTAATTCATCTTTTTCAAACATGTGTCTAGGGTACCTCTCAAATGTCATAGCTATAATGGAATGGATGAGGATCACCTTGGGAAGATGATGGGAGAGGGTACCAAAGAAGGCAAAGAGGAAAGAGGGGAAAAGAATATGCAAAAACATGAGTATTTCAGAACAGCGTGTTCCTAAATAATACGGATGTACTTTTCCATTGAGGGCCTATGTGGTTTTTGGCACAACTCCTCAAAACAAGTCAATTAGACATAGGCAAATGTTCTCAGCATGGCAAAATGAATGGTTAAGAGTCCAAAAACAAAATTATACCCCAATTGAGATTCTGACATAAAAATCTTAAGCTACTCCAAAAGGGAGAAGGCCAACAGTCTACTCCAAAAGAAGATGTTGCTCATACCAACATCTATGTATCAGTCTAGATCCCCAGGTGGAAACAAGGGACCTCAACTTAGGAGATACCCCCCATCAACAGCAGTCACAGGATAAATCTACACTCCTTCCTCCCCAACTAGACAAGCCTGACTCAGGAATTTTTCCTCTCCTTTAAGTGTAGATAGTGTAAAAGAAAAGAAAAAAAATCAGCTAACTAAAGCCTCAAATTCTAACAGAGTAAGCACGGAAACATTTGGACATCTACCCATGTCTTTAAAAATTCCAAAAAAAATCTTCAGTTAAGAAATCTGCTATATCTATTATGGAAAATATGGAATTTGGCATTCACAAAATTTCCTGGATATAAATCATAAAGTACCTCAGACCTCCTGTATGACTCACCTATTCTAATGATGAGAATGAAAATCAAAGCATGGTATTTAGTGGGTTAGCTGATGGTATTTGAATGAATTACAACAGACAAGTCCAAAATTATTATCAAATCATTATGATGGACATTTCAATGTGGACATTTCACAGTGGACATATCTCCATAACAGGATTTACAGCAAATTTTAAATAGTGACCCAATATGCATTAAATTCTGTAGAAATTAAATTTTATGCTATTGTTCCTGTGAAATATAATGATTCCATAAATTTCCTTTTCATTATAATTGCTTATTTGATCTACCTCTTTCCTCATAGCTAATCAATGTCAGACCTAAGTCCTGGATTAGATAAAGATCAATGGAACAGAACAGAGAACCCAGAAATTGACCCACGCCATTATGCTCAATTAACATTTGAAAAAAGAGACAAGAGCACAAAATGGAGTCAAGACAGTCTTTTCAATAAATGGTGGTGAAAAAAAACTAGACAGATATGTAAAAAAATGAAACTAGACCAGCAACTTATACCATACATAAGAATAAATTCAAAATGGATAAAACTTAAATTTAAGTCATGAAACCATAAAAATTCTAGAAGAAAATCTAGACAACCAAATATGAAACATTTTACATAACAGAATTTTCACTGATACATTGCCTTTGGCAAGAGAAGCAAAGGGAAAAATAAACAAATGGGACTACACCAAACCAAAAAGCTTCTACACAGCAGAAGAAACCAGCATCAAAATGAAAGGTCACCCACTTTAGGGGAGAACAGATTTGCCAATGACACGTCTGATAAAGGGTTTAATTTCCAAAATATATAATGTACTCAACAAAAAGAATACAATCCAATTAAAATTTGGGCAGAGGACCTAAATGGACACTTCTCCAAAGAGTACATACAAATGACCAATAGACATATGAAAAAATGCTAAATGTCACTAATCATCAGGGAGAGTAAAATTAAAACAACAGTGAGATACCACCTCTCAACTACAAGAATGGCTACCATCAACAAAAGAAATAGCAAGTGCTAGCGAGTATGTGGAGAAAAACAAAAACAAAAAACTCGAGTGCATTGCTGGTGGGAATTCAGATTGGTGCAGTTACTATGGAAAACAGTGTGGAGTTTCCTCAGAAAACTAAAAATGGAACTGCCATTTAACCTAGTGATCCCACTTCTAGAAATATATCCTAAGAAATTTCAAAACACTAATCAGAAAGAATGTATGTCCTCTATGTTCATAGTGGTGTTATTTACAATAGATAAAACCTGGAAATAACCTAAACGTCCATCAGTATATGAAGGGATAAAAATGCTACAGTATATCTACCAGTACATAATGAAATACTATGCAGCTATAAAAATAAAAAAAATTAAAAAAAGGATCTACTATCCTTTGAGTCAGCATAGCGTGGCCTGGAAATGATTATGCTAAGAAAAATAAGCCAGTCAGAGAAAGATAAATTTCACATGATCTCACTTATATGTGGAATTTAATGAGCATAATAAAGTGACGAATAAAATAGGACCAGAGGCATGGAAACATGGAACAGACACATGAATCCCAGGGGGAAAGAGGAAGGTGGTGCAAGAAGAGATTAACCAAAGAACTTATATGCATTGCCCATGAACACAGAGAATAGGGCAGTGAAGGCCTGGAGCAAGATGGAACCCAGGAGTGAGGGGCAAGGGCAAAAAAATGGAGGAGGGGGCACATCCGTAAACCATCAATAATAAAGTACTAGCAAATGAAATGAAGCACCCATTGTTTGTTTTAGGATCCTGTATACTTTTGGAAAATAAGTTATTATTATCAATATTTATACCAATATTTGATTATCTACTCTGTGCCAAATGTTGTGTCAAATGTTTTGTAGTTATTTTTTTTAAATGTGAACATTCCAAAGGGGAACTTGTAATATCTCCTTTTTGAAGATGAACTGAAACTCACTGGCTTTAAGTTCCTTAAATTGGTTCTGGGGTCATGATTAAAATCTAGAAGTCTTTACCTTTAGAGCTCTTTCAACCCACTAACATTCCTCAAAAAATGTTTTGTTAATTTCTTGACCTAATAGATGCATAATAAAAAGAAGCTCCAGGGTCAAATACATTTAGGAAATACTGTGCTTTTTATCTCTTTCCTGGAGATTAGAGGTACACAATGTAATAGTTACAGCTATGGAAAATTGTACAAAAGCAGAAATTCATCCAATTCATTTTAAACCAATAAACCCTATTGTTTGAAGATAAATTTTTTCCACATTAATATTCAGAGAGGTCTTTCGATGGTACCCACTTTGGAAATTCTGTACTACATTATTTGACATTCAAAATGCACTAATGAACATTAACAATCAAATTATACTAAAATGATAGTATTAATATGTAATTATATTATACATATGTAACCAGTATAGTTGTCTTACTATGAAATTATTTTATTTTTTACAGTTATTATTCTCAAATGTTGAATTTTACTTTCCTATCCTTCTCATCAATAGTCTTCACAACATTTTGCTAAAATCAAATTTGTCAGTTATGGTTATTTTTCATATTTAAAACAATATTAAAAATAATATGAAAATTGCCAAAACCGATTTGGCTCAGTGGATAGAGCATCAGCCTTTGGACTGAAAGGTCCCAGGTTCGATTCTGATCAAGGGCATGTACCTTGGTTGCGGGCACATTCCCATTAGGGGGTGTGCAGGAGGCAGCTGATCAATGTTTCTCTCTCATCGATGTTTCTAACTCTCTATCTCTTTCCCTTCCTCTCTGTAAAAAAACAATAAGATATATTTTTTAAAAATTGGGAAATAAATGAAGTTGGAAGATGTAACCATTAGATTGTTTCCATATATTAAAAGAATAACAGGGGCTGTTATAAACTTTATATCCATAAATTTAACATCTTAAATTGCATGGACAAATTTCTTGAAAGATACTGCAAAATCTCACCAAGAAGAAATAGATAATCTTAGTAGCTCTATCTATATTACATAAATTGAATTTGTAGTTGAAAACCTTCCTACACACAAAAAACTCCAGGCTTGATGGCTTTAGTGGTGAGTTCTCACAAATACTTAAGGAATAAGTAACAAAAATTCTACATAAACCCTGTCAGAAATTTGAATAGGAGAAATATTTCCCAATTTATTTTATGAGGCCAGCACCACCCTGATACCAAAAACCAGAGAAAGGTATCATAATTAAACTATATAACAGTATATCTCATGATATAAAAATATTCTAAAAAAAATTTAGAAAATTAAATATAATAAAACATCAAAAACAAATGGGATTTATCTCAGGAATATTAAAGAAAATGTAATTTTTATCAAACATCAATCAATATAATTTACCATGTTAAGAAATTAAAACCACTTGACCACCAGGGCCAGGTAGCTATTGCTTAGAGCATCATCCCATATGCCAAGGTTGCAGGTTTGATCTCCAGTCAGAGCACATACAAGAATCAACCAACTAATGCATAAATAAGTGGAACAGCATATCAATTCTCATTCTCTCTCTCTCTCTCTCTCTCTCTCTCTTTCTCTCTCATTAATCAATAAAAAGAGTTAGTTTAAAAAGCCACTTGATCATTTAAATGAGTGCAGAAGAAGCATTTGACAGAACCCAATGTATATTCCTGATTTTTTTTAAAAAGCAGCTGGGGGGGGGGAGCTCTCTGCAAACCAGAAATAGGAGGTAACTTCCTCAACCTGATAAAGATTACCTATAAAAATCTTTCAGCTAACATCACATGTATGGAGAAAGACTGGTGTTTCCCCTCAGATAAAGAACAAAGCAAGGGTGTCATCTGTCATCACTTCCATTCATTATGTACTGGTGAATTAATATTTATATATATATATATATATATATATATATATATATATATATATATATATATATATGGCTTCCCAATTAGAAAGTACAAAAACCTGTCTTTATTCACAGATGAAGTAATTATCTATGTAGAAAATTTGATGGAATATGTAAGATAGCTACTAGAACTAGTAATTGAGTTCAGCAAAGCTGGAGGATAAAAGATCAACATATAAAAATCAACTTTATTTCCATGTATGATAGAAACCAGCATAAATTGCTGGGACCAGTTTGGCTCAATGGATAGAGCGTCGGCTTGCGGACTGAGAGGTCCCGGCTTCGATTCCTCTTCTGGTCAAGGGCATGTACCTTGGTTGCGGGCACATCCCCAGTAGGAGGTATACAAGAGGCAGCTGATCGATGATTCTCTCTCACAGATCTTTCTAGCTCTCTATCCCTCTCTCTTCCTCTCTGTGAAAAAGCAATAAAATATATTAAAAAGAAATCAGCATAAATTAAAAATTTAAATTATCTATCATAACATCATAAATATTAAATATTTATAGATAGATTTGAAAAAAATGTGAAATATCTGTACACTGGAAACTACAAAATATTACTGAGGAAAAATTTTAGGAGTCTAAAAATATGGAGGCATATATTGTATACATGGATTGAAAGACTCAGTCAAAATATCAATTGTCCCTTAATTGATATATCAACTCAATGCAATCCCAATTAACATCCCAGCAGGGTTGCTTTTTTATAGGAAGTTACAAGCTGAAAAGGAAATGCAAAGAACCTAAAGAAGGCAAAACAACTTTGAAAAAGAAAAGCAAAGTTAGAGAATTACTGACTTCAAATCTTATTTATAAACTACAATAATTAAAGCAATGTGGTAATGGTTTAAATATGCACAAATAAATACATGGTCTCATACACATATAGACAACTGATATATACAAAGATGCAAATGTAATTTAGAGGAGAAAGGATAGTCTTTTCAACAAATTATATTATAAATTCACATGCAAAAAAGAACCTTGATGTATATATAACTCCTGCCATGAACAAAAATTACCTAGAATTATAGATATATTAAAACATTAAATCTAGAAGAAAACACAGGAAAAATCTGTGATCTTAAGTTAGTTGAAGACTTCTTAGTTACAACACAAAAACGCATGATCCATAAAAAAACTATTTGACTTTATCAAAATGTTGCTTTATTTTTGTTGTTTATACTATAACTGTTGTCCCCATGTCCTCCCTTTTGCTCACCTCCCCCATATCCCTACCCTCTTTCCTTCCCTTCCCTGTGGCCATCACCACACTATTGTCTGTGTCTATGGGTTAACATACATGTTTTTTCACTAATCCCTTCATCTTCTTTCATTCAACCTTCCTCCACCCCCCTCCTGTATTCATACCTCTGATTCTATTTTGTTTGTATTTATTTTTTTCATTAGATTTCACATATAAGTCAGCATGGATGGACATGAAGATTATTATGATAAGTGAAATAAGTCATTCAATGAAAGACAAATGTCATATAATCTCACTTAAAACTTTTATTTTTAAAAGACAATGTTAAGAAAGTAAATAGAAAAGCCACTTGGGGAAAGTATCTTCACTAATAAAAGAGAAACATGCAAATTGGTGTCACTCTGCTATGCCCAACAGCTAATCAGAGTGAGTATGCAAATTAAGCTGAAAATATGGCAGGAGCCCCACCCCCCAGCCACTCTGGACCTGTGAGAGTCTGAGAAGTCCGGCACCAGTGCCTGAGGCTGGCTGCAGACAAGGAGACCAAGAAGCCATCTTCCCTGTGATCCCAGGCCACAGCCAGCAGCAGAAGCCTCACATCCACCTGCCCCATGTCCTGGGGCATCCCAGACCACAGCCAGCCAGAAAAGCTGCCCACACTGCATCCCAGGGAAGATGGAGAAGCTGCCTGCCTGCGGTCCAGGCACCAGTACCTGCGGCTGGCTACAGCCTGGTAGACAGAGAAGCCATCCACCCTTCAATCCTGGGTGCCAGCACTTAAGGCTGAAGCCCAGGCGAAGCCACCTGCCCACTATCCCCTGTGGCTGCAGGCAGTCTGGAGACCTATGATTGAGCAGAGAAAGGAAAGCCCAGATCCTGGGTGCCTGTGACTGACTAAAGGAGGGAATCCTGGGTCCCAGAAGTGGGGCCGAGGCAGAGATGATTAGGGGCAATCAAGCCAGCAGCAGAGCAGTTAGGGACAATCAGGTTGGCAGGCTGAAGCATTTTGGGGCTATCAGGCAGTCAGACAAGTGGTTAGGAGTCAGCAGTTCTAGATTGTGATAGGGATGTCCAATTGCCAGTTATCCCCTAAGGGGTTCCAGATTGGAGAGGGTGCAGGCCAGGCTGAGGGTGCACAAATTTTGTGTACTGGGCCACTAGATATAATAAAAGTGTAATATGCTAATTAGACTGGGCATCCTTCTGGATGACCTTCCACATGAAGCTGGGCTGCAAGGGAAGCCTGGATCCTGGGTGCCATAGGGAAGTTGGTTTTAGCAGCTAGAAGAAGGAAGGCCTACTCTTGCATGAATTTACTGTATCAGGGCTCTAGTTTTTAAGTAATATATTTGACTATAAAGCTTGTGTTCAGAATATATAATGAATTTTAAAAACTCAATAATAAAAAATGTCAAATATATAAACAGTTCACCAAAAACATACAAATGGCAAACAAACACATAAAAAGATGCTCAACCTCATTAGTCATTAAGAAAATGAAAGGAAAAAAAAGATCATAACAAATATAACTATGAGCTTTTAGAAAGACTATAATTGAAAAGCCCAATAATGCCAACTATTGCCAAAGACATGGAACAACTATATTTCCCATGCAATGTTGGTGAGAATATTTAATGATAGAATGATGTTGGGGAACACTTTGGCCATCTCCAATTCAGTTCATCATATATCTTCCATATAATCCATCCATTTCATTTATCAGAATTTCTCATAAGAAATAAAATTATATTTATAAAAATACTAGAGGCCTGGTGCATGAAATTTGTGCACAGGGGCTAGGAGGTGTCCCTCAGCCCAGCCTGCACCCTCTCCAATCTGGGACCCCTTGGGGGATGTTCAACTGCTGGGGATTGGGCCTAAACTGGCAGTCAGACATGCCTCTCACAATCTAGGACTGCTGGCTCCTAACCAATCACCTGCCTGCCTGCCTGATTGCCCCCTAACCACTCCCCTGCCAGCCTGATTGACACCTAAATGCTCCCCTGCAGGTCTGATCACCCCTGATCTGCCTTCTCTTGCTGGCCTAATCGCCCACAACTTCCCTCCCTTGCCAGCCATCTTGTGCTAACCATTTTGTGGTGACCATATTGTGGTGGCCATCTTGTGACAACATTTGGGCAGCTACATTGTGGTCTTGTGATGACATTGCACACCACCACCTAGGCTTTTATTATATAGGATTTACACGCAAATAATCATAGTAGCTTTTTTTGAAAATGTACAACACTGAAAACAGTATAATTGTCTATCAACAGGTGAATAGATAAATAAATTATGGAATATTCAAACAAAGAACTACAACTCAGCAATAAAAAGGAATGAACTATTGACACCCACAGTGGATGACTCTCAAAACAAGTATGATGTAAGAAGACAGACAAAAAAGTTTTTCACAAAAGAATATGAGAATTTTTTTTTCAATTTGTTGCAGGAGATATATAATGATTTTGGTAATTTCTCATATATATTAAAGTTTACTTTAATAAATGCACCTTATTGTATATCAATTATACCTCAATAAAGCTGTTAACAATACAGAATTAATCTTAGTCATTTTGAAACTTAAAACTTGAACTTGAGCCAAAACTAATTTCCTCTCCTCGCCCTACAGAAACTAAACCTCAACTGCCTAGAGTAGATGGGGTTGGGGTGCAGGTTCTATTCTTTCTAGTGTGGGGCAAAGACAAAGAAGAAAGAAGGTGTGATCTCTGTGTACAACTTCCTCTTGGTAGTTTGTTGGTGTTTCTGTTCTCATTCTGGTTGAGTCTTGTTACATCTGTTATTGGGGACTTGGCTGATATTAGGATCTTCACTTGGGTAGTTCTCATAATTCCCTCAGGGTGGTGCTCACTTTCTCTGAGCTTCTTCCATTGCTCAAGAGACCTCCTTAGAAGAACAGCTATGTCTCTCTTTGTCTCTACTAGCAATAATATAAAACAACTTCTCTGAGTTAGGCATTTTGTCACTTTCCTTAATGGCTACCTATGCATATATAGACATTGTCCATTCCCTACCCTCTATGAGCCTCCATGTGAATCCACCCCTCAGGAACCTTGCAGACCTGAAATTGGGAAGTAAGTATTCTCATTTTCTTCTCAAGGCAAACTGCTGTGTATTGCTCATCCCTCAATTTCCACTACTCCAGGGAGCCTTCTGTCTTCAGAAAGCAGATGCCAGTCTCTGTTCACCATCTAGGCCCTTAAACCCTTTCCTTCACAGAGTGAGCTGGGAAGAACTTAAAGGGATTACATGCTATACTCCTGGGCCCCCAAAAATTCCCAACAGAACTCTCTCACCAAGCTCTATGCTTTGGAGGGTCCTGAAGCTCATAAAGCACCCATTAACAGAAAAGAACACAGTTTCCCCTTCTTAAAGATACTACCAGTGCTCATGAGTTATCTTCTTGAGTTCCCCTTCACTTAGCTTTGGGAAGGAAGTGAGGGGAGACCTTTTGCCTATGACTATTTTACTTCACAGTGGCAGAGGCAACTATTTGATTACCTAATCTTTTTTCAATTTTTCTTGGCCAGAAAGCTAGTCTATAATTTCCAGAATTGCTAGGGTTTATGTGTGGCCCTGAAACTGTATTCTGTGCAAATAACAGAAGTGAAGTGTACTACTTTTAGCTCTAGCACATTAAAATCTCTAAGAAATAATTTCCTGTCTTATCCTCAGACTCCAACAGCCTGGGTCACAAAATTAATACAAAGACTCAATAACCTTTTCTTTCCAATCGGTGCCACACTACTCTTAGGCAGAAATAAACTTTTATTCTAATAAAACTCCAAAGATTTTTTTTATTTATTTATTTTTGTGATAGTAGTTAACCTGCTATAACTAATAGAAGGGGGGAAGGGGGAAAGGCATTGTCTAAACAGGCAACTAGTGGTAGGAACAATAACATTGGAACCATAGAGATGTTATGCAGTGGCAATATAACTGGCAAACATTTTCCTACTTGGAAAGTAAAGCAATGAGACCTGAATCAGTCATTCTAGGGGAAGTGGATTTAAAAAGTGAGTAAGGATTAAAGCTTTTTCTTAATGCTTTATTTTTAACAAGGTATCACAAGAGAGAAATGAGTATAGGAAAGACACAGTCTGCAAACAGAAATAGAGGGAATAGAAAGAATCCAAAAATCCAGGCTCTCAAAAATTCAAAAAGCAACTCTTTCTTGACTTCAAATAGTAAGAAATCGATAAATAATTTTAGCAACAGAGGCCCAGTAAGATTTCCTTGAACAAGGAATTTAGCTCTACCTTTGAAATTTAATTAAAGAGTGCATTTCTACTTCAGGCTTTAGCTTTATATGATCTGCAGGTGGTTTTCCTTAAGCTCTAAGTTGAGAGAAACATGGAAGGGAGGAAGCAAAAGCATAAACCAAGTTTGAACTATATTTGGGAATGAATTTCAGGTGTGCTTATTGACACATGAAACTGATTAGATGCAAGAAAATCAAAATCTTCTAAAGTTGTTGAAGGCATTGTATTGCCAAAGAAACCATATATGTCTTTGACTTATTGAGTCTTCAAACAAGCCAGGGGTACTCAAACTTTCCTGAACAGGGAATGGCTGAAAAATCTGAACAATTTCAAATAAGCATATCCCTAAAGCTCACTTAGATGTTGTAACAGACAAGAAGGAACTTCTCAAAGAGTAGAGCAAGGGGCTTCAGGAACGGTACACAGGGATTGTATTCCCAGAGGGCAGAATAAAGGTTTAATGAAGAACTGCCAGAGCAAAGGACCCTCATAACATGCTTTACAGGAGTTCATTACATCTGTTTACCAAACACTGCTGTGTATCTCTCATTCTTCCTCATTTTACACAGTTCATTGCTGCAATTATGTCCCTGTTTCATGATTATATATTAGACTAGTGGCCTGATGCATAAAATTTGTGGACTCAGGGTGGGGGGGGGGATCCCCCAGCTTGGCCTGTGCCCTGTCACAGTGCAGGAGCTCCACAATCCATCAACGTAGGCTCTGCCCACCCATCCAGGGCTTCTTGATGGATTGTCCCAAAGAGGTAGGCCAGAGCCAAGGGAGACCTGTGGACCCTGGCCTCCCTCTGCTGACTCCTACCTAACCCCCAGCACAGGCACATGAAAACGGAGGCCTTCCCCACCACCCTGCTCCTGGGCCAGGCCCAAGGCAGCGGACTCCCTCTGGCACACCTGCCTAACCGCCTGCCGTGGTCCTGCCCCTGTCCCCAACGCTGCAAGGTTCCGCTCACCTGTGCCTGCTGTGCATGCTGCCTGCTGAGTGGTCATGACATTATGATGTCCTGGATAATTTGCATATTCCTCTATTATTGTATAGGTTTTGAAGGGATAGATGAGCAGATAACTTGTCTTTTTAGTTCAAGAAGCTATACCTGTATCTTATAGCAAAACCTGTACATTACCTGGATATCATATGCACTATATCTGTGGAGGCAGGGTAAGTCAATTCCATGAGTAAGTAGAAGTGTTAAAATGGATGTTTGCTGACCAGACTATCGAAGAGACTGATCCCTGAGCAAAGCCATTTATTTTTCTTCTTTTTCCTGGATACACTGGTACGTGACATTTCCTAGATCCTTTTACATTTAGGTGTAGCCATAAGTCAGAGTTCTAGCTAAAGATTCCAATGAGTGAAAGTGATGTATATCATTAATTCATTAACCAGCCCATGTTATTGTATTATATTATCAAATAAATTCGTTCAAGTTCTAACCCCTAGTACTTCAAAATGTGACTATGTTTGGAGATAAGCCTTTAAAAGATGACTAAGTTAAGATGAGGCCTTTAGGGTAGGCCCTAGCCAATATAGTGTTTTTATCAGAAGAGGAAATTTGGACATACAAAAAGACATCAATGATGCAGAATACTGAGGAAAGACCATAAGAAGACATAGCTAGAGGTAGCCATCTGCAAGTGAAGGAGAGAAACCTCAGGGGGGGAGAGGGGAAGAACACCTGCTGGCACCTTGATTTTGGAATCCCAGCCACCAGAACTGTGAGGAAATATTTTTTTTGTTTGTTTAGCTCCCAACCCATGGAATTTTGCTATGGCAGCCCTTGAAAATGAATACAGCCCATAAAACCCTCCCATGTGCAATGCTCCATGTTCTACCTTCCTAGCTATCTGGGTTGAAGATGACCCCACAGAACCAAGCTAAAAGTCATGTACTAAAATGGCACTTCAAGCAGAAAAGTGTGCTTGAAGGAAGAGCATCCAACCAGGAACACTCAAATTGTTCAATTATATGAGTGAAAAATAATTTTATTATAAAATGTAGGGGTTTGTTAGTTACAGCATTAGCATACCTCCAACTAATATACCTGCAAGGTTGATCCTTTTATTTCCCCAGCTGTCTTCTGAGTGACTGTTGGCAGAGGGCGGTATGTACTTTTCACTTCTTAACAAGTCTTGTGGGAATAGAGTTTGGCTTCCATTACATGCAGGCTTTCAAAGTAGGGTATTTAGTGCCTCTTGTCCACAATTTGAGGCCTTATCCACAACACTGGGATACAATGAATTTTCTACTCAATGTCTTCTAATGTATTTTAAAAATATATTGCTTAAGGTAAAACAAAAACAAAAACAAACAACAACAAAAACCAGAAAATTCACAAATATATAAATAATAAAAATACATATCAATTATGCACCAAATGGAATAATTTTTATTATTTTGGAGGAAGTGAAGAAGCAATCTATTATTTTTTAGAAACACTACTTCTGTGATATAACTATCTTGTGTTTCAAGACTGTAATATACAGATCATAGTCCACCTGCAGACAATGTCAAGGACCTTGAATTCAATAAATAAGATTCTTTCCTCTCATCTTTTACCCATTCTCCTTAAGAATTAATGGGGCCGAAACCGGTTTGGCTCAGTGGATAGAACGTCAGCCTGCTGACTGAAAGGTCCCGAGTTTGATTCTGGTCAAGAGCATGTACCTTGGTTGCGGGCACATCCCCAGTGGGTGTTGTGCAGGAGGCAGCTGGTCGATGTTTCTCTCTCATCAACATTTCTAACTTTCTCTCCTTCTCAATTCCTCTCTGTGTAAAATCAATAAAATATATTTTTTTAAAAAAGAATTAATGAGGAAGAAGAACTAACAAGGCTATAAATTACTCCTAATACAAAACAATGATTAACTTGTATAATGACTATCCTGTTTCTTTACTTACTATTACCTCTTTAAAAAGTGACTTATGTGTTTATCTTTGAACTAATATGTCAGATATCTTTAAAATTCAAAGCCAGAATCTACACAAAATTATGCAACTTTGCCTAACCTCAGTTTGCTTCATAAGTCTTCTTTGAGCTTTTTCTTTCAAGTTGTTTAACATTTTAGACCATTAAGTAAAGCCAAGATAGATATAGTACAAAATATTATTTGTTCAAGAATGTGAAGTTTATGCATAAAAAATAGTATCATGGAATTAGTCACCCTAAGGCCATCAACCAGGGTAACTGAAAGAGAGCTATGGAAGGAATTCCTCCTACAGCTCTATGAATGCTTCCCTTGCTGTTTATGTTTACACAGTTCATATCTGCCTTGTGAGCCTTGACCAATGATCTCAAATCCTCACTGATCTCTGATTATTGCCTTTATAACAATCTCAACTTTGAAAGTGGGGGGTTATGATTCATAAAATATTTGTTGAATGCTATCTACATACTAGGCTGTTAAGAATCTTCCTTAGCTTATAAGCTCTTGGAAGTACTATCTTAATCTTTCTATCTCTTTCAATCATAATATCTCTAATATTTTCCTTTGTGCACAGTGTTAGTAATTCCATAACATTCTAAATAGGCTTATTACAAATAGAATGTAATTTGGGTCATGAAGCATTGCATAAGGAAATGTAATAAACAGTGTCATCAATAACATCTAATATTCTGTTAACAAATAAAACAAAGGAATTCCAACAACCAACATTTCCTCTACTGCATGCCTTGATAGAAATATTACCTAAATATTGAGCTATGTAATCTTTTCTTTAGTTTTTACCTGATTTACTATGGGGTATTTCAAGAGATGGATATGCCTTTCAGTGGGATGGCTTCTAACTAATGAAGTCCTCAGAAGTGGACATTGCTAATACAAATCAATTCTTGCTTTATGTAACAGATAACATTGTTCTCATAGGCCTTGATAATGCTCTCTCCAAATATTTGTCTTCCTTAAATTCTTTTTAAACATTATTTGCCATAAATTTTCCTCTCACTTTATGCAGTAACAGCAGTGACTGAAATGAATTTTCAGCTTAGAAAATATTTGCAGGATGATCTCTCAACCTTGTTCAAGTTCAGAAGTAATCCAGTTCAGGTTAGTTTTCATCATCTTTGGTGTTTATTCTACAGATTCTATCATCAAAAGAAGTCCAGGGCAGACTTAGCCACATTGATACAGCAGAACTCAATTTTTCAAGAAAAAAAAAAAAAAAAACTCTCAATGTGCTAAAATGATTTATGATCTCTAGGTATTTTAAATTATGAGCAGAGAAACATCTAAGGCAAGCTTTAAGGGCAGAACTTTTAGGGGCATATTTTTCAAGTTGTATAAACAATATGTGATATTTCCTTCCACTATCTATTTTTAAACTCTATATCAAGGCCTTACAAGCTTAAAAGAAGGAAGAATTTCATAGTTAGGCTGTCAGAAGCCAAACTGTCATTCTTGGTGTGCATGGCTCTGCACAATGCGTGCTTCAGGGAAATCATTCCCTGCATATCAGAATTGGAAAGAGTAATTCATCTACTCAGAGTCACATTTTAAGCTTTATGTTATTTATGTAAATACTAGAGGCCTGATGCACAAAATTCAAGCAAGGGGCTAGCCCCTTGCGGCCCCAGCTTCATCTGTTGTTTGGTCTAATTAGCATATTAGCTCTTTATTATCTACTAGGAGCCCAGCCAGCAGAAACCCGCCACCCTGCCTTGATACCGAACCTCTCCATGAAGAGCTCCAGCGTGCCTGCCCCAGGCCAGACCCCTCTTGCCTTCTCTGGCTGCTTCTAGCCCCGCCCTCAGTCCCTGGAGTCTCCTTGGGCTGATTCTGCCTTCTCAGGGCACCTCCCTGCATCCGCCCTGTCTCCAGAGCAATGCGGCAGCTCTGCCCTGTCATGGCACTTGGAGAAGAGTGTGGAAGGCTCCCGCCTGCTCTTCTGTGCTCCTTGCCCTGGCAGGTGGGCAGCGGGGTACTCTGAGTGCGAGTGGTGGGTGGCAGAGGACTGGTGAGGGGGGCGCTACAGGCTCTCACCCCTGCCCTTCCCAGCACAGGATGGTCCCGCCTCCTCCAGGTTGCTCCCTGCTTCCACCTCATCTTTGCAGCAACGCCCCACAGCGCACACGCAGGCAGCCTTCTGAGATCGGTTGTTACACATTACGGTGTCCCAACCATTAGCATGTTAGCTCTTTATTATTATAATAATATTAAAAGCATAATATGCTAATTAGACTGGATGACCTTCCGGACAAAGCCAGGGCTGCAAGGGAAGACCAAGTCCTGGGTGCTGGAGGGGAGCCGGTGCTGGCAGCCGGAGGAAGGAAGGCCTACTCTTGCACGAATTTTGTGCATCCGGGCTCTAATATAAGATAAATGCGCTAGGCCCCTTCTGAGCGGTCTACAGAATCATTTCCATCCATAATGATATTTTACCTTAGTCCCGTCTACACCACCCAGCCCTACTCTGAGGTTTTCCTACTAGGACCTATCAGAAAGGTCATGTTCTTTTAAAAATAAATTTAAGTAAAAAGAAACTCGGTTTGGTATTTTTCATGTAGATATAAACAGGTTTGTTAGCATCTTAAAAACAAATTTCATTAATATTAATGATATTCTTTTTTACATGAAGTTCTCCAAGTTTGCTTCTCATGAACTAAATGGATACAGTATGACTGAGTTGCCTTTGCATTGCCCCGACCCTCTTGCCTTATCAGTTATAAGAAGATCTCTGTTCTTTAATGAGGAATTAGAAGTAAGCTCGGCAGTTACAGCTACAGAGATTAGGCTCCTCCTGTACTCTGTAGTCAAACTTGCCAATTTTGTGAACTTGGGAAAGATGCTAAACCTTCCCAGTGCCTCAGTGGAAAGTGAGGCTAATAAAAATGCCTACCTCATAGGGTGGCTATGGGGATTAAATGAGGAAGTATTTGTAACATGCTTATAGTGATGTATGGTACATACACAGTCCATGGCTAATAAATGTTACATACTTTTGTAACAATGTAGGTAGTCAGAATGTGTAAGAAGCAGTTTACCGCCAAAACCGGTTTGGCTCAGTGGATAGAGCATTGGCCTGTGAACTGAAAGGTTCCAGGTTCAATTCCGATCAAGGGCATGTACCTTGGTTGCAGGCACATACCCGGTAGGAGGTGTGCAAGAGGCAGCTGATTGATGACTCTCTCTCATCAATGTTTCTAACTCTCTATCTCTCTCCCTTTTCTCTGTAAAAAAATCAATTATATATATATATATATATATATATATATGAAGCAGTGTACCAACAATAGTGCTAGAAGTGGTAGGTAAGAGAAGGAAAAGCTGCCTGGACCCAAAGACTGGTTTTAGTCAGTGTTGTTTTGAATTTTAGCTGTATATCAATAGCTATGATATTCTTATTGGAATTCCTGTAAGAAAAATATTGGATCGGCAACTAAGTAATTGCGGGTTTCACACATATGGCTTCAGTTGAATTTTTAGGTTTGCAGACGTAGTACAAATGTAAAACACATTTTGTATTTGATAGTTGGCTATTCAGCTGTTAATCAGTAAAAAAAAGTTTTTTGATCTGTTTTGTAGTTTTTGTTTGGCGTTCGTTGAAAAATGGAAAATCAAAAGGAACATTTTCGTCATATTTTGCTTTTTTATTTCCGCAAAGGGAAAAACGCATCGCAAGCTCATAAAAAGTTATGTGCTGTTTATGGTGACGAAGCCTTAAAAGAACGGCAGTGTCAAAATTGGTTTGCCAAATTTCGTTCTGGTGATTTTTCACTCAAAGATGAAAGACGCTCTGGTCGTCCAGTTGAAGTTGATGACGCCCTAATCAAAGCAATAATCAATTCGGACTGTCACAGTACAACACGTGAGATTGCAGAGAAGCTTCATGTATCACATACATGCATTGAAAATCACTTAAAACAACTTGGCTATGTTCAAAAACTCGATACATGGGTTCCTCACGAACTGAAAGAATCACAGTTAACGCAACGCATTAGCAGCTGCGATTTGCTAAAGAAACGTAATGAAAATGATCCATTTTTAAAACGACTGATAACTGGCAATGAAAAATGGGTTGTTTACAACAATATCAAGCGGAAAAGATCGTGGAGCAGGCCAGGTGAACCAACTCAAACAACATCAAAAGCTGATATTCATCAAAAGAAGGTTTTGTTATCAGTTTGGTGGGATTACAAAGGAATTGTCTACTTTGAACTCTTACCACCCAACCGAACGATCAATTCTGATGTCTACATTGAACAACTAACGAAATTAAACAATGCAGTTGAAGAAAAGCGGCCCGAATTGACAAATCGAAAAGGTGTTGTATTCCATCATGACAATGCAAGGCCACACACATCTTTGGTCACTCGGCAAAAATTAATGGAGCTTGGTTGGGATGTTTTGCCACATCCACCATATAGTCCTGACCTTGCACCATCTGATTACTTTTTGTTTTGATCTTTACAAAACTCCTTGAATGGTAAAAATTTCAATAATGATGATGATGTCAAATCGTACCTGATTCAGTTTTTTGCTAATAAAAACCAGAAGTTTTTTGAACGTGGGATTATGATGCTGCCTGAAAGATGGCAAAAGGTCATTGATCAAAATGGGCAATACATTACAGAATAAAGTTATTTAGTTCCATGAAAAAATTGTCTTTGATTTTCTTTAAAAAATCCGCAATTACTTAGCTGCCGACCCAATAACATGTACCAGTAACATTAAAATTCTAATCTTCTATTTGCATTGAAATAACCTTATATAATAAAAGGCTAATATGCAAATAGATCAAACAGTTGAACAACTGAACAACTGAACAACCAAACAACTTGCTATGGCATGTGCTGACCACCAGGGGGTGTGCGTGGAACATGGTGGGCATTGGCAGCAGGCAACAGAGCATGGAACAAGGTGGGCATTGGCTGCAGTGGGATGGCAGAACTGGTGCCCCACCAGACCAAGGTGGGGCACCAGTTGCTGTCATTGGGGCAAGCCTCTCGTGGTTACTGAAAATTCTTTGCTCCCGCGTGCCACAGCCCCACCTGGTGCTTGCACTTGCTGCCAACACTGACCCTGCTTGTACCCGTTGCCAGCGCCTGGCACCAGCCCCGATCACTAGGCACTGTCAGCAGGTACAAACAGTGGCTGCCAGCCCCAATTGCCCCTCAGGGCTTCTACAATTCCCCCTGTTCTTGAGGGGAGATCAGGGCAGGAGCCACCACTCGCACTGCTGCTGGTGCCAGCCCCAATCATTTCATGCAGTCAGCGAATGTGCACAGGGTCAATGAATGGGAGCGGCATTGGGAGTGGGGCTGCCAGAAAACAGGGGACCAGGGGCCGTGGTGGGAGGGGCTGGGCTGGGGCATGAAGGATGGGCTAAGACCCACCCCTGAGCCCACCGCAGCCTCACAGCCTACAGTTCCTTTCAAAGTGCATGAATTCATGCACTGGGCCCCTAGTTGTTTGATAATATGACTTATGTCAACTCAACTCAAAGCTTCCTAGAAATACAAACAACAGTTTATAGTTTAACATTAAGTACATGATCTGATTTCCATGTTGCAATAAAAAATGATAAATAATAGAAGAGGCTACTAAGAATGATTTAAAATTTCACAGAAAGGCATTTTGCATTAGATGCACACCTCAAGGCATATAATTCCATCCACTGAAGCTTTCAACACTTTTAAAGATTCCTTCCACAAAAGATTTAATGTGATGTGATTTACCACATTAATCAATGGATTAACTCTCAAAGTTTAAAAGCACAAGATTCCCAGTCCATTTAGAATTTCTCTGATCAGGAAAGCAAAAAGAGCACATCAAAGGCAAATAATGTGAGTGAACCCAGCTGGAAAACCATTACAATACATTACATAGAAAAGTCTAAGTAAATTATATACATATATATCTCAGCATACCTATCTATATCTACATATATGTGTGTATATATACAGTATATGTGTGTATGTGTATGTGTATGTATGTGTGTGTGTGTGTGTGTGTATGTGTGTGTGTAAAAACCACATTGAATCCTACTATAGTACAGAAAATTTACCTTTTTTGTTGTTGTTGTTCCAAGGTTCCAGGTTAATAACCCAAACCCTGATTTTACTGAATTGAGTTCAGTATAAATTTGAGTTGAGTATAAATTGAGTTGGCCCTTAGCTTAAGTGACTCCTTCCCAAGAAAACGTTAATACCTTCTTTAACTAGGTCTTCTCTGATTAATTTCTATCACTGCAACCTGTTTATTGCTTCCTATGATTTATCATTACATGAAAGTATTGTTTATTTAATGTTTGTCACCCAGTTTCATGTGCACTGGTACCATATATGTTTAGTTAACCTCAGCACATCAAGTATCTACCACAGCACCTAGCACACAGCAGGTACTCTGTGTAGGTCAATAGGGATAAAACTTCTGCAAGAGGTTGGTCTAGACAAATTTGCCAACATCACCATTTAAGACATCATGTCTTATCACTGGGCAAAAGGAGAGCAGCACAAACTCATCAAATACAGGTATTTGAGTTAATCCCACTCCTTGTATTTTATATTCTATTTTTTACTATTTTACTCCTTATCGTTTCTCTAACCTTCCTTTGTTAATGCAGTTTTTTTTAAAAACAACAACAACAACAACAACAACAAAAAAAAAAACACTGGAATGGTAGTGCCTTATGGAATAGATTTGTAAAGCTTATTACTAAATGACTTCCATAAAAGCATTTCTACCTATGGGGATCTTAATAAAAGGATAGATTCTTACATGCCCAGTTAATGAAAATTGACTTCCAGAGCAAATCAGTGAGGTGTGGAGTTGAAGTACGTGCTGAAATAAGCATTGATATTGTCTTAAGGACAGCCAAGTGGCTAGGCCTTCACTTGAATTCGTATCTCAACTTAGAATAAACGCATGCCTTTTTAATTTCCAACACTATAAAAGGTTCATGAACTAAAGCAAAAGAACTCCAGCTGCTTATACCCAATTATTGAAATTAAACAAAAAAATATAATTTGTGTGGAACCAAAAAGAACATATATAACAGTCCCACATCCAAAAAGTATGCTAACACAACTTTTCAGTAGTTTACGAAACATCAGAAAAAATCTGTTTTGCAATCAGTGATTGTACAGCATGATGTAAATTTGGCCTTGAAACAGGTACATAGTACAGACTGATGTTCTGATCCTGAATGAACTCAAACTGAGTTTTAAGAAGTCATCTTAAGCTCCATGAATTACTTCCTGCAAAACAACTTCCAAGTCATTTGCCAATATTTTTATAAAATTTTTACAATTGTAATTGATAAGTAAAATATGAGCAGTTACAGCAGGTTGAATAGTTGAATTTTTTCCAAAAATTTTATAGAGAAAGATCCCTGAGGACATTTTTGGTAGTAATCTTACAATGCTTTACTGCTTGGGAATTGGGGAAATTAATGCTTCAAGAATTGGTGCTTTAGTGATTTTTTTTTTCCAATTCAATTTCCTCCAATTCCCTAAGGAAATCAGAGAGTCTAATATAAATGAATATCTTTTTTGACATGTTAGATGAGTAATGACAAACAAGTTGTTAGTTTCTTTTTACCAGTTTATCACAACAAGATGGACTTTATGAGAAATTTTAAAAACTCTAAATAACATTTGATTAAAAAATAAATCATATAGTTATTGGCAGTGTCAAGAACTATAACTGATATTTAAGGAAGTACTTAGGACTCAGAAGTCAAACAGAATCTATTGTCCCATTTAATTTCCTTCATACATTTTTCATTCTCTAAAATGCTCTTGTTTATTTATTAGTTAATTGTCTTATAATTGTATTGCCCCTTCTACCTCCCTACCAATCACAATACCCTCAAAAGATATATCCAGGTTTTAACATCTAGTAATGGTGAATGTACCTTATTTGAAAATACTCTTTGTAGATGTAACTAAGTTAAGAATCTTCAGATGAAATCATCCTGGATTTAAGGTGGGCCCTACATTTGGTGACTGGTATTCCCATAAGAGAAAGGAGAGACAGTTTTGAGACCCAGAGGGCATTTGGGAGGAGAAAATATGAAGATGGAGACCTAAAGGGTAGTGATGCATCTACAAGCCAAGGAACATCAAAAGTGTCCCTAAGAATTTCTTCCTAAGATCCTCTAGACCAGTGGATCTCAACCTTTCTAATGTAGCGACCCTTTAATACAGTTCCTCATGTTGTGGTGACCCCCAACCATAAAATTATTTTCTTTGCTACTTCATAACTGTAATTTTGCTACTGTTAATGAATTGTAATGTAAATATCTGTGTTTTCTGATGGTCTTAGGCAACCCTGATAGAGGTTCTCAACCATTGGGAAACAGAGATATTTACATTACAATTCATTAACAGTAGCAAAATTATAGTTATGAAGTTGCAACGAAAATAATTTTATGGTTGAGGGTCACCACAGCATGGGGAACTGTATCAAAGGGTTGCTGCTTTAGAAAAGTTGAGAACCACTGCTCTAGACAGTATCTTGATTTTGGAAATCTGCTCTCCAGAACTGGAAAAGTATAAATTTCTGTTGTTTTAAACCACCAAGTGTGTGGTGATTTGTTGCATCAAAGGAAATTAAAATAAAAGCAAACTGAGTCCAGCCAGGAGGAGCTCAGTGGTTGAGTGTTGACTCAGGAACCAGGAGGTCATTTATTCAATTCCCAATAGGGGCCAGGATTGTGGGCTCCATCCCCAGTAGGGAGTGGCTCCATTCCCAGAAGGGAGTGTGCAGGAGGCAGCGAATCATTCGATGGTTCTCTCTCATCATTGATGTTTCTGTCTCTCTCTCCCTCTCTCTTCCTCTCTGAGATCAATAACAGCAAACTGAAATCACAATTATTAACTTACTTTTTTTTACAATGGCATAAAGGAAGAAAGACACATCTTTGACTGGCCATTCATCATTGTGTGATGAAAAGAGACTATATAATTCAATTTCACGAGGAACATTTTATAATAAACACTAATGAAAAATCATAAAGTAATGGAAGTCACAACATGGTTAGGTAATGGATGGATGAGGCAGTGGTGCCAGATGTCTGACTTCAAATCCTGGTCCAACCCTTACTAGGTGAACTAGGACATGATATTTGATCTCTCTGACTCCCCTCGGGAAAATGAGAGTAATTAGTATTTACCTGCTAAAGTGACAGTGCAGATTAATGTGAATAAAAATCAGTGCCTGAAATTCAGAAAGTGCTAGTGAATATTTATGAGCACCTTAATCATAGCTTAAGAGAACCCAGTTATGCAAATAGAGCAAGGGTTAATATTAGTTGAAGACAGCATGAAGGGGCACACTGAGAAATGTGTTCCTGATTTAAAAAGCTTTCCCAATTGAAACCACAAGTTTCAAAATCCTATGGCTTAGAATTTTTTTCCCTCCCTTTTTTCCTTTTTCTCTCTGCTAGATCTGTCTGAAAAGAAGTACCTTATACATGTTTATTCAAGTTTCCTTTAGCATTTCAATGATCTTGAAAAAAGGAACAAATGGGAGCAAGTAAAGTGTGGAAACTATAGTCTCTGTCTTCCTTCTGTGCAATGCTTAGCCGGGAGCATCGAAGGTACATTCCAAACCATTTCAGGCAACTCCTTTGTCCACAGATGTCCAGAGAGTTTATGAAACTCATCTAAGATAAGTAGGTCCTGTGAGGGCAAAGAACTCAGGCATCTTATAAAATACCATATACTGATGATATATACATATATGTTGGCATGGGTCTTGGACATAAAAACAGATAAAGGAATAATTGACAAGTTAGTCAGTGCAATCATTACTAGTCTTGTGTGTGTTCCACATCTCATTATGAGAGAGAATTAAATGTATGATAATATTATGTAAATATATTGACACACATGTTTTATGTAAATGTATAATATTAAATATTTTTAGGTTGAAGAGGTAAGCCCCAATATTGCTGGAAATGAATACCACCTCATTAAAATCTATGCAGATAACAAAGAGAATTTTATAGACCTAAAGTCACGTAGAATAGCAAATGTATTATAATGTTTTTTTCTCTATCTTTTTCTTGCTCCGTAAGATTTATCTTAAGAAGGTATTAGTAGAATATCATCTATTTCCAGAAATGCCAGACCCCCTTTTAAATTCCATCTGCAAGACACATGTAGTCATCTCTAATTTCTTTCAGAGGGAATCAGCTTGTTTCCATATTCCAGAAACTAAGTTGAGGAGGTTGGAGGGAGTGGTAGGTGGTAGAAAAGTCAGCCAAAATGAGCAATTTCAACTTATTTTGATTTTTTTTCTGTGTAAATGTGGTGGCCAAGACCCAAACAGTTCTGGTTTTCCCGCCAGCGTGCAGTTTTTCCATCACTCCTCTCTGGCTAGAACTTTGATTCCTGAGCATCCCTTGCAAGGTCATTTATCATCAGGTGTTTAACATCCCATGGAGAGCTCTATTTTTGGGCCCCACTAAAGGAAGTTAAGGAAAAATAGACAACTTTACTATATTAAGTTTAATATGCATGATTCTACTCTTTGCTACTTTATCTAACATTTGTCTTCCTGCAAAGTCACTTTAGGTACACCATCAGTTCATAATGGTACCACATAAATCAATTCTTTTTACCCAAAGATTCAAGTTGGATAAGTGAAGGAAAGATTAGGCATCTGTATAGAAAATAATTTTACTAAATTGCATGAAAACTAAAGGATTCTCTTCATGTTTTATCATCCTTAAGTACTATAAGGAGCAAGAATAACTTTATTTGGAACCAACAGAAGTTATGAGTCCAGATCTCAGAAATATCAGGACATCGATAGAAGAATATTCATGGATAAGCATTAATATATCAGAACAAATGACCTGCAGAATCAGTATAATTTTCATTGTACCAAGAGTTACTTTACGTCCCACAGTATTCTTTCACACTTTCACCCTTACATAACAATTTTTTTTTTACTTGTTAGAATGCAGCTCTCCTTCTATAATGTGAGATATTTTATGTATTTATTTATAGACATGTGTTTATATAGATATATGTTTGAAATATAAAAGACAAAATATTTGGCTTCCAATTAATCAGCAGGTTGCAAGCTCAGACATGTTTGCCAAAGAAAACTTTCCCCTTAGCTAAGTTTCTTAGTTAGAAGAGACAGAAAGTAAAACTTTAAAAATAGGCTGAGCTTTTTCAGAACATTGACACCACCAATCAGCTGTGAAGCTTATAACAAAAGCAAGAATTCATAGTGCCCCATTCTTTGTTCCCCATGCATCTCCTATGAGTGTGTGTTCTTTTCTTTCTGAGTAGAACAATGTAACAGCATAGCATGCATTTTTAAAACTTTTTCTCAGATGCTAGTGGCAAGCTTCATGTTGTCATTAATATTGTCTCGCTGGATTCTAATCTGTTTATTTCAGTGTAGAAGGGTTTTCGTTGTTGTATGGCCACTGAACAGTTCTTTTTTATGAAATTCACTTGTATCTTGATCTCTTTGGTGATATGGTTACATCTAAGAGACTTCATCCCCAATTTTAACATCTCTATTTGCTCCTTTTATTTTTATTATCTTTTTTTAATTTATTGTCTAAAGTTTTACATATGTCTCTTTTTTTCCCCAATTGATCCCTCCTCCCAGCCATTCCCACCCCTGGCAAACCCCCACCACCCCAGTGTCTGTGTCCAATGGTTATGCTAATATGCATGCTACAAGTCATTATTTGCTTTCTTTCCATAATATTTACTCTCTATCCCCTTTCCTTATTATTTACCTCTTGAACAGTTCTTTGGAATAACATTCCTAATGGAAAGATTAATGGGGAACAAATGTCCTTTTTAAAACAAAGTCTAAGCTCCATACATAGGATGAATAATAAGATTTATCACAGATTAGTTTTATGCTACTTTGATCAAAGAAGAGGTTTGGGATATTTTATGTTGCAGTTTAACTTCAAAACACACTTACTTCCTATAACTATATATCTGTATAGTTTAATCTTACTATTTTTTTAAACATCTGAACTTTGAAAGTTCTAAAAATGTTTCTTCTAATCGGGATGACTTTAAGTAGAAAACTAGTTGGTTATTATGAAAAAAATTATATGTAATACTGAATCTTTTTAAAAAGTCCATTCAAAAGAAGCACCTATAAGCGATAAAGCTGGAATAAATCACTTGACCTCCCAGACTCTCAGTCCTCTTGTCTGTAAAATGAGCTGATTGAACCAGCTTTAAGATCCCTTCCTACCTTAACAGTCTATTAGATCAGTGTTTCTTCCCTAAAATATTTGAATTCTAGAAAAGCATCCATGCACCGTAGTTACATATTAAAATCTTAAAGTAGATTGTTTTATTTTATTTTTTAATCACTCAACTCTTTAATCTGTCCCTTGTCACCCAAATCGAAATACATTTTCTGGAATATTGTGATGCCAAGCAAACCTGAAATATAAGCTGCTGACCATCATGAAGGTAAGCATTCTCTAAAAACTTTCATTTGCTTTGCTTTATTGAAGCTTCTAAATCCTAAAATAACATAACAGAAATCTAATCTGAAGATGAAAAGAGGGAAGATATGTAAGGGTCCTCAAGGGAAAAAAACTTCAAAGTAAAACTAACTATGGACCAAAACATGTAATATTATAGAAAATGAATAATAAATACAATAGGATAAAAGCTACTACGTTATTTGTTTCCAAATAATTCACTTATGAAATTAAACTGGTAAGACTAATATTTCAGAAACAGAAGAAAAAAACCTTCTCAGAAGTCAAAATAACATTTTTTCATACTTCCAACATTTCGATGATAATAAAATTATACTACATGAATGGAAGACTTTTGCCTGTATATGTGTAACTTAATAATTTTATTGCAAATGACAAGAGAAACCTTAAAAGCATTCCAGCTGGTTAAAGAACACAGTTTGTAGCCGAACTCTGCCTTAGGAGCACAGTTTGTCAGGAAACTTCCCGGGTTCCTCATCCAGCAATGTACTTAAGCATGTGACTTTTATGTGGTTGCATAGCTTCCCACAGTGTTTTCATAGCTTGTAAAATGCTTAGGAAGTGTTTATAAAAATTGCTTAAAGAAATTGGGCCACAAAGAACTTAAGCCTCATGATAGCCCAGCTTGCACTTCATTCTCAAGGAAGAAATATTTTCATTGCAAATGCATGGGTAACATCTGTATTTCAGGTTCTCTTGGAAGAGCAAATAAGAGGTGGTGCTGCCCATTGTGTATTATTTGGCTGTCACTCTGAAATATGTGATGCTCCAGTTACTCTTCTCATGAAATCATGCACACAAGTGGATGCTCCCTCTTTCCCCTAACTTCACCCTCCTTGTGTTGGTCATTCTTAGTTATCGGACCATGCTGGAAAGACATTATGTCATGCCTAATAACATCTGCAAAGAACCCCTTGGGAATCCATTGCATCAGCTGTCAAAACCAAAGTGTGCTCTTGGATCTGAAGTCCACTCCTTATAAGAGCTGACCTTTAGCCCAATAGCATTTGAATTTTTGTTTTTCACATAGGCTGATAGGGGATACATGGCCAGAGACGTATCACAAACAACATCTTAGTTTATAGCCGTCTGGAGAATCATTGAATCGAGCAACAGCAAAACATTGTGAGTATCAGCTTGCCTTTTCTGTTTGGTTTTGGTTTTTATAGGATAAAGGGCGGTACTGAATAATTTGAGTTTAATTGAATGTTCATTCTTTCCTCTGAAATGCACGTTTAGAGCTCTACACTTGGGTCTTATGCTGAACCTTATGTAATATAACTGTCATCAGTGCAGCCTAATAAACACACAACATATTAGGTGTATGTGTATAAATCCATTACTATAAACTGAGGAGGAAACTGTCAGACCAGCTCCAACACAGCTGTCTCCTTCTTGAAGGACACACTCCTAGCAAAGGTTCCATAGAGAAGATAATATCCAGTCTTTCTTTGTCAGTTATTTATTCAAACAGCCTATTAAAATGTGTACATTTTCCTTTAACTATGCCAGGTCAATAATTTGGGAAGAAAATTAAAAGATATATAAAGTCTGCTACAATCTGTACTTGACAATTAAAAAGTTGTACATAGGCAACACATGGTTTTTATAAAAATAGACTTGTAACCTGCCTATTTCGGATATTTAAATTAAAGGAGAATTCCAGAGCAGATCACTGTCCTGGTTATTAGCCTTAAAAGAAGAAACAAACCCTATCAACATGTAGGAGGTGTCTTTCTTTTAAACTGATGCACTTAAAGAGCCAAACAATTAGGGGAGAGTGTGGGAACCAAGGGTCATAAGTCCCTACTTTATGATGTATATACGAGGTTAACTATAGACTGTATTGTCTGTATTCAGTCATGGCTCATTACCACATGTCTGTTGGAATTTGCCCTTTGGGAAAAATTTTTTCAAAATCTTGTTAGGCACATGGTACATTTCCAGTCTCCTGAGGAAAGGACTGGCTCTCACTCCCAAGTCCTCAAAACCCTGAAACTGTAATACTATAAGTTACCTTCAAAAACTTGAGAAAAATGTGGATACCATGCTAGAGGGGTTAGATGTGAAATGTGTAACCTAGAAGGCCTATCCATATAGTTTAGCAGAAAAAAAGAAAAATGAAGTCAATCTGTGGTAAAAGAAACAGTTGATTTATGGGATATATTCGCAATTAATTGTTCCAGCATTCAGCTTTATTATTGTATAACTTAAGTAATACGAGATTTTTATGTACCTCTTTCAGTGTAAACAAGTAAAATGGGCCAGAGGTCAGCAAGTATTTTCCAACTTCTTCCTTCTAAAAGAAGAAACGTTTAGACAAACACAATGCAAATCAAAACTCACCCTTTAAGGACATTTTCCCATTCTGGGACTTGGTTATCACCGCTTACATCAAGGCAGAGCCAATAAAGCCAGGCCTGTTCCCAGAAAGAACATCAGCAGGAGTCACACTCAGCTTATTGTCCTGGTCACTGCTTTGGCCTGTGGGAACAGGCACAGCATGATTGATCCAAGACTGAGATAAGACCTACCAGAAATACTTCACTTCCAAAGTCAGGAGGTAATTTTGCCAAATGGGAAGAAACAGAATATTTCTCATGTTGTTTGACAAAAGAAAAAGGCCCTGGGATGACCTGTTGTGACCACACTAGCTTGCAAAGCATTCTGTGCCTTCACAAATTGTGCTAATGGGGATAAAGTGGGGGGAAATGGGTGCAGGCCAGTTCACTAAGGTTCCATGTTAGGAAGAAGGAGAAAGGCACAGGAATTTCACAGGGGAGTGCCCATTCTCCAACCAATCACAGCAGCTTCCGTTTTTCTATTTTGTTTGTTGTACTGAAGTCCACCAGCTGACTATCAGCCCTGGTACTTAGGAGGGGAAAAAAAGTTGTAGAGATGGTTCTGGTGGGGACAGCTGAGTCAGCCCAGGCACATAACTCTAATATAATTCTCAACATCTTTCTTGCCATAAAATTATTTTAGAGAGCAAAGAATCAAGAATATTCTGGAAATCATTAGAGCTGCTGTGAACTCAATAGAACTTGTCTTTCCATTTCAGAATTGTTACAACAGTGACCAGTGAGAGAGAATAAGAAACAGGAATCAAGTCCCAGGCTTTGGAAATAAATGAGCAAAGTACAGGCTCTACTATTCTGCTTGAAGTTCAAAACTGGGCACCAATCCTACAGGGAAATATAGCAAGAGACGAGGTAACTAGGTGGAGTACAAATAGAAAATCAAGATATAAACAAGCCAATGTGGAAAGCCAACCCATAAATTAGAAAGGATGCTAGAAAGTGTAGGATACAATTTCTCCTACATAATGTATAATGTAAATATGATTTATATGATTTAAGAAAAGCTCAAGAAAGTTTGGTTTAGATTTATGATTAGTTTTCCTCTTTGCTATTTTTTTTTTTTTTTTTTTTTTTTTTTAGAAATGCCTGTCACTCTGATTTCTACCCTCTATTTCTATTGACTTTTCATCTCATTGGTTTTAGATTTTTTTTTTTTTTACCATTTCTTCTTCCTTCTATGACACTTTGATTCCAGATAGTATTGTTTCTAATGTTTGGAATGCCTAAAATTAGCCAGCACTGTATATCTCACATTCCCAGGGCATTAATTTCCAGCTGCTTAGATAGGTAAATAATGTAAACAATAATGCACAGCACTTATTTTTTTATTTAACAAATACATTGTCCTTTTTCTTCTAAAGAAATTTAGAGCAATGTTGGTGTGTTGCTAGTGATTACTTTAATGTTTTACTGGCTCAACATAATTTCCCATTCCACTCACACATCCCTCTCCTTGCAAAAGGGAGGGTGGGGTGGCATATGATCAAGTTTGATCCAATAGTAATATAACATCTTCACACAATGATGGAGTTATTATAGACTTAGGACCTAAGCTTGCCCAATCAGAATCTTGTCAGAGATACTTTAGCTATAGTTGTTGCAAAAAATCTTCTATTTAGAAGAGAATTTCTGGTGATGTAGACTCTTTGTTTTTCTGCTTCATGATGAGAACCTATGCACAGGAAAAAGAGGCCAACACAGGTATAAACAGTGAGAAGCCAAACCAAGAGATGCCATGAGAACATCATTTGAGCCCAGATTCCAGCCAATTACATTAGCCAATAAACATTGTTCTTTGCATAAGCTAGTTTAAATTTGGTTCCAGTCACTTACAACTGAAAGAGCCTTGTGATATATAAATGTCAAACATGATTAATGGGAGCACAGTTGATAGTAATACAAAGTCTTGGCTTTGGGGGGCAAGGTTAAAATATGTACACAGATAATAATTTAATATTAAAAATTTACAATTAGAAAATTAAAATATTAAAAAATTAAATTAAAAAAAACAAAGTCTTGGCTTAATAATAAATGATCAGTGCATGCTGTTCACATTTTCTAAAAATTCTTTTTTATTTTAATTAATCTTATTTTATTTTATTGTTGTTAGTATTACAGATGACTCCCATTTTCTCACTTTTTGCCCCCCTCCACCAAACCCCTACCCCATCCCTCTAGAAATTCTTGATGTTCTGTGTCTGTATTGTTGCATATGCTCAGCAAGGTTGGTGAACATAGTAGTTACTATTGTTTATAGAAGGCTGTCTAACCTATAGATTTCTTGATTTTATATAATTTTATACAGCATTCAGGATCATGGATTTAGAATTTAGAAAGATACATATCTTCTTGATGCCTAGATGCTATACAGTAGTGGACATGGCATGAGTAAATAGTGAAAGTCACATTCTGGTGAAGTCTGAGGTAAAATATTATGTCACACATTAGAAGTATCTTTTTCTGTATCTTCTATCAAATGACAGGAGCCTCTGTGAGTTCAATTTTCATCTAAAAACTATTTTCATCTCCAAAATTAAATATATTGAATATAAAGCACTATCCAATTATATTGTAGTTCCAATATCAAGTTCATTCATTCACTGAAAAAAAATATATTTATTGATGGCTTACTACATACCAGTCAGTGTATCATATGTCATGGATTGCAGTTGGGAACATAAAGTTCAGGCCAGTGATGAAGGCAGACAATAAACTCATAAGTAAATAATTAACTTGGGGTAATAGTAAATATTGTAAGAAAAATAAGTCAGGTAAGGAAATAGGGAGAGGAAGGCTTCCCTGAAGTGGTAATTTAAAAAGATATCTGAAGGACTTTGAAGAGCAATGTGGGAAAGAGTAGGAAATTAGAAATGTAAAAGTTTGGGAAGGTGTGACCTTGACATAGTCAAGAAATAACAAGAAGCCCAGGCCTGAGGAAGCAGAATGCCAAGGGCCTCATAGTCGTTGATAAGAATGTGGATTTTATTTCATGAATAATGCTAAATCACTGAAGTGTGCTGAGTGGAAGAGTAGCATAATTAGATTTAAAATTTTTACAGGTCATTTTAGGAGCTGGAGAATGGCAGCACTTATAGAATCAGGGAATTAATAGAAGCCAGTGAATGAGCTATTACTGTAGCCAAGTAAGTCCACTCACAGGCTTGAGAAAAGATGATAACAATGGAGTGTTGAGAAGAAATGGTTTAGGAATATAATTTCAGGTACAGTTTAGAGAACTTCCTAAGATTGAAAGAGGGAAAGGAAAAAACAACACATACCACAAAAACACAAAACATCAAAGATAAATGCCAATGATATTTCAGATAAGGGTTTAATCTCCAAAATTTACAGAGAATGCATGCAATTTAACAAAAGGAGGATAAATGATACAATCAAAAAATGGGCAATGGACTAGACCAGTGGTCAGCATACTCTTTAATCAACAGAGTTGCAAACCACGGCTTGTGAGCTTCATGTAGCTCACAAGCCACATTTGCTGACCACTGGACTAGACACTTTTCGAAAGAGGACATACAGAAGGCCAAGAGACATATGAAAGCATGCTCAAAGTCACTAATCATATTAGAGAAATGCAAATAAAAACAAAGAGATACCATCTCACTGTCAGAATGGCTATCATCAACAAACGACAAGTGTTGGCTAGGATGTGGAGAAAAAGGAACCCTCATGCACTGCTGGTGGGAATGCAGACTGGCACAACCACTGTGGAAGACAGTATTGAGTTTCCTCAAAAAGTTAAAAATGGAATTCCAATTTAACCCAGTAATCTCACTTCTATGATTATATCCGAAGAAACCAGAAACACCAATCAGAAAGGATATATGCACCCCTATGTTCATAGCAGCACAATTTACAATAGCTAAGATTTGGAAACAACCTAAGTGTCCACCAGCAGATAAGTGGATTAGAAAACTGTGATACATCTGCACAATGGAATACTATGCAGCTGTAAAAAAGAAAGAACTCTTACCATTTGCAACAGCATGGATGGACCTGGAGAGCATTATGCTAAGCGAAATAAGCCAGTTAGAGAAAGATAAATGTCACATGAACTTACTCATATGTGGAATCTAGTGAACAACACAAACTTATGATCAAAAATAGATCCAGAGACATAGAAGAATCCATAAACTATTTAAAAGAGAGAGAATATTTCAGCAAAAGCCAGAACAAATCAATGATGATAACTCAGACAAGACATGGCATCTATCTCACCCCATGTACCACTCAATGACTGAAAATATAGAAGCCCCAATTCCCTACTCCACTCTCACTGAAAAACCTAGACAAAATTTTGGAATAATGTAAAAAGACCCAAACAAATGTTAATTTCATGATGCAGTTGAATAAAAGCTTGCTACAATTCCGTTACAGGAAAAAATAAAGATATCTCTAAGCCTATGGACTTAGATTTATGATTTCTAAATAGGGCAGAAATTGTTTCAGAGATCATTGGTATGGACTTTGGAGAGCTAGAAGAAGAGGGCTCACTGAAATATGTGAAAGCCAAGTAAACATATATTTCTTTATCACATTTGACCAATGATTTCAGTGCTTTCAATGGAGTTTAAAAGTAATTGCCAATCTCTAGTATTTAACTAGTAGCAGAAACACATATAAAGCAAATTAGATAATCATTTTAATATTCACTTTAAATTGAACAGTATACCAAACAGTATAACTACAAATCTTTAATGTAGGTTAAGTTATTACCAATTAATTTATTTGTTTTATGAGATCAAGAGTTAAAAGCAAACAAACAAAAAAGCCTTTCCACATTGTCATGTTATGCATTGGGAACAATGGCTGTCACAAGGCTGTTGCTCAGGAAACATAGCTAAGATAAGTAGTATCACTTATTAAATGTTAATACATGGCATAACAGCAAAATTTTATTTGTAAATATATAGTTATATACCGTATATCACATTGCTCTCAAGTATTCCAGTGTGTGAGTATTTTATTTTTTTTGAGTATTTTCTTCCAATTCCTTTAAGAACCATGTTTGCATTTATCTGTTCATTATAAGGAATGAACATAGATTCAGATGTTAATTATATTCTAGGATGAAACATACTCGTTTTGGTATATAACAATATAAAATTATGGCTTGTAATCGTTTAGTAGAAAAATATGGTGGAATTCACTTGCATATAGAAATGCTTAGGACTTTTACTCAATAATTATTCATAAATTTGAAGAATTTTTCAAGGAATGACCTAAAAGCATGGGGTGGTATCAGAAGCTATGACTTCTCATTGCTTTTTCTTCCATTATTTTCTTGTATTAAATGATATGGAACTTCCTAAGGAATTTCTGTGAGTTCATGATTGTTTTGTGAGTATGTGTTTTATTGATTCCATAATTCATTTTTATATCATAAAATGTAGAATCAAATATGCAGTCTTAACACAATATCTAAAAAAGAAAAAAAGGAAAGGAAAGAAGAGAAGAGAAGAGAAGAGAAGAGAAGAGAAGAGAAGAGAAGAGAAGAGAAGAGAAGAGAAAAGAAAAAAGAAAAGAAAAGGAAAGAAAAGAAAAGAAAAGAAAAGAAAAGAAAAGAAAAGAAAAGAAAAGAAAAGAAAAGAAAAGAAAAGAAAAGAAAAGAAAAGAAAAAGAAAAGAGCAATTCCAGGGTCAGCATAATGAAAGGAGATTATTACCAAAAATATTTAAGGAAAGGGTAGTATTTGACCCTCTGCAATAGTATCATGGATAATCATCTGTGGACAAACTTGGAGAATGTCAAAAATTTTACAGGTTTTCCATCATAAAAAAAAAAAAAGCAAGAAGTATACTTTATTTATTCAGGAATATGAATGCAACACTAGTGCTCTTGATCACAAGTGCTATTGAAGTCTGACCCAAAGTCTCATTACATTAGGTTATAATATTTAGGCAATTGACATGGAATATTTCAAGTTTTCATGTGAAACTGCCAATACCTGGATCCAGATGGGATGGCACTCAATTTCATAAGACAGTTCTGATTCCCTCAGAAAATGGCTTTGGAAAATTTAGCACTAGCTCTATCATTTTTTTAAACAAATATCAGATGGTGGCTTACTAACTTTGGGGCAGGTTTCATAAGAAATATTTTTAAAGTTACTTTGATTCATCATGATAAGAATATCCGATATCTTTGGTAATTATCTGCCCAGCAAGCCTTTGTTTCAGTCTAATTTACCTTTTGGAAACTAGCTTTCCCCCAATTCAAATGACTTTAATATAATAGATATTTCCACTATCTTTTTTCACATCTGCCAAACTGAGAGGTAGTGATCTGGATCTGATCCATCCCAAGGCTTAACTGCTCCTCTTTTATAGATCTCAGAGACTATTCCATATGCTTACCATACATTTTTTTTTATTATTTAACTTGGCCAAAGAACTCCAATTTATACAATACACAATAATCTAAATCAACTTGGGTTTTATTCCTAACCATTTATGAGTATTGTCATAAATGCAACAGTATTCTGAACTATGTTGCCTAAATACATTTGACTGGACTAATACTTGGGTTTGAATGACTATTACCTGCATGAGCAAGGTGTTGAAATATATGAACCAAACTATAGTTCATCTGGAACATACATTTTCTGTATCCTGCTCTCCTGACATGCTACAAACAGCTTTATATTAGAACATGCACTTCTCATTTTTCTTACATGTGGTGATACAGTCTCACCTGCAAAGGCATTTTCTAGGCCCATTATAAATATTAAATTTTGTTCAGTCAAAAGACATTGTAATAATAATGCCTTCAATTTTACAACAATTCATATTGTATAAGAAAAATTTTAATATATCATTACTCTATTGTTAATATCACTTAGGTGAGAAAATTGAGGCTTGCAGAGGTTAAATTAATTTCCCAGTCATGCAGTTGGTAAATGTCAGAACTGGGACTAGACTCAAGTTTTCTAATTCAAAGTCCAGAGCTCATTTTTAAACTATCATAACAGACTCTGTCTAGAAGACCTCATTGTAAATGTTACCTAAATAGTGTTATTAATATGTCTTTTAAGGAAACCCCATATTGGAGAGTTGATAGATATATTTCAGATGTAAAATATTGGCAGCAAAAATTTAATCACAAGATGTAATTGTGCTTGTATGCATAATAAATATCCTGTTAAAAGGCCTAAATCTCTGAAGAATGACCAATATGTGGTTTACAAGTCTACTTTTAATAATCTTATAAAATCTCATAGGGATATTGCATATTTTGTCTATTTTGTTTCTCTGAGATAAAAACCTCTAACCCTGCACACCTATGAAGTAGAGTGATTATCACCAGTTTAACTCAAAGGACTCCTCTAATCTTAGGCCATAAATATCGTTAAGGCTGTGCGGATATAGCAGTGAATCAAATACATAAAAATAAACCAAACTCACTGGATTTGTAGAGTTTATAAACTAATGAATAAAAACCAATTTGTATTAAATTACTATTATTATAGATACTACCTGTTTTCCAACCTTTTAAAAAAAAAATAGGATCTCACACATTTCTCTTAAAGATGCAATATTAGGTGGCAGAAAATAAAAGGCAAAGAATTAATGAAGTTCTCCAAACTGTCCATTTGCTGGAGCTAAAACAAGTTTGAGTTTATCTTATCCAAATTCAGAAGAAAAAAAAAGATTTTTCAATTTAAGAGCACTACTATCAAACCTCACCAGAAGCCCGTGATACTCCTTCCACCTCCCTCTGCTTCTAGAGTGGTCAGGCTGAAATGTTCCTGAGACCAAGAACCCATAGCTAAAAGACACACTAAAAAATTCAGATTTGAAATATATATATTCTTTCCTATTGTTAAAATTCATTTTTGCCCTTATGGTAGTTATATTATTATTAGAGGCCTGGTGCATGAAATTCATGCAGGGGGGAGTTCTCCTCAGCCCAGGCTGCACCACATCTAATCCAAGACCCCTTGGGGGATGTTCAACTGCCAGTTTAGGACCAATCCCCGCAGTCTGACATCCCTTTCATAATCCAGGATCACTGGCTCCTAACTGCTCACTTGCCTGCCTGCCTGATTGCCCCTAATTGCCCCCCTGCCAGCTTGATCATCCCTAACCATCTCTGCCTGCTGGCCTGATTGTCCCTAACTGCCCTCCCACTGGCCTGGTTACCCCCAACTGTCCCCCCTGCTAGCACAGTTGCCCCCAACTGCCCCCTCCCCACTGGCCTGGTTGTCCCTAACTGCTCCCCACTAGCCTGGTTGCCCCTTACTGCCCTCCCTGCTGGCCTGGTTGCCCCAAACTGACCTCCCTTGCCAGCCTGGTCATCCCTGCTGTTCAGTCATTTGGTTGTCCCTCACTAACTTCCTCTGCTGACCTGGTCGCTCCTAACTGCCCCTCCCTCCCGCTGGCCTGGTCATCACTCACTGCTCCCCCTGCCAGCCTGGTTGCTCCCAACTGCCCCTCCCAGCCCCCCACCAGCCTGGTCACCCCACACAGCCTGCTGTTCAGTTGTCCATCTGGTCATTTAGTTCGTGACAGCTCCTGGCTTTTTATATAAAAGAATTTTTAAATTTATGTAATTAACTTACTGTTCTTTTATCAGTTATCAATTACTGAGTAACAAACTAACCAAAAATTTAATAGCTTAAAAAAAAAACAGCCCAGCTGGTGTGGCTCAGTGGTTGAGCATCAACCTACCTATGAACCAGGAGATCCCTGTTCAATTCCTGGTCAGGGCACATGCCTGAGTTGCAGGTGTGAATCCCAGTGTGAGGTGTGCAAGAGGCAGCCAGCCTATTAATGATACTCTCCCATAATTGATGTTTCTATCTCTCACTCCCTCTCCCTTCCTCTCTGAAATCAATAAAAATATATTTTAAATAATTATTTATCTGAAGTTTGTGTGCCAGCACTTTGGGCTAGGCTCACCTGGAAGGTTGTATACTGACTTCAGCTGGAGGTCACATCTGTATTTGTGGGAACTGATAAATTGCCTCAGGTTGACTGTTGTTTTTCTTCTGAAACACCAGGTGCACCTAGAAAAGATGTCTCTCACCATCCATTTGACTAACTTAGATTTTTCATTTCATCTGGTAGCACTCACAAGATTCTGAAGAGTAGCAAGAAAGGGCAAGCACCGATGTGCAAGCCTTTTCAAACCCCTGCTTCCATGATGTTTTTTTTTGTTTGTTTGTTTTTTGTTTTTTTAATATATTCTATTGATTTTGTACAGAAAGGAAGGAAGAGAGATAGAGAGTTAGAAACATCAATGAGAGAGAGTCATCGATCAGCTGCCTCTTGCACACCCCCTACTGGGGATATGCCCGCAACCAAGGTACATGCCCTTGACCAGAACAGAACCCAGGACCTTTCAGTCCCCAAGCCAACGCTCTATCCATTGAGCCAAACCGGTTTCGGCTTCCATGATGTTTTAATGTCCAATTGGACAACGCAAGTCACAAGCTTAGCCAGGATCTTGCAGGAAGCACTTCCAACAGGTATGGCTGAAAAGAGAAAGATTATTTATAGTTGATTTTCAACCCACCAAAGCTCATTTATTTGTTAGTTGGTTGGTCTATTTTTAATGCCAGACAGGTTAGGTATGTTTTATGTGAGATCTGGTACCAGGAATCCACTGTTGAATAACAAATTATCCCCCAAAACTTTAACAGCTTAAAACAACAATCCATTACTTATCTAAGGCATGAAAATCAAAAAGCAGGGCTATGTCCTTTTAAATTGTCAATTTAGATGTGTACTCTTTTTCTAGTTTTTAAATCATTTTTTATTAAATGTATTGGGGTGACAATGGTTAATAAACTATTTAGGTTTCAAGTGTACAATTCTGACACAGTATCTAGATATTGCCTTGTGTGCCCCCTACCCAAAGTCAGATCTTTTTCCGTCGCTGTATATTTGACTCCCTTTACCCTTTATTACCTCCTTACTCCACTTCCCTCTGATAACTGTAGTACTGTTGTCTATGTCCATGAGTTTTTTTTGTTTGTTTAGTTGATTTTTGAATGTTCACTTGTTGCTTTCAGTTTTACATCCCAAATCTGAGTGAAATCATGTTGTTCTTAACTTTTTTCCTGTCTGACATATTTTGCTTAGCATGATAGTCTCAAGATCTGTCCGTGTTGTCTCAAATGGCAGTATTTTATCTTTGTTTTATGGCTAAGCACTATTCCATTGTATATATGTACTGTATTTTTTTTAATTCAATTATCAGAGAACACTTAGATAATTTCCATGTCGTGGCTACCTTGAATAGTGCTGCAATGAACATAACAGTGCATACATCTTTGTGAATAAATGTTTGTCCCTGTACATGAATTCATATTCCATTGAAAATTAGATGGGTTCATTCTAAGGATTTCAAAATTCCCTAAATTTATGAATACCATGTGACCATAATATTTTTTCCATAAAATCAAATATGCTCCACTGATCATAGCAGAGACAAGGGCTACTACTAAACTTAAAATCCCATTTTTAACTTATGCAAAATTTATATTTTCTGGTTAAGAAGAAAGATTTTATTTTTTTCCCCTCACACAAGGATATTTTCCCATTGATTTTAAAGATAATGGAAGAGAAAGGGAAAGAAACATCGATCTGAGAGAAACACATCAATCGGTTGCTTATTGCACACACCCTGACCAGGGCCTGGGCTGGGGAGAAGCCTGAAAGAAAGGTACTTAGCCTTGACTGGAATCAAACCCTACGGTTTGATTCACAGGCCCACAATCTATCCACTGAGCCAAACTAGCTAAGCAGGAAGGCTTTCTTAGAACACATCCCTCCTTTTCTTGTATACCATAAAACTAGTAATTGCCTTTCTTTTCAGTCTCATTTTTATGCCTAGATACTGATCACACACATATATACATAGGAAATTATACAACAAACCTATAATACTATTCTCACTTCAATTTTTTTTATTTCATTGGATAATAAGTAGTGTGAACATAATACTATAAGACAATAAAGAAGTTTAGTAATCCAATAGACTTATTAAATCAAATGCCTTTCTTTTTTCTAAGCATACAATTCACTGAAGGTTTCAGCAATCACCAATGACTATGTTTCATAACTTTTAGAATCCCTGAAAATACTTGAAACCAAGAATATTAAGTTCATAACTCCAAAGATTATATACTATCTTATTCCTCACAATCAAGAAAAAATCTAAAATATTTGAATATATATGTGTATATATATTTGTGTGTGTGTGTGTATATATACATACATATATAAATAGCAATATATGTACATCCATATATAGGCTCATTTTTAATAAATTGTATTGGTGTGACATTGGTTAATAAAATTATGTAACTTTTAATTGTACAATTCTATGACATGTCATCTGTATATTGCATTCTGTGCCACCACCCAAAGTCAGATCTTTTTCTGTCAGGATGTATTTACCTCTTTTACCCTTTACTACCCTCTACCTCACTTCCCTCTGACAGCTACCATACTGGCTCATATTTTAACACAGGAAGTTGTATTATATGACACATTAACTTGTTTTTAATTAAATTATGCCAGCATTATCTGAAGCCTCTGAACAGGTTCTAGCTACAAGGAATTTGTTCTGAAACTATTACCAAAGAAATACTTTGCCATACTATTCAAGTCTTTAATAATTTCCCCATGTTAACTAGTAGATCATTTACCTAACATATGCTCCCATATATGGCCTGTCTTTCAAGGACCCAAGCTCCTTACAAGTATCTATCAAAATAGTGTCCTTTGATAGTACTTTGGTAAATGTCTGTGACAACTCTACCCAGCATTAACCCCACAGTTACATGTATATTAAAAAATAAATAAAAAGAACTATTCAACTATTTATTCAGCATAAAATGTTATGAAACATTTCTCTGACACATTAAAAGAAAAAGTAAGTCTCATGCCGAAACCGGTTTGGCTCAGTGGTAGAGCATCGGTCTGCGGACTGAAAGGTCCCAGATTTGATTCCAGTTAAGGGCATGTATTGTACATTGGTTGCGGGCACATCCCCGGTAGGGGGTGTGCAAGAGGCAGCTGATCGATGTTTCTCTATCTCTCTCCCTTCCTCTCTGTAAGATATCAATAAAATATATATTTTTTTAAAAAGAGAAAAAAAAAGTAAGTCTCAACCACCAAACAAAAATGAGACAGTGGTAGCTGAAAGAGCAGCTTTGGTGGCCAGTAGAGAAGTCATAAAGGAAATGTCTGGGAAAGCACTTTGATCTGGGCTGAATGTGCCCGTGATGGTTAGCATGAGATTCTTCTTCCTTTATTTATATAGAATGGGAATTCGGGAAACTTCTCCACACTGTTGGTAAGTGGCGGGGGGGGGGGGGGGGGGGGCGGTTAGGAGTTGGGGGAAGGGAGGGGGGTGTTAGCAAATGAGAGCTAAGCAGAGTGAATTTTCTTTTCTGCCAGGCCATGTGGTCGTCTGCTTTCCAGTGTCCTTGATGAGCTGCACTTTCCCCCAGCAAGCTCCTATTTCTCTCCAGCAAGCTTCTTGAGTTATAGTCACATATCTACACCCTGCTGTTCTATAGAAATAATAAAGAAACACTGTAACGTGCTACATTTGGACAGCCTTCTCAGTGAGGCAAAACAGATGTCAAGAGAGAAGGACTATCAATCTAAAGCGAAAGTGAGATGGGAAATTTAAAATAAAAACTTCAAAATAAATCATTCACTAGGGAGTCAGTAGATGACAGAGTATGACAAAGTGGGGTGGCAGCTCCAGGGAGAAGATTCAAGTGAGACAGGCTCCAGATCCCATTTCAGAACCAGAGTGCCTTCAAAGTGTCACGAGAGCTTCACTTTAAACATGATCATGTGTGGATCCACAAAGGAATTGCAGGAGGTAGAAATTATTAAAAAATGTATCATAAGACCCCATTGGTGGCTTTGTTTATTTATGTTTTTTTCATTTTTTTATTAAGGTATTATATGTGTACATATCTTACCATTCCATTGGTCCCTTTAGAAAGGCATGCCCCAAAGCTAGCTCTGAATCCATAATCAGTACATATTAAACACATCCTTCCTCGGTACCATCTCACACCTGTCAGAATGGCCAACATCAACAAATCAACAAATGACAAGTGTTGGCGAGGATGCGGAGAAAAAGGAACCCTCGTGCACTGCTGGTGGGAATGCAGACTGGTGCAACCACTGTGGAGAACAGTGTGGAGTTTCCTCAAAAAACTGAAAATGGAACTCCCATTTGACCCAGTAATCCCACTCCTAGGAATATATCCCAAGAAACTAGAAACACCAATCAGAAAGGATATATGCACCCCTATGTTCATAGCAGCACAATCTACAATAGCCAGAATTTGGAAACAGCCTAGGTGCCCGTCAGCAGATGATTGGATCCAAAAACAATGGTACACCTACACAATGGAATACTATGTTGCCATAAAAAAGAAGGAATTCTCATCATTTGCAGCAACCTGGATGGAATTGGAGAACATCATGCTGAGTGAAATAAGCCAATCAATGAAAGAGAAACACCACATGACCTCACTCATTTGTGGATAATAAAGATCAATATAAACTGATGAACCATAAGATAGATATAGAGACAGTAAAGCAACAAGCAGTTTGTCAAATTACAGCGGGGAGGGGAGGAGAATCTGGGGGAGATAATAGATCAACCGAAGGACTTGTATACATGCATATAAGTACAACCAATGGACATAAAACTCTGGGGAGGGAGGGGATGTGTGGGAGGGAGGGAGGGGAGCAAAAAAAAATCAAAATCAATAAAATATGTAAATAAATCAATAAATAAATAAATTAAAAAAAATAAAAAAATAAAAATAAACACATCCTTCCTAAATCCAGCCTACCAACACCACCTTTGAACCCTTCACATATTTGTGTAATTTATATAGTGTAGTTCTCTCTCTCTCTTCCATCTCATCTCCCTATCCCATTTATTTTGTTTCTTAGATATATAGTTAGGGAGAAAGAAAGAGGATGGGTGATAGCTCTCTCTCTCTCTCTCTCTCTCTCTCTCTCTCTCTCTCTCTCACCATCATCATCATCATCATCATCATATCATCATCTTCCCTTTTAAACTGCAAGACTCTGGGAAGCTGGAAGATGTCTGCTTTGCAATATGTGTATACACCTAAGTGTTTAATCCTATGGTGGCTGCTGAGAAATACTGATTAAATCATTCAGCAAACATCATGGAAAATATACATGTAACTGAATATGTACTGTACTATGAGAATCAAGTGCTTTTGAATGTTTTCAGAAGAAAAATGCCAAACCCTGCTTGGCAAGGTTAAGTGCCTTTATTTTATTTCAATGTCACTTCAAAGAGGCACACCAGAGGCCAAATTTATTATTTTAAAAATATTAAATCAGCAGGATTTTTTGTTTTGTTTTGTTTTGTTTTGTGTGTTTTGTAAGTTCTATACTTTGGCACTAGAGAAATTACATTGCTAGGGCAAGATGATCACCCTTCTTGATTCTGTAGGATATAATTTGAAGATTTCATAGCACTGAATTACTATGCAAGCATCTGATTCAGTTAATGTTCAGCAAGCTCTGTTTAAGCAAAGAACCCATCAAAATAAAACTGAGAACTTACCAAAGAACTGGGGGAGAACAGCTATGTTGGGAGATTTGAAACTGTTCAGTTCTTTCTGTGTTACATGTTTCGAGTCCACTCCAACTCCTGGCAACTCTATGAATGGGTGGCATCCGCAATGTCCTGTCCTAAACAGTGCTGCTCACCTCCTATATATTCACACCTGTGGCTTGTTTTATGGAGTCAATCCATATTATATTTGGTCTTTCTCGTTTCCTGCTGCCTCCCTTTTTTTTCCAGCATCATTGCCTTTTCAAAAAAAACTCTGCCTTCCCATGATATGCCCAAAGCACCACAGCTTCAGTTGAGTAATTTTTTTTCTCCAGCGATGTTTTAGGTATAATTTGCTCTAGGGCCCACTTGTTTATCTTTTGGTGGTTTAGGGTATCCTTGGAGCTCTCTTCTAGCACCATATTTCAAATGAATCAACTTTTCCTATCAGTGTTCTTCACTGTCCAACTTTCACATTCCTACACAGTAACTGGGAGAAAAGTGTGTGGATGAACTTAGCATTGTTCTCTCATGACACATCTTTGCGCTTGGTGATCTTTTCTAATTCTTCCATGGCTGCCCTTTCTAGTCTCAGCCTTCTCTTGATTTATTGACTTTAGGCTCCATTTGAGTTGATGACTGAACCAAGGTAAGCAAAATAGTTAACAATTTCAATGCCATCCTTATTTCTATTAAAGTTGTATATTTCTTCTGTAGTTATGATTTTTGTCTTCTTGATGTTCAGATTTCCAAGTAGATGAAATACCAGAATAAGAGGTTGTTCATCTAATTTGACTCTCATTTATAAGGCTGTCTCCAAAGGTAGAGGACTAATAAAGAGCTAAGTCAAAACGCCATTCCTTTAGTTCCCTGCAAGCCTGTACCTCAGCTGTCTTAGATGGATAACTGCTTCTCCTCTATATCAGGCCTGTTGCACTATATCAATATTACCCTCATCCTTGCACAAAATAAGAAATTCTATGTATCAGAAGGTCACCTGCCCTGGCACCTCACAGAACCTATACTGGAAAGCTCTTGCTGTCTGTACCCTGTTTACATTTAAGCCCATTTACTTTTACATTCTAACATATCTGAGCCCGGCCGGCATGGCTCAGTGATTGAGCGTCAACCTATGAACTAGGGGGTCACAGTTTGATTCCTGGTCAGGGCACTTATTACTCAATAAAAAGTATAAGGAAATATCTCAAGTACATAGATCAGAGGAACACAATCACTTTTTCTTGCTTTCCTAGATAATATGGTAATTCACTTGGGGACTCTTGTTTTAAATAGTGATGTGAACTCAGAAATTATAGAATTCCTTTCTGGAATTGAAGTTTATTTCCATATTTCAGATAATGCAAATAGTTACTTCACCCTTAGGCCTGTTGAGAGGCTAGTAAAGTCACTCTATTGCTTTAACTTGAATTTCTGGGCCTCTACAAGGTGGTTATAAAATTGTAAGTGTTTGGATGAACACCATCACAGGATTTGATGATGAGTGCTTTCACAATAGAAAATGTGAGTCACAGAGCTTTTACAAGGGTATGGGCCTCATGAAGAAAGCCAGAAAACCTGGAATGCGATGCTACCTCTGACAGAAGAGTGTCAGAGGCTTATCAAAGACAGCATGTGAAACCAAGCAAGTTACACTGTGTAAATCAAACTTCCATTTTGCTATGTACAATAGAAAGTGGGCTTTGGCAGCAAACTCTTTATTGTCCTGAGAAACAATAGTCAGAACCAGAATGTTTGCTACGAAATTTATAGAGTTTTCATAACCCAACGTTCCTTGGCACATGTTCCTTCCCTGAGTATTCTAGTGACTTTGCTTAGAGACATTTTCATCCAAACATTATTCACGTAGATGGACTTAATTACATTTAGACACTGTATAATTCCTCATGCAATGTGGAGCTGGAGCCTGGAATTCATATGGGGGGTGAGATAGGGCGAGGAAGAGGAGAGAAGATATTATTTATTTATGTACTTGCCATAGAGCAATACAGCAAATCAGCAGCTTCCTATTTTACAATCAATATGGATGTATACGAGGTGAGAAATGGTAATACTAGAGGTCTGGTTCAGGAAATTCATGAATGGGTAGGGTCCCTAGGCCTGGCCAGTGATCAGGGGCCGATTTGGGCCTTCTGACTGTCAGCTGGGGCCTTTCTTAATTTTGCGCAGCCCCATGGTGGTCAGTGGACATCATAGTGAGTGGTTAAATCCCAGTGGTTCAAATTCTCAAGGGGACAATTTGCATATTAGCCTTTTATTAAATAGGATGAGAGAATTGTTTAAAAAAAATAAAATAAAAATTCAGAACAAAAATTGTTTATTTCTGTGACTAAATTATCAATTTTGGGGTAATTGACTCAAAATGAGCAAAGACACTTTTACAAAAGTATTTTTCTTTAAAATATACTTCTAGGTTTTGTTTTTTTTTAGTTTCTGGTTTTTCTGAATAAGTTTTCCTAAATAATACCATTTTTAACTTCATTGAGAAATACTGATTTTATAATCAAAATGGGAATTAAAATAGGCTAACTATGAGGAACTTTGCAAATAGTAAGTCTTTTGCTTTGAATTTTTGCATTTCCATTAAGCTTGTCATTTTTTAAAGAGGAAATATATGTAGAAGTAAGTCTCTACAAATTCAAAGAAAGAAAGGACTATTTTAACATGCTGCAAAAGTGTTTTGGTAAAAATCTTAATTACACTTCCTCTGTTTCAGTTTCTACATAAATCTAAATCTTTTTGTTTACAACCAACAAAAAGTGCTAATGAAAATATAATGTATATATACATTTTTATTAAGGAATATAATTTAAATGTAAATTTAGAAAACAGTATGGAGTTCCCCCCAAAAAATAAAAAATTGAACTGCCTTTTGACCCAGTGATCCCACTTCTAGGGATATATCCTAAGAATCCTGAAACACCAATCAGAAAGAATATATGCACCACTATGTTCATAGTGTTGCCATTGTAATAACCTGATTATTATTTAACAAAGGAAGGCCCTGGCCAGGGCTACAGAAGCTTGGCTTCCTCCATCACCAGGCGCAACTCAAGCCTCCTATTCTCTCCAGCTCCGTGGCTGCCTCCATTTTTGTTGGGATTTATTTATCTTCTATAATTAAAACTTTAAAGCCTGAGTGGAGGCCTGGGTCTGCGAGGGTGTGCAGAAAGCTTTTGCCTCCTGCTCACTCTGTGGCTGCAGCCATCTTGATTGGGTTAATTTGCATGCTCATTCCTGATTAGCTGGTGGGCATGGCTTTTGGTGTAGTGGAGTGATAGTTAATTTGCATATTGCTCATTTATTAGATGGGTTACTAGAGGCCCAGTGCATGAATTCATTCCTTTGGCCTGGCCAGCAATTGGGGCCAATCAGGGCATCTTGTCCAGTCCCAATGGGAGCTAGCCAGTTGGGGGGAGGGACTTCAGGAGGCTGGCTGGCTGTGGGAGGTTGGCTGTGGGAGCACACTGACTGTGAGGGGACAGCTCCTGCATTGAGCATCTGCCCCCTAGTGGTCAGTGTGCAGCATAGCAACCAGTCAACTGATCGTTCAGTCGACTGGTCATAACGGTTGCTTGAATTTCCCAGGAGCACAGATAATAGGGTGGTGAAGACCTAGGGCAGGGTAAAAACTGGGTTGGGGGGCAGGAGGGAGAGAAGAGGAAGACATCTGTAATATACTCAACAAGATTTTTTTAAAGTCAAGGTCCATTTCTGGAAGTCATATTCCCAAACATCTAATGTATTTTATAACATCAGGTTCAGATCTGTTTTCTAAACAGACACAGATATAGATAAATATTCATTAGAGACCTACTCACTAATTTCAATAAAAGTGGAAAAGCATACATTTGGAGATGTAAAGTAGCACCATAAATACAATTATCACCACTAAATTGTATATCCCTGGTTTTACAGTTATTTAATCAGTGACTGCCACTTGCTTAAGAATGCAGTAAGTTGCCCAACCTGCATGGCTCAGTGGGGGGGGAGGCGGGGGGGTCAGGGTTCAATTCCTGGTGAGAGCACATGTCACCAGTGTAGAGTGTGCAGAAGGCAGCTGATCAATGATTCTCTTTCATCAGTTATGTTTCTATTTCTTTATCTCCCTTTCTCTCTAAAATCAATAACATATATATTTTTAAAAGAATGCAACAAGCTTACATAATTGTAGAGAATGTACCAGCTAGTATTTGAAACATGTGCTCTTTTCCCAGTGTCAAATTTAAGTGCATTGCTCTCTTTCCCACTAAATATTATACAATTCTACAAAGCTAAAATGATTATATTATTATGACCTTCAATCTTCTCTGATTTTTTATTAATTACTCAAAAAATTGGTCCTGTGTTGTTAATACATCACTGCAAATACATCTCCTATCAATTTGTAGCATATATGGTTAAAAAGTGATACTTTTTAAGAAACTGTTTTTAACATAATATTCAATACTGGTTTACTATCAACATATATAAATGTATATTTCAAAATGGAAAAGTAAATTAGTTACCAAAAAATAAAGGCAAATAGCTGGTTACTAAATCACATGTTTATGATGAAAAAATACATATATAGCAATCATTTTAGTTTACAAAGCATAAGAGTTTTTACTGAAGGTGACTTTTCCAAGAGCATCAACAATGTCAGAACATTTTTCCTGGTGCCTGAAAACTGCAATTAAAATAAGTAGACAGCCCAGCGGGGGGGCTCAGTGGTTGAGCATCAACCCATGAACCAAGAGGTCACCAGTTTAATTTACAGTCAAGGTACATGCCCAGATTGCAAGCTCAATCCCCAGTAGGAGTTGTGCAGGAGGCAGGGGATCAATGTTTCTGGTCGATGTTTTTATCTTTCTATCCCTCTCCCTAAATTCAATAAAAGCATATTTAAAAAGTAAGCAGGCAGTTTGGTGTCTCTAAACAGACCATCATGTCCCTAGCACCTTACAAATGAATCTTCAAATTCTTAATTTCTAGGATCAACTGTTAACTCAATGACTTTTAGCAAGCAAAAACAAAAGATTAAAAAATGTCCCCAGTGACACTGGGTGAGTGTCACTAAGATTAAATCATGAAATGCTGAGAGAAGAATTTTATACAATTTCAAACCTAAGGCTCATGAATAAGATAACGTCTATGTAGAGCAGGGAATGTTGGTATTTCTTATTTGAAATCAGAAAATATTATCACACTTTCCACTAATGTCAGCTTCGGGAGCATTTGAAAAAGCCAGTCTGAATGTAGCCCTTTCTTGACTATAAATGCTGCTATTTTTAATTTTAAAGTCTTCAGTGAATGACTCTGTCCTCCTCAAGGGCTCTTTCTTGAAAGGTCCTCATTTAAACCTCAGGCCTAACTTGTACATGTGTACATTCAGAAGAAGACTGTTGTACGAAAGTGTCTTACTTCTAGCCACACCAATCATGCATGGAGAGGCTTAGGTGTTGTTCTGATAAGTCAGTACTTTATGGATAGTTGAGAAAATAAGTTTACCAAACAGAATTGTATACTTGAAGCCTATATAATTTTATTAGCCAATGTCACCACAATAAATTCAATAATTTTTTTTAAAAAAACTTTATCAACTTTTAGCCAAGGATCACAAAAGTGGAAAAAAGTTTACATAAATCTGACCAGAAATACTTTCAACAATTTGAAAGAATTACCAACAGGGGATGGGGGGAGAGCTGCCACTCCCAAATGGCCAATTTAGCTCAGAGATATAGCGTGTAGCTTTGTCATAGTTTTAGAGGGAATAAAACACAAAATATTTTCCATATATTTCCTAGCACATTCCAATCCAGCCCACCTCTGCAAGACAGAGCTTACCCTTTTCAATAAACATTACTTCCAATGCTACCTGCTAGCTGTGACAGAGATTGCTTGCCCAATACTTTCCCCTTTCCTAGGTACAAATCTACCCTTTGTTTTGTAGACATCTTGCATATCTTTTTAGCATCTGCTCAGAGACAGTTAAAACAAGTACGTCTTTTTAATGCCTTCTCTTTTCTTTGAATGGAGATGGAGGCGACCAAGCAAATTTCTAGGCACATAAGAGAGATGTAGAACTAGTATTGAAGGAGCCGAGGGGACCATACTAAACGGAGTCTCTGTCCTCTGACCTGCATTGAACTTTGACTAGGACAGAAAATATACTCTTATTTTAAGAGTCTTTGGGTCTGAAAGTTGTTTGGTACAGTGTTTAATATTCATTATTGATTTCAGAGAGGAAGAGAGAGGGAGAGAGAGAGAAACAACAATGATGAACAAGAATTATTGATCGGCTGTCTCCTATACACCCCTTACTGTGGATGGAGCTTGCAACTACAGTATGTGCCTCAATCTCCTGAATCATATGTCTACACTCAACCACTGAGCAACACTGGCTGGGTTGTTACAGTGTTTAAAATACTCTTATGATAAGGAAGTATCACAGTCAAGTATATAATCTTACTCTGGATTACTAAAAATATTTTTTCTTTCATCGTAGAAAGAATTTACTGTGGCCAAGCTAGTAAAAGGTTTGTAAAGTGTCTCTTAGATGAATTTATTCTTTTTAAGTTCCTCAAACATGACTCACCCAATGACCATTCTAAAATCATTTCTTTTTTTGCTACTATAATTCACTTGCAAGATGGAGAAGTCAGTAGGATAATGACCTTGGAGTTCCACAGAGAAGCTAGCTATATGAACAGAGATGAGATCACCTTATACTGAACTACAGAACAAAGATTTCAGAATCACAGAAGTGCTAAATCATGTTAGGCCAACGATCCTAGTCTTTCTGCAAATTTTCATTGCTTCACAGGATAATAAGCTATCCCACAAATCAGAAGTATGTGGGGGAAGGAGGAAATTCAGGTAGCTGAGTGGAATTAGCTTTATCTTGTAGATATTGCAAAGTTTCCCATGTTTAATCTTTTTGAGGATTTTGCTCAATTCTTTTGGGATGAAAAACACAGGGAACACATTAGAAATTCAAATTCCACTGTTTGACACATTGGAATTTTCAACTATTGTTTTCTACTGGAAAAGTATAAAATAATAAACTTAAATGTTCTAAGTGTGGCCTTTGGAACTTTCTTTGTTGATGCTAACATGAGTGCACATATTAAAAGTGAAATGGAAGATGAGTAGTTTACAGGGTAAAGAAATACTTTCCATCTTCACAAATGGTTTCAGGGCTCCCCTAAGGTCTTAAAATGAAGTCTACATGGTGGTCTCAACTCTAACCCCTGGAGAATGTATTCCACATCTCCAACACAGAACACCTGATTCTGCAGAATTTGACACTTCTCTGCAGCCTCCACACAGAAGAAACAGAGGACTTGACATGCATGGAAATTAAATTATCTTCCATCTCTGGAGACGTTCTGTCCTCCCAGGTCAGGGTTACATGAAGGTCAAATGAAGGAGGTCGGATTTCAACCAATTCCATACTAGCTGTGAATAGACAGAAAACACATCCTTTTGAGTTTTGATGATCTGCTACATTTTACATGAGCTATCAAAAGTAAGAATAAAATAAACATACAATGTAAATCACCTTAAAGAAAAATAGTTTTGTATTACCAAACCAAGTGATAACCTTAAAAGCCAGGAGTTGCCTCTAGAATGTGAATTTTCCACATGTTCTCAAATGTACAAATAAATTCTAGGACAGTTATAAAAATTCAGCCTGTGTTGGCAAAGACTGAGCCCAACTGTTCAATTAACCTCCATAGAAACTTAGGAGTCATTCACTTCATTTTGTTGATTAGTAATTTACAACCCTAAGTAATGTTTGAATGGCTTAGGTGCAGTCAAAACAGAGATCTTAGAACTCATCATTAAAGCCTCAACAAAAATATAGAGGCACTTAAAATATGAGATAAAAAAGGGGTGGGTCAGTGGAAAGAAATCAACCAAAGAACTTGTATGCATGTATGCACAACCCATGGACCCAGACAGGGTGGTGAAGGCATAGGGTTGGGGGGGAGGGGCCTAGGTAGAAGAGGTCAATGAGGATAATGGGGGACATATGTAATACTTTCAATAATAAAGACTTTTAAAAAATCCTCTTAATGAGAAATAATTATTGGTATTCATGAGTGCTCCTTTATTTTTTTTAATATATTTTTTTATTGAATTCAGAGAGGAAGAGAGAGATATAAACATCAATGATGAGAGAGAATTATTGACTGGCTGTTGCCTGCATGTCCCACACTGGGGGTCAAGCCCACAACCCCTGGGCATGTGCCCTGACAGCGAACTGAACTGCAACCTCCTGGTTCATAGGTTGATGTTCAACCACTGAGCCATGCTGGCTGGACTCATGGGTGCCCCTATAATTAATAATTACATTAGACTTCCTTGTTAAATTTCTTCCAAGATAATTCTCATTTCTGGAAGTAAACCATGTTATCTGTCTACTTCCACTCAATTATTTCTCAGCTGACATGTTCAGCCATCCATTGACTGAAATATATACAACCCCAGTGCAATGAATGTTTTTAGCTCATTCAGACACATTACATTTCCTATACTCAGGCAAAGTTTGGAGCATTTAATGAATTATGTCTACAAATAAGAATAACTTGTTTCAAAGCTCCTGAAGACACTCTGACTTTGAATGCAGAAGATATGAAAGTCTTTTTAATTCTGAGAAGTCACGTACTCTACTCTTGTTTATTCATTGTGCTGCCTAATTCATGTCCTAGTTATTATGCAACAGAAACAAGTCCAAGAAGCAAGCCTTGTCTCTTTTCTCATAGGAGTTTACAGAAACAGTAATCTGCGGATACACAGCCTCCACTGAAGACACAAATGACTTAACCTAGGCTTCCTATGGGTAACAGCAGGTCAATACAATTAAACATGTGCATCTTAGAACTCAGGACACTCTTTCAATAATGGCCTTTTAGGGTTTGAACCCACATAATCATCATTAAGTTCCCTGATCAACTGCATTCACATTTTAATCATCACCTACTAAATCAAACTTCTTGACACAAGAATTTCATATCTGAGGCATGCCCAGTAAATGTAAATGGCTAGGCAACTCTCCTCACTACCATGATTCAATGGGGGGAAAAGCCTCCTAAGAAAGAGGAGTCCAAAGGAATGACAGTGTCCCACAAACAAGTTAACTAGAGCAATGTAAACACAACATGTGATCCAGATAACTCTCACCTAAGACTGCCTAATTATCTTTTAATAATTTATCTTATTTACCAAAATATACTGGGGTTCCCACCTCTTTGGCTCATCAGCACATCAACATTACACCAAAAGGAATTTCTCCCAACTTGTTCCAAAAATGCTTTCCTACAACCTCACATTTTCCAGATGAAGGTTTCTTTCCAGGGCAAATATGTCCCATAATAGGTCTAGGTCCCCAGTCTAATCTAGCTCACTTTATGTCTGAAAATCAGTACCCTCAAAACCTCTCATACTTAAGAAGCCTGTAATGTGTGAAAGGAAAGAGCCACTTTGTTGGTTAAAACTACAAAGCCCTAGAGAAGAGAGCAAAAATATCCTGACTAGATATAAGCAACCTACAAAGTGAGGAGGCCACAGCCTTGCTAAAGGCAGGCCCTCTGGAGAACCTTACTGAAAGAGAGCACCCCCTCCTGGTCCTGTTAGCATCATAGAAGGAAAAATTAAGCTGGCTTTCTGTCATCCAGGAAAACTGAGACTAATCTGATCAAAGCACAAAACCATAGAAAGTTCCAATTACCAAAAGATAAATCCATATTCCTCAATCAAATGGTATGTATTTCTTGCTAATTTCTTTTTTAAATTCAAAAATAATGTGTTTGTTATTTTAAAAAAAATAGATACAGATATATATATATATATATATATATATATATATATATATATATATATATATATATCTTCCCTAGGAACTATAGTTCTCACCAGAGATAATCTTCACAACCCAATCTTTATGCATTTATAGATAAAGATAATAACAATAACCATCAAATTTTACATAGTACTTTTGTTCCAGATTCATTCCAAGAACTTTTATAAATGCTAAGTTAATTAGTCCTCATAATCACCCATGAGAACTATTGTTACCTACATTTTACAGATAAAAAGAGGCACAGAAAATAAGTAATTTGCCCAAGTCATACAGCTAGTGACCCAGCTGAGATTTGAATCCTAGTACTTTTATTCCAGATTCTGAATTTAAATATCAGATGCTAATGCATCCAAATAGCTAAAATGACAGAGATTGAGTGCAGGTGAAGGTAGAGACAGAGATAGCAAAACTGGCTCTGAAATTGGCAATAAAGTCAGAGGTTGATGGAGGTGTATATACAGGCTAGGTGGAGACACAGGCATACACATAGAGTAGCTCAAGATGATTTGTGTTATTTTCTGTTTTTCTTACACCAAGAGGATCATTCTCAATGTATTATTGGGGAATTTTCTTTTCCTTAGTTCTGGCTTATTAAGGTATAATCTGCACTCAATGCATTGCAACTGTTTTATGGTACAGTTCTATGAATTTAGTCTATTTTGTATAATCACCACCACAGTGAAAATATAGAGTATTTCCATCCTAAAAAGTTCCCTGATGCCACTTTGAAGTCAGCTTTTTCTTCACATGTAAGACCTGACAAACATTGATCTGCTTCCTATGAGAGTTCACAATGTAACTTGGAAATTATTCTCTGGAAATCTTAAGAGTGGAGAAAATTCCAGTGATTTTGCAAACTATAATTTGCATTTAGATTTACTTTAAGTTATGCATCATGTGTTTATATCACTTTTCACAGGACTTTACAAATAGGATTACTGAATAGATTTGTACAATAGCCCTTTTTATATTCTTCTATTTCAAAATCTATAGCAAATACTAAATAAGACCTCATAATATTTTTTGAAAAAGATTCTCAAGCATTAGGAAAAAATAACAACTGTCCATCTATCCGCCTTTAACTCATTCATATGCAAAGGGATAGAGAATGCAAATTTATGGAAAGGAGTGAAAAAAGGAAATACAATAAATATATAAATACAGTAAACTATTTTGCATATTTTAAAAAAAGAAACCATGTAAATAACCTTACTATGTAATAGAATAAAAATAAAGAGTTTCTCAGAACCTGCTAAGACAAAGGACTAGGAAGATCTGGTGGGGGGTTGGAGGGTGCAAGGTCATCTTCTTAGGTTCCTGCTGCCAAAATATAAATGGTTTGAATAACTTATTTAGCACAGCACAACCATGACTCTCTAATAAAAGATTTAGTAATTTCATTTAGTATTTCATAAGCTTCTAGAATGTTCCAAAGATGAGCAAGTACATTTTTACTACTGGATTACTTTTTGGCACCCTAGAGTGTGCTCAAAGAAATTCCTAAATGATATTCATTTTCACACATGCAAAAAGGGAAAACTAAGGTGATTGACTAACACGTTAATAAATTGTAACCTATCCAGCATCTGGCTTTTATGGAATTGCTTTGCTGTGTATTCAAATGACAGAAGCAAAATGTCTGCATTTTATCTACATAGATGGTATCCAATAAAGTATGAGATTACAGAAAAATAATGCTTTCTTACTAAAATTTCTGTTATTCTTATTTTGTGTATTTAATTATACTGCTGCTTAAGCAGGTGTAATCTGATGGCAGACATATCACCTGAAAGGGATGACAGAGCTTTATTCTCATACTTCAACTGCAGGATGGTATTCTGGAGGAGAATGGTAGGAAACTTACACTTTTTAAAAGGTACTTGAGAGCCAAAGACTCCGAGTATTTGCATTGCCAGGGTCCACTCTAAAGATAGTGGAGTGTATAATGTGTTATCACCAAGGTGATTGCAAGAGTAGAGCAGGGAGACCTTTGAAAAGGGGGTGGGGATGGCTATTTTACCCCAGGTGTTGGTTCTCCTGTCCAATCCGTCCACCAAAACACCTAAGAAATGGATCCATCCCTTTGCTTCTAAAGCAAAGAATCCATTTCTATAACATACCACTCCACTAAACAAGTGCTCTAGAAGCTTAGGAGCTCTAGCCCAGATTTTATAGCCAAAGAGAGTTGCAATTGAATTTCATTCCAGTGTCTCAGTTGGCCTCAGAGAACTCCAGCTTCCAGCCACTCCGCACTGATAGCTCAGGCAAAAGGAGAAACTATGGATTTCTCTCCACCTGATTTTAACAATCCTAGCCTTAAGGTTGGTGTCGCAGGTGGATTGAGGAACACAACTTGAGTTCCTTTGCTAAACTTATAGTAGTAAGTTTAGCAAAGGAACTAAACTTATAGATTTATAGGTAGTCTTTGCTAAACTTATAGATTTCATTATTTTATTTCTAGTTATAGGAGGATGGGTAGAGATTAGATTATCTGAAGAGAGAAAGAGACAATTTCTCAATTTGGGCAGCAGATTCGATTTAGAAATGATTTAAGAATATTGATCTTGAGACTACAGTAGGGAAGATATTTCAATATATTGACTAAATATAATAGATGCTAAAGAAACCATATATGTCTATTGCTTTAATTTTGAGATTATATTGTTTTGTTTGCCATTCATTATTAAAAAACAAACAAACATATAATATTACTTCTTTCCTAACACTTGATTTTGAACACTCTACACAACCCTCACAATAACCATACCAGGTAGGTAGTTAAGTTCTTGTTTTACAGTGAAAATTGAGTTTCAAAGAGGTTCAGAGACCTGCCCAAGAACAAGCAGTTTTTAAATGAGAGAACTGGAGTTAGAACCCAGATCATCCATGTTTCAGCCCAGTGACATTCTATTATGCCACAGATATCTCCTAAGTCAGTTAATTCTCACATGACAATGTGCAAAAATTCAAGAGAGTGAATTAAGGAGAAGGTTGGAATTTGTGAGACCCTGATGATTTATAAAAGTAGGTATTAAAAATGGTTCTCTAAGATTCTGAAGCCTCTAATGAATTGATTTATTAATACTGGACTCCCTCTATCTGGCCTTAAATCCCCAGGTTGAGTCATGGAGAATGTCCCAGAACCTGAAATCAGATCTCTCTCAGTCAGTAGAAACCAGAGATGAGAATGAGAAATGAGGCCTTGCCTGTTGTTGAGACAGAAGGTCTCGGGGCTTTTGTTAGGCCCTGGGAATAATCTGGTTTCTGTTATGAAAATCATTCAATAAAAAGAGTTGAGTTTTTTTAGAAGAAAATAATAGTCTCTTTTATATACTTGTTGGTGATATTTAAATAGATCTATAGTTTAAATTCCAAATTAATTGAATCAAACATCAAGCTCTAGGTCAGAAAGAAATTGGACTGGTAACCAAAATAAACAAACCAAAAACCCCTTGCCATCAAACCAAATGACATTTTGTAACTCTAATAATTATTTGTTCTTTATCTAAGAAAATATTTTTTGGTACTTTGTGCTTGGGTTCCTAATCATTTGAAATAGAATATTTGAGATTAATTTTAAAATTTTGGTAAAGTTGGTTAGGGCATGAAATTATTCAATTTAGTGAAATAACATGTATTTTAATCTGGCAGACTATGAAAATTAGTTGGTAGTCATCACTTGTATTTCCTACTTCTCAATTTAGTCAATTTGACAAAATGTCATCTTAACATGTTAATGGTGTTCTCTTAAAATTCATCTTCATAATTTTACCAAATAGGGAAAAAAATTTATTAATTTTGTCTCCATAACACCTACTGGGACATGCATATATATTAAAACCAAATTTCCACAGGTATCCTGAAGATAGATCTTTGAAAACATTGAATGAAATATGTGAGGGAGAAAACAAATTTTGAAAACATTAAATATATGTTTATAACTTCTTTATAACTGAAGTATTTTCTTCTTTCAAAATTATTGTGTCCACTGCTTAATGCTTCTTGTGGTGGACTCAAAAATATTGACTTTTGGTTTATCTCAGTGCTTAGGGTAACATTATAATACCTGAGGATATGCAAAAAAAATGAGACTCGAATTAAATTTAAAGAGCAACTCTGATAAAAGTTTGCCTTCCCCTCAAGGTTCCACCATTATCGCAACCACCACGTGGCCTTGAGTTTCTTATGTAAACATATTTAACTGCAATCCATACATATCTCTGTCAATGTCTTCATGTGACGGGTGTAGGAGTGGCTGGGGGAAAGTCAAGGGGGGAAAAAAAGAGATATATGTACTAATACATGTAATACTTTAAACAATAAAAAAATAAAGTGTAAAAAAAAAAAATTAAGTACCCTGGATATTAGATCTATTAGATCACTTCTTTCTTTCATTTATTCCCAAAAAACCTAAAAGTGTTTCTGCTTCAAGATGGCAATTAAACAATTGTTTGTTAAATTTGGCCAATTCATTCTGATGTCTTATACTTGATTTCATTAAAACAAGAGCTCAGCCTGAGACAGAGGACATTAAACCATCTTCAGAGTCTTTGGAGTATAAATATCACATATAATCCCAAATGCTGAGGTCCTTCTGACACTCCATTCTTTTGGCAACCTAGCCTTTGGATGAGAGTAAGTCTTCCTTGATGGATTGTCCTAAATGGGAGTTATGTGATTTCTGGCCTTTGTGTGAGAGAAAACATTTTTTGGAAAAACTGTGCCTTATATAATCTACCATGAAACAATCTTTCAATTTATCTGTTGTGACTCCAGTCCTTTCGCACCAACGTAAATGTGCTTCAGATGAAATCCTGCATTTGGCAATCCACCCACCATTGCCAGCTGGAACAAGGCCTCCTTTTAGTTAACAGCACACATATAAAATCCAGGCCCACAGCGAGCTATCTGTTGAACACGGATTATGTGTGTGAACATAGCAGATGTGAAAATGCTGCTACATCCAGATCCACTCTGCAGGCAGGAAAGAATCTGGGGGCCTCACTGTGGCTAGAGATCCAGAAACCATTTGTTCATCTCTACATCACCCATTAGCTCTGAAAATTTCATTTGCAGTGTCAAAGTAGGAGTTTTGTTCTGTTTTTATGCATGTTTCTTTTAAATAGCCACATCACTCACCAAGAAGCCATTTCCTCTGGGATGTTTGTTTGTATAGGTAAGAACCAGCAGGAGAAAGATCTTGGCCTGTTAGAAAATAGAAAACTACCTGTTGCCACTTGAGTTGCTTTTGGCATAGCAAAGTTTTCATTTCTGTTTTTGGCTGTGGTTTCACAACCTTGAACAAGGCAAACTGTGGTTGTGCAAGTTATTTGATTACTTAAAATACAGATTATTAAATCACTCACTCCCTCTGCTTCAAATAGCATACAGTGAACAATCTGTTTGCAATAATAATAGGCATGGAAATTCTCCACTTCCCCCCTAGCTAAATGGGTGCTGATTCTAGAACTGCTGTGTTTGCTTTGCACCTGAATTCCACTCTGGTGAGTATTTGGGAGATTCCTATTCCAAGAGAAGATTCCAAATGGCATTCTGGCAGACGACGAAGAATACAAATGTTGTTGAATTTTATATTAATTTATAGGCAGCCGTGTCCCTAGTCTCTTGGGCATCATAGCAAAATTAGGAAGATGGAAAGTAACTACAAACACATCCAAGAGAAACATATCCACATAAAACCAAGATCAGGAGCTCTAAATAAATAGTGCTATAATGAATACCACAAACTACAAAGGAAATACAAAGCTTTGAATTAGAGTAATTTAGGCTGAAGATGAGATTAGGCAATTAACAGTTGCAAAGTACTTTGGAGCTATAAAGTTTTCTGTTAATGAGAGTTTCATGAGTTTGGAATAATGATTCACAAAAAGATGTCCTTTCCAGCCAGCCCTTTCCTGATTGCAGCCAGCATGGGAAATTCTAGGCCTGCAAGCTGCTCCCAGAAACAGAGACAGGACCAAGAGCAGAGTGTCCATTGATTGATTGATTTTAATCACATTTCAAAATAAATTGGCAAAGGCCAATAGTTAGTTCCTACAAAGGGAGCTGCATCATTTCAATCCTTAATACAAAGAAATTACTGACTTAAATGGGGAATTAGAAGGGTAGAAATCATGATATTAAGTGAAGATAAAAAAAGACTCTTTAAAAAATTTATTAAGTTCATGACATAATTAACTATATTATCAGTTTATCCAAGATTGACAGAGTGAGAGGGATAATTTTTCCTAGGAATGGTGCAATGGGATCAATCATCTTAACTCAGAATATGTCCACATGAAATCTTTGAGTTAAAACGAATGCATGGTGTTGATTAAAGTATGGATTTAAATGTTTGGTCGTTCTTTATATGAAGTCAAAGAAAATAACGTAACCTTAGCAAATGAGTCAAGTAAAATTTTTATGTGTGGTTGCATAATAAAGATAATTGATTCTGTCTTCTCATGTGTGTGGGTTCTGGAACTGGCACAGTATAGAGAGAAGTTTAAAAATCAGAAAAATGAATTTAGGGTGGACCCAAGAAGTTGACACTGCCCTCTGTATCATACCAAACGTTACTGAGGCAAATGGAGTGATGCAAAGATTACATCTATAGTTGACTTGCTGAATCCTTTGTCTAGGAATAATTGTCAAAGCACTACCACATGAAAATCATATAGCAACAATTTTAACAAGTTTTGCTTTCTTTGAATGATCAAAATTTGAATGTGAAAGTGAGAGGGAAATAAAACTTAAAACAGAATCGGCAAATATGTTCAGTATTTTCATTGAATAGATTGGGCTTTCTGTTAACCTTGAAAAATATATTCAGGCTTTTATCATATGTAAATTTAAGTTCAACTTTAACTATAATGTATTTGCAAATAAATTGCATAGTCCAATAGAGTAGTTCTCAAGTTTATATTTAAGCAGAAGAGTGATGTGTGTACATATATATGTGTATTTAATTGAAATCTCAAACAAATTGTCAAAATTTTATCTCTAAACCAAATAAAAATAGACTGACTAACCCTGTGCTTTCTGGTTTGGCCTCCTTCTCATATTATATCATAATTATTACTCATTTTATTCTCTCAAACCATCCTAAGCTCATGGAATCAGAAACTATGCCTATCTTATTCCTTTTTATATTCTGAGTATCATAAACAGTGCCTGTCCATAGTTTTAATAGACAAAGTTTGAAGGAAAAAAAAATAGAGGAAAGAAGGGAAAGTGGAAAGAAGGGAGAAAAAATAACCAGGAGCTTAGAACTTAAAAAGATAATATTTAATAACAAAATTTTCATCTGAGACATATCAATGTACATTTTAATTCTTACATATAGGAAAGAATAACCAGTTGATTTATTATTAAATAGAGCAAATGTGTCTTTTATTCAATAAAATAAGTTACCCATTGGAATTCATAACACCCTAGCTTTTCCATTAATGCTTACTTGCACAATTTTTTATAGTTGTGGGAAATTGAAAATTAGCCATATGTTAAAAAAAATGGATGGCAGTCAATTATGGAAATAATTATGTATCTACCTGATAAAATATTATATTCTATTTAGAGTTATGATTTTTCAGGCCATTTAGAAATGTTTAAAATAGTTCAGATTTTAATTTAAAAAAAACACACATATACTCTAATGTGTTGTCATACAATATTTCTGTGACTTGGGTATATCATAATTTTTCTGATTGCTGGCTTACCTATGGAATGAGAAGCAAAATCTCTTTCCCAGCAATATAAATTTACTTACAGATCAAAATGAATTTTATCCTGATACTCTATAAATTCAATTAGTTAAGGAATTTTAACTCCTGTCATATAAATAAACTGCATCCAGCACAGCCAGTGGTGAACTTGAGGAGGGGCAGTAGAGGATTAAAGAAAACAGATAAGAGAATATAGTTTGGGGCCAGGTAGATCACTGTGCCTGGATGAGGACACAGTGACCCGGCCTGTAAGCTGAATCCTTATTTTATAGTCAGATCACACAAAGCAAAACAAGGGAGTGGTCAAGATGTTTACAATGTTCTTGGGAGCTTCAAATCTACTTCTTTTCTGTTGTTGCAATTCTCTGAACTCTATCAAGCTTTGTTTTGGCAGCACTTGCTGCACCTCCCGAAGCCCACTTCCCTCAGCTATCTAGAACTAGAAGATCCGACTATAATGTCAAGCTTACAGACAACCATAGTTTTTACTATAATTGTGCTGGAGTGTATGGCCCTCCAAGCTGGGACTTATATGTGGCTTTGCCACAAGAGGACCATGCCTTCTCATCAGTCTGAAGCTTGAAGTTGTCCAAACACTGTAGCCGCTCTCCACATATAGGAATATCTATTTCTTCTCAGTGGGGATAAAAATAACATTTGCTTATTTACTGAAAATAAAAAGGGAAGAGAGTTGACAATTTGAACATCTAATATGTCAAGCATTTTATTAGTTTTTTATAGCATTTAATTTATATCATTTCTTTTTCTCATTTTTTAGTGTGTGACAAGAGAACAATGGGTAAAGTCACCTCCCCAAGGTGTCTCTGGAAAATGACCTACTTAGCCTTTGAAATCTCATTCTAGTCATTGGTGTATGTACCCCTTCTATTTATTGAGTGGCTGAGAAATTCTACTGCTACATTTTGGATTTGGGTGAACACAAGAAAGTGAGAAAGATATTTAGTGTTTTGTTGTGTGTGGGGGTTTTTTTGTTTTTTTCCGGAAGAATGAATTGAAACCCAAAATTATCTTGACACAAGGAAATAAGAGCAAAAACTTGGCAGGATGGTGGTAAAGAGAGAATAACAAACACATGACACAAATTCAGAATGGGGAAGAATGGGTTTGTCACCGAGGTTAAGAAGTGCCATTGTGAATCTTAAACTGAACATGAGTCAGCATACCACTGCTATTATTTAAAAAACCAGCAAAATAGAGGAATGCATTAGAAAGAACAAAACATGCAAGAACCCTGAAGCAATTGTCCCACTGGGCATTAGCCAGGCACTTATTAAGAGTGTTGTATCCAGTTTAAGGTCCAGAAACTAAAGAAGGATAAAGAAACTTGGAGAAGAATGAGACAAAAGCAACAGAACAGATTAAAATTTTAAATAAAAGAGTCTACTAGGAATTAGAATTCACAGAGTAGAAATGCAAAAAAAAAAAAAAGTGACTTTTCTAAATGTTCATGTAGTTACATGTTTTTCCATAAACATTGTACTTATCTAGGGTATTTTGCAATCTTCTCTTGGGCCCCTTGTAGCCTTTTAAAAACAATTAATTAAATCAGTCTGTTTTGGCAGTGATTGGAAGAGACAGAAACATTAGATGCTAACTAATGTGTCAGTGTATTCATTACCAAAAAAAAAAAAAAAAAAAAAGAGTTGCATAATCATCTCCAGAGCATCTATTACTGGTACGGCAAAGTTTCCAACTTTCCTCTGTCAGATCTATTTTTCCTCTTATCTCTCCTTATCTTATTTAGTGATGTAGCCATGCACCCAGTCACCCAAACTGGCAGGAGCGATCTTTGACTTTTCCTGCTTCCTTATCAACAACACTGAATTAATCCTGAAGTACCACTGATTCTACCCACCAGTAATTCTGAATGGATTCCCTCCTTTCTGTTACTGCTATTATCTTCATCCAGGACCTCATCATCTCTTATTTGGACTATCACTGTGGATCCCTAACTGTATGTGGAAAAGGAACATCAGTCTTTTTCTACTCGAGCTCATTTTTCACACTATCATTCTATTTGGTTATATTCCTTCTCTGCTTGAAGTCTTCAGCTGGCTCTATGCTACTTAAGGGATAAAATCAAAGCTTTTGTAGCATGACATGTATCACTTTCATGTCTCCACCTCGAAGCTGGCCTCACACCCCTTCCAAGTACCCTATATTCCAGCCATAATAAAATTCCTTACCCATGCTGACTATGCTCTTTTCTGTCTTCATGATTTGGCAATAATTTTTTGCTTTACCGGAAATGGGTCCACATCCCTCTTTCTGTCCCCTAGACTCCTATACCACAGAGGAAGCCTACCTCTCAGTTTTTCAAATGAAAAAGAATTAAAATTTTCATCATTAACTCCAAGTATCTTGAGCCTAAAAAGGGTTATCTCACAATTGACAAAAGAGTGCCCAGATCCTGTTTACAGAGTTTGATGGTAGACAAGCCCCATTTTGTCTACTCCACCTACAATGGGATGGTATCGAAGTTGGGCTCCAGTTTTTCTAGGAGACACCTCACCTCAGAATGACTCGGATAATATAGTATTTTTTTAAAGCCATCGTAAGTAGACAATAAAAAAATTTCATTGGAAATGCTTTCTGATAGATTTGTCTCTAATAAATTATAATTTAGCCTATTAATTAATAGGGGCTGGCAAGAAAAACAGGGTATTTTCTCTGATCTCTTTTTACAAAGTATCCTAATTCTCCAACATGTGGTGCATAAGTGAATACTTCAAACAGAACTCCAGAGGAAAATGCTTATTGTATCTATTTTTGTTTTTAAAGAATATGCTAGTGGTGGATTTATAGAAACATGTCCCTTGTCACATTTAGAGTATTTTCAGGGAAAAAAAATATTCCAAATAAGCAAATAGGAAGTCTGTTTGGTTTATAGCCAATCTCTTTCAACCCATATAGTTACCCAAAATAAGATACCCTTATTTTTTTTTCTCATCTTCATTTTAAGCTTACAAGAGAATACGGAAATAGAAGCAGTAAGTGAACAACATTTTGTGTGAGAAAAAAATTTTGTTACACTTGCTTTAAAAGTTAGTATGATTGCTGTGCTGTTCAGTTTAGAGCATATTTGCAACAGAGCATCTTGGTTTGTGAGCAGGAGCTGTGGCCTGGCTGCCTTGGGCAGGAGGAAGTAGGTACTACCTCTCTACCAACTCTCCTCTTAGCTGTGCTGATATTCATGAGGTTTTGTTTTTTATTGGAAAAGAGAGAAAATTGGGGGTTGGGGGGGTCAGGGACTCTGAAGGGAATAGGTATGAGGACAATAAAAAGGAAGAGTTGGCAGGTTTAGAGCCTTTGTAAGAATGTTAGGACAAGAAGCGGAAAGAATTGTCTGAACAAACAACTGTGAAAACAAAGAGACAAGGAAATGAAGTGGAGCCTGAGGTCCAAGAATATGTGCAACATGGAATTATGAAAAGACCAGTGTCTGCCTCTCTGAGCCCATCGACCTACATACTTCAGACCCCATGCTCAGGTGCCCTGACAGAGGCTGACCATGGGGAAACATCACACAGGGAGCAGGCAGCAGTAGCAAGGACTAGGATGACACTGGGTCATTGATGAGGATTCTGAAGCTCAAGAAGTCTCCCTGCAGACTGAGAGGAGGTTTTAGGAAGGGCCCACATTCCTGCAGGAGTGTAGTTGGCATCCATGTTATAGTACTTATACTTACAGGGTGGAGATACTTGGAATTTTAGGTTATAATTGTGAGTATAACTTTGAAAGTTACACCCATGTATGTACAAGTGCTTACAAGCAAACCTCTCTTTTCTTCTGAAGACACCTCCTCTGACTATTGGTGAATGCAGTTAAATATTTGCTCATTTGCTATTCTGAGGTTTTCTTTTATTTTTCACAGCTCAGTAAATTCTTCCCCAGGCAGACCTTCACTCAGAGGAACCTACGTGTATTAGCCAGGGTTCTCCAGAGAAACAGAACCAATAGGATAGATAGATTATATATAGATATAGAGGTAGATATAGATTATACAGATAGAGATAGAGATAGAGATAGAGATAGAGATAGAGATAGAGATAGAGATAGAGATGAGATAGAGATGAGATAGAGATGAGATAGAGATGAGAGATAGAGATAGAGATAGAGATAGAGATAGAGATAGAGATAGAGATAGAGATAGAGATAGAGATATTATAAGAATTAGATCACATAGTTATGAAAACTGAGAAGTTCCAAACCTGCCATCTGTAAGCTGGAGAAGCAGGGGTAAGTCAGTGATGTAATTCAGTTCCAGTATAAAGGCCTGAGAATCATAGGACCTAGGATGTAGAGTCTTGGTATGAGTTCAAGAAATCAAGAACCAGGAGTACAGATGTTTGAAGGCAGGAGAGGATGTCTCAGCTGAAGAAGAGAGAGCAAATTCACCCTTCCTCTGCCTTTTTGTTCCATTCAGACTCTCAATGGAGTATATAATGTCCACCTACATAGGTGAGAAGGGATGTGTTTTACTCAATTTACTGATTAGAATGCTAATCTCCTCAAGGAACATTCTCACTGAAACACCCAAAAATAATATTTGGGCATTGCTCAGCCCAAGCGAGTTGACACATAAAATTAACCATCACACCACACTTCCATAATTCCCTAAGAAAACTTCATCTTCCTCTATTTGTTTTACTAAGAAATGACAACACAAAGTATTGAAATAAATACTTATTGATGCTATATCATGCCTCATATTTTGTGTAATAGAAGATACCCTCTGCCTGCAGAGATATTAAAATATTGTAAGGTAAATGAAATATGACATGAGTCACTAGAAAACTAGATGGAATGTGATAAAGTAGGTTAAAAAGATACTATATGCGCATTCAAAAAGAAACAATGAGTAACATCAGCAATAATACCCAACATTTAAGGAGCACTTAACATATGCTATGTAAGTGCTTTCTATCTATTCTCTCACTTAATCCTCACAATAACCCACGGGTATAGTTAGAGAAATCATGCGTGATCATTCTCTGTTGCTAGTGGAAGTAAAATCCTAAAAGCAAAGCCATTGTCCAAACTTTCTGTTCCATGGTGGAGCTGGGTCCAGTTTAGCATTAGGCTGGTTGTAGTACATTAGTCCACTTTGTGTGAGGTCCACATAGCAGTGGGCCACATGGGTGAATACAAGAGCATGAGAGCCCCTGCAAGCCAGGAGGCAAGAGAATAAGCGTGTAAACAGAGAGAAAGAAAACTCTTTCAAATCTTCCTGTGCTGGTAGTGGCCATGCCTACTCTGACCAATGACCTGTGCTCAGGTGAGACTGACAGAATAGCACCTTGCCTATGTCATCCAGACTGTACTAGGCATGCATCTAACCTGCAGCTTCCTGGCAAAGCTTCACAAATGGCTTGCCAATAGTACTTGGCCTTCCCTTTGCTCCTTTCCAGTTATTCATAACTAGGCTAAATCACAGTGTTATCACTGGAATAGTCACTATTATCCTCATTTTTTCTCAATGAACACACTGAGGCATAGAGAAGTTAAGTAAGATGTTTAAGGTCACAATTAAAGCTGTCAGAGCAGGAGAACCAAAAAATAAGAATACACTACACAAACCAAAAGAAAACCCATAAAATTTTAAGTTGAATTAAGTACAATTAAGAGCTGGTTTCACCAATCTCTAAAAGTATAAGGATGGGGGAAAAATTTTAGTCTCCTTTAGCTTTTCATATTTGACATATTAAATGTAAATTTCTCAAATACAACTACTCTAGATTAAGTGAAATTTCCCTTATTTAATTTTATTTTCCATGCTTTCATCATTTTGTTTGTATTGGTATTGTTTTTGCTATTTTTCTTTGTAATCAGAAGGATTTCAGACAATGGGTAAAACCAGCGTAGAAATATAATAACCAGATTTCTAAAATCCAATCTACAAATGAATATTTGAAACACTACTTCCATGTCCTGGACAGTATAACTCAGTTGGATGAGTGTCATCATATGCATCAAAAGGTCACCAGGTTTGATTCCCTATCAGGGCACATGCCTGGGTGGTTGCCTCAAATTCCAGTAGGGGGCATACAGAAAGCAGCCAATCAATGATTCTCTCCCACATCAATGTCTCTCTCTCTCTCTCCCTCTCCCTCTCCCCTCCTCTCTCTCTAAAATCAATAAAACATATTTTTATAAAAGAAATACTACTTCCTTGTCACTTGAGAAAGTCTACATAGATAAATATACAGTAGGCAGATAATTGATAGATGATAGATGATAGATAGATGAGAGATAGATAGATAGATAGATAGATAGATAGATAGATAGATAGATGTGTAGATGTGTGTTCCTTAGTATGTGCCAAGCTCTAGGCTGGGTAGTGAGGGTTACCAAAAGGATTTAGGCAGAGATATTGCCTTCCAGGGGTTTTTAATATTTTTCTTTTTTTAATATATTCTTTATTGATTTCAGAGAAGAAAGGAGATGGGGAGAGAGATAGAAACATCAATGATGAGAGAGAATCATTGATCGGCTGCCTCCTACATGGCCCCTACTAGGGATCAAGCCCGAAAACTGGGCATATACCCTTGACTGGAATGAAACCCGAGACTCTTCAGTCCACAGGCCAACACTCTATCCACTGAGCAAAACTAGCCAGGGCAACATTTTTTTTCTAATATAGATAGTATGCTCTAAAACTTACAGTTCCAGTGTGTGAGATTAAATAAGACAAGTAAATAAATGAACTAATGCCATTAAAGAAAGGCAGAAAATCTGCCATGTCAATTTAGAGAAACTCTGTGTGAGACATCATCAGTGAAGACTTTTGGATTTATGATAGCAAGCAAACAACACGCTTCTCTAAAAATCGGGTATCATTGGTCAAATATCCCTGCTATTAAGTTATTGCCCATGATCACATTTAAGCAACAAGAAGCAGAAAGTATTTAAAAACACACACACACAAACACACACATTAGCAACATATTCACAGGAGAAATTGAACCTGTATGCTTTAGCTTAATTAAGAGTTCTTCCCAAATGGGCGAAAATCTGTTGTAGAAAAAGAGTCCAGTTCTTCACTGCCTCCCATTCCCTCCCACCTTATACATGGTACCCATGCATACTTATACATATTCCTTTTACATACTTTAGGAAGGACCATATTACTCAGTAAATAATGATTTTGAAGTATATCCCTTTATCTTTGGAAATCAAAGAGGCATTTATTAAAATCATATCTTTCAGATAATTTCTTTCCAAAATTGGCATCTGAAATAAAATAATGAGATCATAATACTAGTATGTTATTGATCATATTTTGAAATTTCATGTTATACCATAAATAAATTTTTATATAGTAGTTAAAACATCTTTAGTTGACTCCACTGGATTTTGTAGTTTCCACCAATTAACCGGCTTATCAAGGAACATTATTTCTGTCTCTTATTTATTATCCATAAGGAAATTACCTTTATTGAGCTGAAACATCATTTCTATTTACTGCTTCCACTTATAGTTTCATGAGAAATTACTTTTTCCTTGATACCAGATTAAACATCACTAAAATATGTAGTTTTTTAGCATTCCTCAGGAGATAATATGGAAATTATAGATAACCTGTGATTTAGAAGCAGAATGAATTTAATTAGGAACATTTTTTATAGTAAAAATTAATAGGATGCTATCCCTCCATCAAAGTTAGCATATTTAAATATACTTTCTCAGGTAATATTATTATTAAAAATTATGGGAACTTCAATAAGTAACTGTGCACTTCCAAATTAAATAAATCTGAATCTCATCAAATTCACACTGATTACAAGCTATATCTACAATTTTGACCAAGGATGGAATAATTTTAGAGGCAATAAGTTTCACAAAACTTTTAATACCTTTTGCCCTCAATTATGAAAGCAATGGAAACCTTCCCTTCTATTTTAAGTCATTGTTTTTTAAAGGAAATTTGATTTTGAACATTTCTCTTGGTAAATAGAAGCATCTGTTAAAACAAACATCAAAAGTTATTCTAAGTAATTTGGAGGCTGAAGTTCTTTTAATGCCACATTTCACACTTGGAACTTTGTGATAGCCATATAGAATGAGGAATTTAAAAGATTTTTGTTCTTAATTTATAGCTCATAATATTTTTTATTCTAAATTTAAGACATTGATTTCTCCTTTTGTAGCTTAATTCTAAGATTAGCTTGGTAAATTATTTTTGGATGGAAGTCTGTAACACTTAAAATGATTGTTATCATAACACTAAAGATACTTGGCTGCTATTTTCATACAGATTTATTTCCAGAAAGTTTTTTAAAAATGATTTAAAAACACATGCACACACTCTAGTGGACCTTTAATTACAATTCAATTATACTTGTGAGACTTAAAGACAAATTCAGGGTGAATAATTTTCCCCTTAGTTATAAAGGATGTATTTGGGGAAATGCATTAATTAGTGAAGCAACAATTTAGTAGTTACTATTCCCCTTGAGATGTCTCTCTGGTTTCCTTTAAATATAGGATTTGATTCATTTTGTCACTCTAGAACTAAAGCAGACTTATTTATGTGATTAATGATTTACTAAATTATAAATAACCATGATTTTTCAAAAATCATGAAAAAAATACAGTGTGTACAAAGGATCTTTTTCTGTAAGAACTAGAACTTTTCATTTTTTTTCCACAATTCTGTTTTAAAATGTAAGATAAACTTCCAAAAATACTTCTCTGGTAAAACTCAGAACTATATTTTCAAATTTTTACTTTTTTGTTGAAACATAACACACATTTATATTCTAAAATACACACATCTTTTTAAAAATATGTCCTTATTCTTCAGATAAATAGAGGTGTTCCTCTCACCCTCCCCCCCCAATTACTCCCCTCCACCTGATTCCCCACCCCACCCCATGGCTTATTCCCCGACACTGTATTCATTCATAGGTGTAAGATTTTTGTCCAATCTCTTCTCAAGTTCCTCAGACCCCCTTCCACTTTGAGAATTGTCAGTCCACTCCCTTTCTATGTCCCTGATTCTATTATATTCATCAGTCCATTCTGTTCATCAGATTTTTTATTTACTTAATTTTTAGACTCACTTGTTGTTAGGTATGTGTTTGTTGTCATTTTGTTGTTCATAATTTTTATCTTTACCTTCTTCTTCTTTCTCTTCTTAAAGAATACCCTTCAACATTTCATGTAATTCTGGTTTTGTGATGATGAACTTCTTTAGCTTTCTTCTTTTCTGTGAAGCTCTGTATCTGACCTTCAATTCTGAATGATAGCTGTGCTCGGTAGAATTATCTTGGTTGTAGGTTCTTGCTGTTCATCACTTTGAATATTTCTTGCCACTCCCTTTTGGCCTGCATAGTTTCTGTTGAGAAATCAGCTGACAGTTGTATGGGTACGCCCTTGTAGGTAACTAACTGTTTTTCCCTTGCTGCTTTCAAGATTCTCTTTGTCTTTTGCCCTTGGCATTTTAATTATGATGTGTCTTGGTGTGGTCCTCTTTGGATTCCTCTTATTTGTGGTTTTGTGTGCTTCCTAGTCTATTTCTTTCACCAGGTAGGGAAAGTTTTCTGTCATTATTTCATCTAATAGATTTTTAATATTTTTCTCTCTCTCTTCTTCTGGCACCCCCAAAATTCAGATGTTGGTATGCTTAAAGTTGTCTCCCAGGCTCTTTACACTATCTTCATATTTTTGGATTATTTTTTATTTTTGCTTTTTCTGGTTGGGTGTCTTTTGTTTCCTCATATTTCAGATCTTTGCTTTCGTTCTTGGGGTATGTTGATCTGCAGTTGAGTTTCTATATATTCTTTATTTCAGACAGTGTATGCTTAATTTCTTACTGGTCCTTTTTCATTTTTTGGCATTCTCATTAAGGTCCTTGAAGATCTCACTAAGCTCCTCAGAGGTCTCATCAAGTTTCTCAGCGGTTTTTAAAAGATTCTTAAATAACCTTATAAATATGGTTTGAACTCTATTTATAAGTTATGCTTATAAATAACTCTATTTATAAGGTGGATGCTCCTGGTACACCCCTTTGTAGGCTGAGTGCAAAGTCTTGGTGTAGTTAATCCTTGATTGCTGTTGGTACACTGGGAGTAATTGATCTCCAGACCAATTGGCAATGAGGACCCACTGTGTTTATAATGGAAGAACAGCTGCACTGGAGCCATGCTTATGGTGCATGATTTGTTTCAGTGGAGCTTTGGTGCTCACTGAGTCTGCCTCTTGAATGTGTCACCTATGGATGTGAGGAGTTGAAATACAGTGTCTCAAATTGACCACTAAGTACACTGGTTTCTGGATCTCCAATGGGATGCAGGTCAGCTACTGTCTGAGGCCACCCAGTAGGAGCTACAGTGAGAACTACAATTTTCTCCTCTTTGTTTGGGATTTGGAGGTTTTGGAGCTGGCTGACCAGGGCTGCAAGTTTTCTAAGTTAAACTGTGATAGGGCAGGCCATTTGTATGCAAAAGCCACTGCTTGGAGCTTGGGTGGGTTTGTAGGTTGTGCAGGGTGGAGTCTCAAGGAGTCACTAGGCTAGGACGTGGCAAGCAGCAATGGCTGCGATTCAGGCGTCTTTGCGTCTCCAATAGATTTTTTGTCTTTTAGTTGTAGTTTTGAAATTGTTGTGCGAGGCATCAGTTTAGGTGTTTCCCTATGCCGCCATCTTGGTTCCTCCAAATACACACATCTTAAGTGGATAGCTATACAGATTTTTTAAGTGATCATGTGTGACCACCAGCATCCATCCAATCAGTCATTACCACCACCACCATCTAAGGTAAAACTTCAGGGCCTGAGTGTTGTTGTTGAAAATTATTCATGAAATTTTACCTTGCTGTTATGTCTATAAATTTATTTTCTCATGATATATTGTATTCTGTTGTAAGCATACACCATATTTTATTTCTCAATTCTAATTTTGGTGGAAATTTTAATCATTTCTACACTAGGTAATTTCAAACATGCTGCCATGAATGTTCTTGACTGTTGCTACAAATATGTATTCATTTCTATTGGAATGAAATCAGTGAGTCATAGGATATATGTAAGTTCAGCTTTACCAGGTGTTGCCAGACACTTTTTCACAAATAATGTTTAAAGCAGTGTGTGGGATTTCCAAATACTTTACATTATTACCAACACTTTATTATATACTAGTATAGTGTTATCTCACAGAGTTTTTCAATTTTGCTTTTCCTTGATAAATACTTTACATATGGATTTTTGGAGAGGTGTCTATTCACATTTCATGTCTATTTAATTTTGTCTTTCTTATTGATTTATAGAATGCATATACATCAAAGAAATGAGTCTTTTGTTAAATATATTCACATTGTTTTCAGCTCCATGACTTGTTCTTGTGCTGTTATTTGCCACAACCTTTGAAGCAGGGTTCAGGATCTGAAGGAGGAGCCTACATACAAATGAAAATGCTATACAATAAATATGAATTTAGAAGGCATGGGGAGCCAAGTAGAGACCTTCTTTCTTGAAGAGTTACACTGACTCTGGCTAGTCTGCTTTTTATTTACTTGAATACACATTTTCCCTTTAGCAATGCATATAGGCAGATCAAAGGTAAAGTTTGGTAAACAGCATAAGGATTTCAGGTTAGGAAATTGCTTTGAGCCATTGAGCCGACAAGCCGGGCAATATTATGCTGATTTTCAACTCTACTGAATATCAAAGTCCATTGGCCTTCAAACAGGTCGTTTTGCATTAATACGTTAACTACTATTTACTTTAGCCTCCAGCAGTTATTAATGTCCTTTTGATAAATGAAAGTTGGTGATTTTGATGAATGTATTGCTCTTTCCTTCTCTGTCTTATGTACTATGTAAGAATCCCTTTGCCTAGGCCTAAAGTCATGATAACATTCTCCTACCCTATTTCCCCGAAAATAAGACAGTGTCTTATATTAATTTTTGCTCCCAAAGATGGGCCTTATTTTCAGGGGATGTCTTATTTTTCTATGAAGAAGAATACAGTACACATTTATTGTTAAATGAAAATAAAGGAAATTTATTACCTGTATATGGTACGGTAGTATGGTAGTTGTCAACACAACCAGACAAACTGTGAATCCTACAGTATCAAGAATTTACTCATTTATTCAATGACAATCATGTCATCTTCTGGAACGTCATCATAACAATCCAATTCCTGAATTTCCTGGTGAATTTCTTGTGACTCCATTTCTTTCAGAATCAGTGGACCAAATCTCTCATGTTTAGCCTAGGGGGGCCTTATTTTGGGGGGATGCCTTATATTTCACTCAGAAGGAAACCTGTAGGTAGGTCTTATTTTTGGAGGATGTCTTATTTTGGGGGAAACATGGTATATTAGGTATTAGCTCTATTGTTTTACTTTACATATTTTATTGTGTGCTGCGAGGTTATGAGATTGTTGTGTTATCTTATAAATTACATTTTCAGTACCTTTTACTAAAACATATTTTCTTTAATATAATGTAACAGCACTTTTGTTGTAAGTTAAATGTATCTGTGACTCTGTTTCTATGCTCTGATTCATTGCTCTATATATTTATTATTGTTTCAATACCACACTGCCTTGATTGCCATAACTATAAAGTAAATCTTGATATCTAGTAATTCAAAATTTCAACTTTTGTTCTTGACCCTTTGCATTTTCATATTAGTTTTATAAAATCACCTTTTTAACCTTCCTCAAAATGCCTTGCTGGGATTTTATTGGGATTGCATTGAATAAGTGTCAGTTTGGGGAAAAGTGACATCTATATAATACTTTTCCATTCCACTCTAGTTATGTATTGCTATATACAAACCACCCAAAAATAGTGCTCTAATACAATCAGTTTTTCCTTTATGAATCTGGAAACCGACTGAGCTCACCCAGAATTCTCATTCTGGCTTCTCATTAAGTTACAGTCAGATGGTGGCTGGAACAAGAGTCATTTCCTCCCATTCTCAAAATATGAATTAATAAAACAAAAATTAATAGGTTAAACAATATCATTAAAACCCATGTCAATAGTAGAAGAAAGGTAGCCCAGCCAGTGTAGCTTAATGGTTGAGCATCACATCATGAATCAAGAGGTCAAGATTCAATTCCTAGTCAGGGCACATGCCCAAGGCTGAATCCCCAGCAGGAGGTGTGCAGAAGGCAGCCAATCAATGATCTCTCATCATTGATGTTTCTATCTCTTGCCATCTCCCTTCCTCTTTCTATAAAAATTAATAAAAACATATTTTTAAAAAATAGCAGAAGACAGGTAAATAAAGAAAAAGTGTGACAAGGTCCTCAGAATATTTGACAAGTGTTAAAAGACCAACTTAATGCAGATGTAATAAAGCAAAAATAAATGATTAAAAAAATGAAATCAATGATTCAAATCACTAGAGGAAACCATAGTTCACTGACGCTCAATATTTTTCAGTCATTTTTTTCCTTTTGCATCTTATTTGGATAATTATTATTGCTCTATCTTAAATTTACTCTTATTTTCTTTTTAATTCATGAACTATAATTAATCATATTGCATGTAGTTTGTATTTTATACTTAATTCTGTTGTTCTTTTCTTCCATGTTTTATATCTCTACTTAATATTGTCCATCCATTCTCCAGCTTCTTTAACTTATGGGTACAGTTAATAACAACAGCTAGAACCTATTATTCTAAAAATTTTATTATGTGCATCAATACTTGATAAGTTTTTATTGTTTTTCTTCTCATTATTGGTTATATTTCTTGACTTTTTACATGTCTGGTAATTTTTTACTATATCTCAAACAATGTAAATTTTACTTTGTTGGATGATGGATGTTTTTGTATTTCTGTAAATATTCTTTGGTATTTAGGGGTCTTTTGTTTGTTTATTTCTTTGTTTGTTTTTGGTTAATCCTCACCCAAGGATATTTTTCCATTGTTTTTTTTTTTTTTTTTTTTTTTTTTAAGAGAGAGTGTAAGTGAGTGGGAGAGACCAAGAGAGAGAAACATTGATGTGAGTCACAAATATTGGTTGCCTCCCACACTCACTCTGACCAGGGTTAGGGATGGAACCTGCAACTGAGGTACATGCCCTTAACATGAATGGAAACCAGGACCCTTCAGTCTGTGGGCCAATGCTATATTCGCTGAGCCAAGCTGGCTAGGGCTCTGTGTATATTCTTGATCATTATTATGGAACACAGTAAAGATACCTGAAAATATTTTTATCTTTTCTGATCTTGCACTCAAGTTTAATAAGTGGAACCAGAGCAACTTTTAGTGTAGGGCAATTATTTCCTCAGTACAAAGACAAAACCCTTTTGAGTACTCTCCCCAATGTCTGATAAATTCCCTCCCACCCCTAAAACCATCTGGGTTATTTCTCCTGTTTCCAAATGCATAAATGGAATACACAGCAACTGAAAGAATCCCCACATTTGTTCCCTGACCTATGGAGGGAGACCTACTATTATGGGAAAGGCTAAGTAGAAGCCTTAGCACTGCATCTGCCTAGGAAAATAGTAAACCAAAAGCAATACCATGTTCCTGGAGGAATTGCAGAGATTAGTGCCACCATCAAGGACTTGAAAGACATAGGTGTGGTGATTCCCACCACATCCTCATTAAACTCTCCTACTTAGCCTGTGCAGAGACAAATGAATCTGGAAGAATGACAGTGGGTTGCATAAGCTTAAACAGATGGTGACTCTAATTACAACTGCTCTACGAGATATGGTTTCATTCACACATTTCCTGGTACCTGATATGCAGCTGTTGATCTGGCAAATGCCTTGTCTTCATAGCTGTTCATAAGGCCCACTACTTTGCTTTTGATTGGCAAAGCAAGCAGAATACATTCATTGTCTTACCTCAGGGAATATTCAATTTCCAACTCTATATCATAATTTAGTTTGTAGGGATCTTGATTGCACTGGTTTATTACATTATAACATTATGGTTATTGGATTTATCAAGCTAGAAGTAGCAATCACACACTACTTATTAGTAAGATGTTTGTGTAGCAGAGAATGGGAAATACATCAGATAAAATTCAGGAGTCTTATATCTCAGTGAAATTTTTAGGGGTGCAGTTATGTGGAGCACATAAAGATATCCCATCTATTATGACCCTTTCATATGGCCCTTCCTACAACTAAGAAAGAGGCACAACACCTACTAGATCTCTTCATATTTTTGGAGGTAACATATTTCTCATTTGTGTATACTACAGTAATTTACTGCTACTAGTTTTGAGTGGGACCAGAAGAAGAGAAAGATCTACAATAAGTTCAGGATGTTGTGAAAGCTGAAAGTTGCTTTGTCCCTTGGGCCATATGTTCCAGTATGAAAGCTGCTTTGCCCCTTGGGCCATATGATCCATTATATCTAATAGGCATATTTCCATGTGAGTTGAACCCTCGTTCCTAGTACAAAATCTGTATTAATCAGGTTCCTCAGAGAAACACACATACACACACACACACACACACACACACACACACACACACACGGAAGAGGGAGGGAGGAAGAGAGAGAAAGAGAGAGATTGAGGAATTGGTTTATATAATTATTGGGGCTGAGAGGCCCAAATCCGAAGTCTTGAGAACCAGAGGAACTGGCCTTATAAATCTCAGTTCAAGTGAAGCAGAAAATAAGATGAGATATCTAGTTTCAAGCAGTAAGGCAGGATAAAAGGAACACAATCCAATCTTCTTTCATCTTTTGTCCTATTGTAGACCCTTAACAGATTGGATGATGCCCAGCCACATTGGGAGGGCAATCTACTTTACGAACTCTATCCAAATGCTAATCTCATCCATAGATTACACAAACGTACCCCAAAACAATCTTTAATCTGGGTACCTAATGATATACTTTAGTAGCCATGTGAAATTAACCACCACAAGTGAAAAAACAACAACTATAAAACAAAAATAAAAAAAACATAGGAAACATTTGTGGCCTTGGTTAGGTGATAATTTTTCTTTAATAGCTTGTTTGAGATATAATTCATATATCATCTACTTCACTCACTTAAAGTTTGCAATGCAGTAGGTTTTTATATATTCACAGATGTGTGCAACCATAACCTCAGTTAATATTAGAACATTTTTGTAACCAAAAAAAAAATTCTCTACCCTTTAACTATTAGCCCCATCTACTATCTTCTTTTTGTCTCAATGGATTTCCCCTTCTGAAAATTTCATATGAATTAAATCTTATAATGTGTGGTATTTGTGTGACTGTTTCCTTTCACTTAGCATAAGGTTTCCAGTTTCATTCATTTTGTAGCAGGTATCTGTACTTCATTTCTCTTTATGGTCAAATAATATTCAGTTGTATAGATATACCACATTTTTAAAATCTATTTGAAGGGAATTTGGATTGTTTTCTTATTTTGACTATTATGAATAATGCTGCTCTAAACATTACTGTACATATTTTTGTGTATACATGTTTTCATTTCTTTTGAGTTTATACCCAAGAGTGAAATTACTGGGTCATATGATAGATCTGTGTTCAGTTTGAGAAACCACCAGACTGTTTTCCAAAGTATTTGCAGCATTTTAATTTCCTATTGGCAATTATTTCTTAAATACAACATCAAAACTATATTTTATAGAGATAAATTGGACTTAATCAAAATTAAGAATTTCTGCATTTTAAAAGATACTAAGAAAATTTTAAACAAAGCTACACTGAAGAATATTTAAAAATCATAAAAAATTATTGAAATATGTAACAAACTATCAAAACTCAACAATAAGAAAACAGATAACCCAATTTTAAAATGGGCAAATGATCTGAACACACACTTCACCAGAGAAGATATATAATGACAAATAAGCGCATGAAGTGAAAATATCACAATGAGATACCACTACATACCTATTAGAATACCTAAAATTTTAAATACCCTTAGTAAGAGCATGCAGGAGGCAGCTGATCCATAATTCTCTCTCATCATTGATGTTTCTATCTTTTTCCTTCTCCCTTTCTCTCTGAAATCACTCAATCAATAAAAGATGAATTATATAAATTGTATTTGTTTTCTTAAGCTTCCATAACATAATACATTAAACTGGGAGGTTGTAAACAGAAACTTATTTTCAAATAGTTCTGAAGGCTGGAAATCCAAGATCAAGGTGTCAGTATAGTCTGGTCTGATGAGAATCTATTCCTGACACAGAGGGACACCTTCTCATTGTGTCCTCACGTGGTTGTGGGGAAAGAAAGGGAGAAAACAAAAGTTCTCTAGTGTTTCTTCTTAAAAGGCACTAATCCCATCACAAGAGCCCCACTCTTGTGACCTCATCTAAATCTAATTGTCTTCCAAATGTCCCATCTCAAAATATCACATTGGGGGGGTTGGGAGTCAACTGTGAATTTTGGCAGGACAAAATTGAGTCAGTTGTACCAAACGTTGACAAAGATGTGAAACAACTTGAGCTCTCACAGCTGGTAAGAATACAAAATCATACAATCACTTTGGAAAATACTTTGGCAGTGTTTTAAAAAGTTAAACATACACCATCTGTGTATGTATATACCAAGCATTTGTACATATTTGCTCAAGAGAAAAGCACATGTCCATAAAAGACTTGGAAGTGAAGTTTATATCAATTTTATTTATAATAGCTAAGAACTGAAAACAACCCAAATGTTTTTCAACTAGTGTATTGCATTGTGATATAACCACATGTTGGTGTGCTACTCATCAATTATTATTTGCTACTAGTATATATAAGCACTGTTTTTCTTTGTATTTTTCAATCTTGCTAAACTCACTATCAAATGAACTATTTATGCACATGAAATAGATAAGGATATAGGATGTTGTGCTGAGCGAAAGTAGCAAGACAAAGGAGAGTGAATGTTTTTATGATTCCATTTATATCAGCTTCAAAAAATGTAAACTGCTCTATAATAATAGCCATCACATCTTCAACTGTCCACAGGTGGAAGTGGGGCCTAAAAGAAGAGGAAGTGGGGAATAGAGAAACGTTTCATTCTTATAATTGCAATGATGAGATTATAAATTTATATGGTTGTCAAAATCCATCATGTTGTGTAATTTAAACGTGCAATTTACTGCATGTCATTCCTACCTCAATTTAAGTTATTAATTTTAAAAAATATATAAACTCTTTAAAATATTTTCATCTCTCCTCATTTTGGCCATATTTTTTTTAAATCACTCACATGGAAAAGGAACCATATTTAACAGCAGGAGGAATAAATGGAATGAGAGTATATGGTGAGCCTAAGTATAAGATCAACCTAAATCTAATGTTTCAGTGTTCTAAACTTAAATAAAATTTTAAATCTGGCAAAATAAAATATGAGTACTAACACAGACATCATCAATTTTTTTAAAATTCTGATACATCAAATACTTCTCACAAATTAATATTTTGATAAATATATATATATATATATATATATATATATATATATATGAAAATACATAGAAGTTCTGTTTTTCTTGATATACACATAGGTTTTAAAAGGGGAACATTAACTTTATTTCTTTTATGGAACATTTCCTGGATATATAATATTTGATGGCACAAAATATCAAGTGACTATCTATATCCAACTTATCAAATGTAACATTATAGAAATAAAATAATTAACACCTTCAAATAAAAAATAAGATATTTTAAAAGAAATAGATAAAAAAATTTCTAATTATAATTAGGCCAATTTTCTATATAGGATTAAGTTATTTATTTGACCTATATTAGTTTTATCTTCAGTTAGACTTCAAATTCAATTTGGTCCAAGAAAGAGCAATAATGTCCTTCCCCTTACAGATTTCCCTAATACTCCTTAGTACTTTATGTTTTACCACACTATCAGAAAACAAATGTCAAATATAATATATAACTCAATACTGGCAGTAACCACAGCAACAAACTAGATAATCTTCATTTTCTCAAGTATTTATTTTTACTGTTTTGTGATTGAAGTCAATTTAGACCTGTAATTGATCAGATAATTATTTCTGCACATTAGCTGGACAGCCAAAATGATTGATGTCTCCAGTAAGCTCCCAATACACACAATCATTCAGGCAATTTAAAAAGCCAAAAAATAGTAGGAAGAGTTTTAATCTGTGAAACAGAGAATATGGGTTAGTATTCTGATTTTCTAATTTTGTGACCTTGAGAAATTACACATTTTATGAGTTTCCGTTTTTCTACATTAGAAATGGAAATAAAAATAACTCATATTTAACGAGGAATTGTACAAGTAAAGTACAACTTAAATAGCAAAGCACCATGCTTGCACATACACAAAATTTTGTTATTTGCTCAATAAGGGAAACAGAAGAGTGTGAATTCCTATTTTTGTGGTTTTTAATTTTCTTTAGTTAATAGGTTTATGAATCATAGGATAATTTCTCTATTTCCCCTAAAAAGTGGCTTCAGGACCTGAGGTGAATAGTTCTCTTTCACTAATTCATTTTTAAAGGGATAGTCAAACTTTCAAATCAATTTGGAAAATAAATATCTGCCATAAAATAATAGTCTATTACTTTACTGCCAGGATGACTTATGAAAGCATGTTTCCAAGTATTCTGTTAAGTTTCATCACTGACATTAATGATGCTACATTGACATGACTCCATGAAAGACAGGGTGACAAGATTAAAGCTTTAACAGCATAGGAAATATAGTCAATAATATCATAATAACTATGAGACCATGTGGGTACTTGAAATATTGGGGAGAAAAGGGGGACAGGCCCACTCTAAAAGTACATGATTATCTAACCACTATGCTGTACACCTGAAACTAATACAGAAAAATACTGAATATATACTGTAATTGGAAAAAAAAAGGATTACTATATCATTGTGGCTTTGATTCAATATCAAACCTCTGATCCAATAATAAATAAGGCAAACTCATGGAAGCAGAAAAAAAAAGACTAAAGCTTTATGACCCAGTTGTTACCTTGGCATCAGACATTCCATGAAATAAAGCATTGATGATGCCACATAACGTTCATTTGAACCATTAAACATCTGATGGGATTTTTCTCCATTTGAAAATAATTAAAGAGCCATTTATTTCACTGTTTGATTAGTCTTTTATAATTTATTTTCCCAACAACTGTGTCATTAGGATAGCGATGGCTTTCACCCAGATGGCAAGACTATGCCACCACAAATATAACATTTCTTCACATAGCATCCAGTAGTTAATCATCTGCTAGATTCAAAATTTCTATTCTGGATATCTGAAATAGATTGGAGAATGATTTTTTTTAATAAGAATGGGCTCACTGTCAAAGATCTCTGGAAGACCCAGGCAAAGAAGGAAATAATGTACCATTTAATTGAAACATCCTTTCCCAATCTTCAGTTGCCACAATGGAAGGGGTTAGTGAGCAAAGGGAGAGCACTTATTTTGTCAGGGACAGGGAAATGCAAAATAATCAGATATGCAATAACTAGAACAATGTTTTGAGATTATTTTAATGTTTATTCCATTTTATATTGTTAAGACTGTTTGAATTTAGCTTTAGTTTAAATTTAGCTTTATTTTAACAGAACAGCTAAGAAGAAGAAAAAAATAATAAATTGTGTTGAATAGATGTGTGAGGAAAGGGAGACACAGTGACACAGACTTTGGGATGCAGTTTGGGTATGGCAGCATGATTCCTATCCTGGCTCCCCATGACTATACTCTAAACCAGTGCCCACCAGGCTCTCTGTCGTAGACTTTATGATCTAATGATGGTATATATGGTCATCCTAAGTATCACTGTGAATTTGGCATGGGTGGAAATCCCTTCTCTCTGCCTAACTGATTCATAATTCTATGTTAGGTGGTATAGAATTAATTTTTTTCTACCCAAATACTTAGTGTTCCCTCTAATTGCATTAAATTCATTCAGAACAAAAATAATCTCTGATGCTGTAGCTTTACAGAAGTCATAGAATTTGAGAATGTTTAAATGTATAGCGTCCCCATCTTACAGGGGTTCCATTTAACATTTTTTTTTTTTTTACTTTATGATGTTGCAAAATGCACATTCAGTAGGAACTGTAGTGTAGATTTTGAACTTTGATCTTTTTCTAGGCTAGCAATATAGGACACAATACTCTTTCATTATGCTGGACAGTGGTAGTGAGATGATTTTGCTCAACTTAGGCTAACATAAGTGTTCTGAGCATGTTTAAGATAGTCTAGGCTAAATAGTCAAGACGGTGAAGTAGCTAAACACTGTGCTCACCTCCTCTCTCAACCACATCAAAATTACAGCTACATGACGTCTTATAACAGAAGCTGCATGGGAACTGGCAGGAGGGGCGTAGATACAGAACGGATTGATTCCATACTCAACTGTGGCAATTAAAAATCAGGAGGGATATTTGCCTAAAAAGTGTTTATGTAAGATTATACAGGTATTTTTCTGGGAAAATGAGCCAGAGCATCCATCAGATTTTCAAGGAAGTTTGAGGCCCAGACAACATTCTTAAAACGTTGCTTATGACTAAGTTTTAAAAAACATTCAATTGAAATGGTTATCTATGTATAGTGTAGCAATTATTTTTAAATGTCTTCTCATCAGGGTCATTAAAATGAAGTTAATATTTAATAAATGGTCTTTTTGTTCTTACCTATCATTTAGAAATATATATCAGAATAATGCTATGGAAATACTAGAAATGTCCTACATAATTTGTTTTAAAGAATGTTTGAATTTCTGAGAGCTGTCAAAGTTTCCAAAATAAACAAGGCAAATGAATAGTATATTGTTTAATTGGGTATAATTCACATTTTTCTAATGTTTACCTTACAAGAATATGTTTTGAGACAATATGGAAAACAGCTGATTAAATGAGTAGGATTTATGTTAATGTGTATCTCAACAAATCTTAGTATTCCTTTCTTAAACTCTGCATGTGTCCTCCAAGATCAAAATGGGGCACTTCCTGTCTATTTCTAAACTTTAGACTTACACTCAAGCTTTTCTTTATTTTTTTACTTCTAATGCAAAAAAAAAAAATATTAAACTGAAATGCACATAATGACACCTTTAACCCAGAAAGAAGAACCAGACATTAATAAGAAAAACAAAATTTATTTTACAGGCAATCCATACTTTTATAACTATGGGTAAATATGTCATTTTTAAAACCTTGTATAACAGTTATTATTCCATATCTTTATATAATGAATTGGGAGGCCACATGTAGTTCATTTTGTCAATCCAGCTACAGATATTGTAATGAGCTAAGAAAAATCAAACTAAGTTTCTAGGGCATGTTTTTTAGTAGTAGGTTCAACGACATATGAAAGAATTTTTAATGGCAAGATTTAATAAGAAGTTTATATCTCATGTGAGAGAAACCTGGTGTGATATGCAACCTCAGGTAAATGAATTGACTTGACGAAAGAGTTCAGCTCCTTCAACTTTTCTCACCTGCTCATCCTGAAGGTGTGGACCTTGCCTCTTATTTCAAGGAGGCTGCTTGAGATCACTAGGCAGCAGGGTGAGGATAGAAAAAAAAAAAAGTCATTTCTTCTTCCCTTTAAAAGGGACTTCCAGGAGTCCTGCACAACATCTCCCATTCCACTCATTAGCCAGAACTCCACAATCACCAGTTGTGGTAGAAAAATAGATCCCCCAGAATGACCATCCCGATCCCTGAAATTTGTGAATATGTTAAATTACATAGCAAAAGGGACTTTGCAAATAGAATTTAGGTTACAAACCTTAAAATAAGGGAGAGTATCCTGGATTATTCAGGTGGGGCCAATTTAATTCAGGTTCCTTTAAAGCTAGAGAACGTCCTCCTGCTGGAGGTAAAAGAGGGCAATGGTGTCACTGGAAGTCAGAGAGATCCAAAGCATGATTCAACATGTGTTGGTTGGTCCTGAGACTCAGGGACCCACGTGTAATGACCAGTAAGAGACCTTCTAGGTGCGAAGGCCAGCCTGCTGCTGACAGCCAGCAAGAGTCCTAGAGACCTGCATATTCAAGGAACTAGTTTCTCCCATCAACCTGAATGAGTTTGGAAGTGAATTCTTCCCATGGTCTTCTAATAAGAGCCCAGCCATGAACACCTTGATTTTGGTTTTGTGAAACCTGGAGAAAAGAAACCTACCAAGCAAACACAGACTTCTGACCTATCGACCCATGAGATAACAAGTCTGTGTAGTTCTAAGTTAATAAGTGTCTGCTAATTTGTTACAGCGGCCATAGAAAACCAATACACCGGTCACACCCAGCAGCCATAGAGGTGGGGAAATGTGATCTTCCAGCTATGTGGCAGTAGGTACAGCTGAAAACTCTGGGTCAATTTGTTTGAGAAAGAATGGGAAGTGTATCTGTTCAACAGCTAGCCTCCTCTATAGAAGGAGGAAGGTTTGAGTTAATGAAGAAAGGGAAGAATAAAGTGGACTTAGTATTATTAACATTAAATAAAATAACATTAAATCTATATATATATATATATAAAAGCCAAGCAACCAGAATGCTGGAATGACCAGAACAACTGGTTGCTTTGACGTGTACTGTGGCCACAACCTATGCCCCACCCTGATCAGGGGCAGGCCGGCTGGATCCCACCTGTGCACAAATTTGTGCTCTGGGCCTCTAGTGTTTCATAAAATAACATTAAATATTTCATTTAATAAATATAACTCTCAAAGAGGTTTAAAATTATTAGAGATCTTTCAAAATATCAAACTCTTCTAATTTTGCAACTGCACATGGTATGCTTTTACAAATGAATACAGGGTAATACATATAATATAATCAAACTTCTCTCTCATGTGTAAGACTGGCAATAGGCTAGTTAATGGTTTTCTAAAAAGTCAAGTTACATTGGAGAATCATAATAAAATATACGTACTTTAAAGATTCCATTTTAGCTTAAAACTTGGTCCTGGGTGTCTTTGAAATCCCTATATTTAATTAGAAGTTAAATATATATTCATTAGCTAATCTTTTCATGTAGAGTCTGGGCCTTTATTTGAATGCATAGCAAATTATGGTTTTCTTGCACTTTCTAAAATTTTCAATTTCAGATTCTTTAAAATAGAGCAAAACCAAAGAAACTTGCAATGCAATCTGAGGATATAATCCTTGTAAAGTTTCTTAGAAACCCATCTGTCCCATAACTAATTCATCATCATCTTTGCATATATTAATGCTTTCCATAGTATTTAACTTTGTTTTCTGCAATTCTCATTTACATTACACTCATATTTCATCAATATATGTAATATTTTATTATTAAACTACATAATCCTAACAATAAGCAGTATTTACCAGTATTTACATGTGCAAATTTGGTTTTTGATGAATAAGAAAGATGAGGGAGTGTATGCAGCGGTCAGCAAGTGTTGGTCCCCAGAGGACTAGTGGTCTGTGAGGTCTTAAAGGTTAGCAACCGCTGTATTAGCGTGTATATGGTGCTTGGACCTCCTTGGTGGAAAAGTCAGTATACTTGCAGAGGAAACAGAGAGCAGCCCTTAATTTTGTTGGGTCAGTTAAAGAGTAGATAAGAGGATTTATAATTTTTATTATCCCTAGAGAAAAACTAATGGAAACAAAACAGTAAATTGTCTTTCTACTTACAAGTTCAACCTCTAGCTTCACAGAGACCTTTGAATCACGCATGTAAAGCCATCAATCATTTCTCCTCACATTCAAGAAACTGTTAAGGACTGAAAAAAAAAGTAAACAAGATTTTCCTCTTCTTTTGGAAAGATCTTACTCCTTTGTGAGTTCTAGGAGTCAAGTAGAGTTTCTCAGACAGAAGTGTGGTGGAGGAGACCTCTGTAGGGATGTAAAGTTCCTGTTTGTCAAAATGGAGTTGGGTGGGATACAGAGCAAAGCGTGGGAAGAGGGAGGGAGGAGTATGAGATCTTATTCTATAAATGTTCTCATCTTCTGAAATGGCAACTTTAATGCAAATTTTTAAGAGCAAAGATAAACATTATTTTCCAGTAAAACAATTGAACATTCATCTTTATAAACTTAACTTTATCTGCTAGAGATTGTTAATTATCCCCTGACCTCCCAAACTAATTTCATGTTTTAAAACGAGTTTAATTTTTATTTGAGAATGATTTCTTTACAGCACCATGGTTTAAGGCTCTCTCGTTGGATTGGTAGAGCAGCTTTAATTCTTCCAATTTAAATATCAATGACAATACTTCAATATTAGAAGAGATTTCTAATGAAAAAGAAATTAACTATAATTTTTACTCTTCCAAGAAAACTCTTTTTCTTTTAAACTTCTCTTACAGAATTCGGTCTATATGCATATACAGTTTTGACATCATTGTAAACACACTGAATACTTCCATTATATTCTCCTTTTTACATTTGACACTATATAATAAACATTCCTCCATGTTTGTTAAATAATTTTCACAATTACCATCTGGGGAATTCCTTTCCAAACTAGCTAATGCTTCATGTTAAGAATGAAATCCTCAATACCCTAACCTTGACTGTCCTATGACAACATGCAGGTAACATTAGCCGTATGTCAGCGCTAACTGCATGGTTTAGAGTTTGGGCTTTGGAATCAGATGGTTTTTGCTTTGAGTCCCAGGGGGTTCTGCCATGTAGTAACTATACAACTTTGGGCAGTTATTTCTGAAATTGTCATCTGTAATTTTGGGGGGAAATCCTATTTAAGTCATAGAAAAATTGCAAAGATTAAGTAAAATAACATATAAAGAATTGACCACAATGCTTGACATATGGTGTTTAATAAATGATATTTATTGTGAGATAGTATATGTCATGTTTTCTGTTCTGCTTAAGCATTATATACTCTTTGATTCCCACACTTACAATATAACAAAAATAAAAATATAGAAGAAAGGAAGACCCAAATTAAACACATTCTCTTCATAATCTGTTCTCAGCCATATTAACACTTGATGGTCTGCACCCGCTGCCTACACCACCCAGTGGCCCAGTGCCTTTGGTTTTGTATTATCGTTTATTAGAGACCCAATGAACGGCATTCATACACCTGGCAGGTTATTGGATGGGGGGTGGGGGGCATCCCTCAGCCTGGCCTGCACCCTCTCACAGTCTGGGATCCCTCAGGGGATGTCAGCTTAGGCCAATCCCCCTGGAGATAGGGCCTAAGCCAGCAGTCAGACATCCCTCTCAGAGTTTGGGGTTCTCATAGCTTGGGACCCCTCACTCTTTACCACCCTCCTGCAGCGAAGGCGGAAGAGGTTCCTGCCACCATCACTGCACTCGGCAACCATGAGCCTGGCTTCTAACTGAGCAACGGGAGTGCACTGAATACCAGGGGTCAGCTCCTGCGTTGAGCATCTGCCCCATGGTGGTCAGTGTGTGTCATAGTGAGCAGTCGTTCCACTGTTTGGTCATTTTGCATATTAGGGTTTTATTAGATAGGATTTTATCCCTTCATTAAACTGTAAGCTACCCACAGCCAGGAAAGTTTGTGCCTGTCATATAATAATACCAACAAGAATTTATCATCATTTTTAGTCTGTTCCATCTCCAAAGCATTATCATTGTCCATGGATTGCTTCTTGTTTGGTTCATTTCCTTATACTTTTAAAATCAGCTTCTTTGGCCTTGCTTTACACATCTTCTAAATTAATGTAAAGAACATTTGGATTTAAAAAGAAGAGATTGTGGTGGAAGAAAATGTAGCTTTGGGTGGAAAATAGAGTATTTCAAACACTAAAGTGGATAAATAAATTTAAAACGTTTGTTTAAACTTGTTTTCCATTGTATTTATTTACTATTACAAATCCTTTACTGAAGGAGTCTTAAACACAAACATATTTGAAACAAGAAGTTTCTTTAAAAAACATATGTGCAGACATTATACAAATCTATGCAATAAGCTCTAGGCCCAGAATCAGCCAACTTCACTAAGTTTGGCAGGCTTCAAAACTGATTTTTATGATAGGGCCCAATGGAATCACAAACTTCATTGTATTTGACAGGTTTATCGTCCAAGTCCCACACAAGCTGATCTCCACTGACACAGAGACTGAGAGAAATCCACTTCGACAACCACAGGAATGTCAAATGAAACTCAGGAAGAACAGCAACTCTGTACATTCAAATCTTCAACCTAAAAGTACCATCTGTCATGTGTCAAACTAATGCTGGCAACGGTTTCAGTTAGCCATATTCGATTCTGCTGTCGCCAAAACCAACGTATTACTTTTTAATTTGCTAGGTCTTTAACATACTACAGCTTATAATAGAAAAAAATATCCAGCGATCACTACTTAGAGACCAGAGGCACAGAATATAAAAATCACAAGTGTGAAATGGGGATCCTGTGAAATCTCAGCATCCTTTTAAGCCTAATTACACTTATGAGTTATAGATGGTTTCTAAACTGGTGAAAGCCTTATTTGTGGTGTTTAGAGTTTACTTGGGGCAAAAAATTAATATCTGATTAAAATTGAATTTGTAAAACTCAACCACATAAACGTATGCTATGGTAAACCACAAACCAAAGAAATTCATTGAAATGGAATATCATGTTATTCAATGCCGAGCCTAGAAGATACCCATTTGGGGCACCATAAGGAAGGACATATCATGCCAGTTATACTAAATCTGTAACTTCCATTGTTAGGGAGACCTTTCTTCTGATTAGCATCAGTTAAAAGTCTGATCAGTGGATAAAAACAATCATAAGCTGGGGGAGGTGATCATAAAATAAAAATATTGTTTCTTTTTACCTCTCCAAGAATCTTACCCCCCCCCCCCCCCCCCCCCGCAGGTTGTATTTCAGCTCCAGGCCCAGAAAAGCAGCAAAACCAGGCTGTGGCAGCCTCAGGACCAGCTTTTACCTCCCAAGTGACTCAACAGGATTGCTCTCAAGACTTCACCAACCAGTCTCTTGGAGAAATCATGCTGCTTCACCCCTCAAACAGCATGGAAAACACTACCTGTTTTTTGCTCATGTACCCCAGGGCACCTCCAACTATTAGGCCCATTGGTATTTATACTCTTAATTTTGCTCTTTGGCACCTGTCTCACGTGCTGTTTTACTAGTCTCTTGCAGAACAGAATGCAGGCGTTCTCCAACCAGAAGGTGGGAGAGATCTATCTGGCACTGAATTCAGCACTGAACACTAGAACCTTTGATGCCCCAGTAGACTCCCCCACAAATGATGCCCCCCCCTCAGCTGGAAGTCGTTACCAAAGATAGACCTCCAACCCCTGACCTGCTGCCGGGACTCTCAAATTTTTAAATATAATATATCAAAGAGTCTGGAATCTGAGATCCTCCCTCTCTGCAACTGGTGGGCAGGGTTATGACATTACTGGCATTTGCCACAGAGACATCCCCAAGACACTGAACCACCAATCAGCGCGGGTGAACTGCCCTGGAGCCCACCCCTTCCTGTTACACCCTGGGTCCAACCCTTTCCTGTTCCTCCCCTCAAAAGGCTCACCTGACCCTCCATGTGCTGCTCTCTCCATCTCTATTTGTGGAGGCAGCCCGGCTGGGTCCTTTCTCCTCTTCCCACTCCTTCAATTCTGATTTCTCTACCTCCGTAATGAGTCCCACTCATTACTGGGGAACAAACTTTTTTAATATGTAAATAAATAAATAAATAAATAAATAAATAAATAAATAGAGTAAGCACTTTCATTAGACTCTTCATGAAGAGTAGAATTAAGTTGTTTGGAGCAGTGTCCACTTAGAATTCTCTTCCTCTACATCTTTCCCTGCTGAACCCTCCTTTTGTTTCCAAGATGAACTCAAGTCACCTCTTTTCTAACTTTCTTCCTGACTTTCCCCAGGGCAGTGAATCCCCCATGGCATGGCCCTCCCATAAGGATACGCTTATCCTAGTCTCCTGGGTGAGGTCTCTCCTCCCTGTGAAATTCTCAGCTCCCTGAGGGTGGAGAAGATGACCTACTGTCTTTACATGCCCTCACTCTGGCACTGACCATAATGCCTTCCAAGTGGGAAAGAGATAATAAATTAAACTGACCCCTTCCTGTAGGAGCTTCTTCTACTCACCATCCAGCAGATGGCAGCAGTACCACCTTCAGTAGCGGAGGAGGATTTTTACCAACATCCTGGCCTCTGCACATTAATGAAAGCAAAGCTTCATTTCCATCTTTCTCCTTCACCCAGGCTGAGCCATCCACCCATGAACATTAATTCACAGAAGTGTGCTTGCCAGCAATGTATGAGTCTCTGATTTGCAACTCTGTGTAATCATCTGCAAAATAGTGGAAAGTTTGAGATGTAATAATCCACATCGCCCCTCTCCCACTAACACACATGTGGCATAATTGCTGTCACCATAATCCATAATATATCGCGCATATGTGATGAGTACAGTGTGTTCCGGGGATGGGAGGGTGGGGATACATCCTTCATTACCCCTGTTTCCAGCAGAGGAGACTAGCCACACAGACCCTTCATGCCTTTCTTACAACCCTAATCAACGGGTCTGGTTGGTGGATGTGGAAGAAGTTACTGTAAAGTTTACCTCAGCCTTTTCCTCTCCTTCTATGGCCCTGATTTCATTCAGCTTCATATCATTTGTTAATATGAGGGAAGTGCACAGTTAACATGTCCTATTGCTTATGCCAATGAATAAGTATGCCTGATGGTAGCAAAGTGAACTGTTAGAAAGGTGATTGTGGGTACATATCGAAGTGCATTCTTCAGACCAGATTTTTAAAAAAATATATTTTATTGATTTTTTACAGAGAAAAAGGGAGAGAGATAGAGAACTAGAAACATCCTCACTAGGGATGTGCCCACAACCAATGTACATGCCCTTTACTGGAATCGAACCTGGGACCCTTCAGTCTGCAAACCGACACTCTGTCCACTGAGCCAAACCAGTTTCAGCCAGACCAGATTTTGATTAGCAATAAAACTGACATCTTGATCTCCATCTATCTGATTCCTTAGTCTAGCCTTACAAAGGGAATGAGGTAGTTATTTTATTATATATATATATACTAATAAAGGGCTAATATGCTAATGAGTGAGATGTGATAACATGTAAAGACCAGGTTATTAGTATATTAGCTGGGGCGTTGCTTCAGAGACAAGGCAGAAGTGGGGAGGTGCCTGGAGAAGGTGGGACCACCCTGTGCCAGGGAGGGCGGGGTGAGAGCCCATAGTGTCCCCCTCGCCAGTCCTTCGCCACCCACCACTAGCACTCTGAGTGCCCCTCAGCCCGCCTGCCAGGGGAAGGAGCACAGTGCTGCAGGCGGGAGGCTCCCATGCTCTCCTCTGGCGCCATGAGGGGCAGAGCCATTGTGTTGCTCCAGCGATGGGGTAGAAGTGGGGAGATGCCCAGAAAAGGCAGAACCAGCCAGAGGTGACTGGAAGGACTGAGTTCGGGGCTTGAAGTGGCCAGAGAAGGCCATAGGTTTTGGGGGCTGGAGCTCTGTGTGGACAGGTTTGTTTGTCAAGGCAGGGCTGCAGGTGGGTGGGCGGCACCATGCAATATTGCATGCTGGGCTCTTAGTGTGTGTGTGTGTGTGTGTGTGTGTGTGTGTGTGTGTGTGTGTATCTACATATCTTTATATCTATATATCTATATCTACATCTATATCTATATCTATATCTACATCTATATCTATATCTATATCTATATCTATATCTACATCTATATCTATATCTATTTCTATATCTATATATTTTAGGGGCCCAGTGCACAAATCCATCCACCTTGAAAAGAACTCTGGGCTGTGAGGCTTTGGTGGGCACAGGGGTGGATCTGGCCCATCCTCCACATCCCCGCCCAGCCCCTCCCTGGGGGACCACAGCACATAGGAGCAAAGAATTTTCAATAACCACCAGAAGCTCACCTCAATGATGGTGTCCAACGCCCCACCTTGGTCTGGTGCCCCTGCTCACCTACTCCAGCTTCCCACCAAGTCCCGAAGCCTGCCATGTTTCGCGCTCTGCTGCCTACTGCTGATGCCTGCCATGTTTGCCCGCCCCCTGGTGGTCAGTGCACATCATAGTAACCAGTTGTTCAGTTGTTTGGTTGTTCTGTTTGCTCTATTTGCATATTAGACATATATATATACATATGGTTTCAAGTATTACATATGTCTGCTTTTTCCCAGAATTGGACATGGGACTGAGGTATTTTATTTGGCATCTCCCAACCCCCAACAAATGACATATGAAATTATCTTATATTTTAAAGCTTTATAAAATGATATTTACCCTCATTTTTTATACCGAATTTTTCTTGTTTTATAGGCAAAATGTAAACTAAAATGCCCTAAGATTTCTTACTATCAATCATTAGTAACTTCATCAAATGCTGAAATTAAATAATATTTTTTAAATAACCCCTCAAAGACTACTCTTTTTTACTATAAATAATTGCATCAAAATCAGTGGACACAAACAACAAAATAACTTTATGTAGGTAAAAGTTTCCCCCTGATGGAAAAATTTTCATTCCATCCAAAAGTAGTCTGCCATACTTTCAACATTCAGTTAACCAACCAATTGAAACATAGCACGCTAATTTACCTCATTGAATAAAATGGTCAAAAGCATTTTGCTTTCTTGACTAGCCAAGTCTTATAGCTTTGTATATGCTCAATGCCTTAATCAGGCCTTGAGCAACTAATTATTTCAAGGCCCTAGAGTAGTCTTCAATATTCTCAAAATAAATCTTGACATTTCTAGTTCCTAATCAGCTGCAGCTGAAGAGAATTTCAGAAGTGGTAATGGGATGGGCCAGTGATAGATATATATATTTCAAAGCCAAAAATTCTCCCTTTTTGTCCCAAAATTAGCATAATCCTTAAGCAATCTTAAATCACAATTCAAATACCAACATTTGTAGTCTCTATTTCACTCCTTTTCCAAAATCTTTTAGAGTAGGAAAGTTTATAGACTTAAAAGACTAAAGTTATACTAAGTTTACTCTTATCTTCCTTTTCACCCTGGTTATAGTTGTTTTCTTGTGCTTCTTGTCCTGAATCTTGAAATTGGATTAATCACAATCTATTGTTGATAAGGTAGTCTCATCATTGGTATTCTCATTGTTTTTATTTCATAGTTATTTTATGTATAATTTTAATAATGAGAAACTTACCTATAATTCCACCACTCACAATAAAGATCTTTGTTCTCAAGGATATATTCATATATTATATTGGACTGGGAACAGAAAAAATAAACAATAAGCATATTTTAAGTAAATATTGTATGTTCAAAGATAATAAATTATATGAAACACACACACCAGAGCAGGATAAGGGAGCTAAGAGATTTCAAAGATGAAAGAGAGAGCTGTAGTATTAAATAAGGTGGTTGTGGCAGGCTTTATTTAAAAAATGAAATTTAGCCAAAGACTTGAGACGATGGTGTTATCCAAGCAGATATTTGTGAGAAGAACATTCCAAGTAAAAGGAATATTCAAAGGAAAGATCATCAAGGTGGGAAAGTCCCTGGAAAAAATATCAAGGAACTCCCTGTAATGGCAGAAGACTGGACAAAGGAGAGGAAGTAGTAGGAAAAGAAGTCAGAGAGGAAATGGAAGGTCCCAATCTTGTAACTATTGCATGGACTACAGTTTTTACCTAGAGTAAAATGGGGACCTATTTCAGGACTTTAAGCAGAAATATGTCATGGCATGATTCCAGTTTTAAGAGGCTCACTCTGGCTTATTCATTGACAGTAGACTCTAACACAGGAGTGGGGATCCTTTTTTTCTGCCAAGGGCCATTTGGATATTTAAAACATCATTTGTGGGCCATACAAAATCATCAACTTAAACATTAGCCTACTGTATTTGGCCACACATTTAATTAACTCCCCCCATGGCCTTGGCAGGGCCAGACCAAATAATTCTGCAGGTCTTATATGGTCCATGGGCTGGACATTCCCCATCTCTGCTCTAAAGAGATAAGAATATGGGAAACCTGATTAGGGATTTTAGTCCCTCAGTGGAGGAGGTGAGCAATGGTCAGATTCCATGTAGTATATGTTTTAATTAGAGGTAGCAAGGTTTCCCAAAAGTTTAGATGTGGGGTGTGAAAGAACAAAAGTAGTCAACGATAGCTTCTTAGTTGTCATTAGCGGCAGTAAAGATAGAAATGAGATTAGTGAAGCAGGATTGTGAATAGTGAGAAAGATCAGTTCACTGTAGGAAATGTTGGGTTTGAAAGGTATTAAGCATCCACATAAAAATATTGCTGAATGTTGAGTCTGGAAGACAGATGGTACTAGAAGTGTGACTATGAGAGTATTTATAGATAATATTTAAGGTCATGAGTGTGGATAAAGAGAAGGGGGGGAAAGATAATAATTTAATATGCCAAAATTAAGTCAAGGAGATGAGGATCCAACCAAGGACACTGAAAAGGATCAATCAGCAGGATGGGAAGAAAACTAAAAGAGTGTGGCATTCTGGAAACCAAGCAAAGAAAGTTTGTTAAGGAAGAGAAAATGATCAAGTGTGTCAAATTAAATTGACAGGTCAAATAAGAGGAAGATTAAGAATTGATCATCATTTTAATATGATGGACATAATTGGTGGCCTCAAGAATAGTTTTTGGACTCATGAGTGAGACAGACTTGTCAGATTGTATTAAAAGAGAAAGAAAGAAGACTGGAAATCAGGAAGCCAATAAATGGAGTGATAGATGGAGTGGGAAATAGGTGAAGAGAAATAATTTTTAAAATAAAAGAGAAAGTAGTATTGATAAGAATAATTCAGTAGTGAGGAAAAATGTGATGATGAGGGAGGGAGACGGTAGCAATGCCCTTGAGTAGGCTATAGGGAATAAGATCTAAAGGAAAAAAACTCCAAGGTTGATAATGGATCTGAGTTTTCATGAGGGCAATCAAGTGTAAAAGTTTTAGGAGGCAAGGATTGGGAGGGACAATGAATAGATTGGTAACGTGCACAGCCTGTATGGAGTTGCTTTCAATTTTTCAAACACTATTTATATAAGTATAAACACTCCACTCTAAATTCAGTGTTTAGCAATTGATAGCCCAAAGTATGCATTATCCAAGATTTTCCATTCCACTGCTTACTCTAATCTCCTAAATTTTGGTAAGAAAAGGACAGAGATAAAACTTAAATCCTTATTGATTGGGACATTATTAGCAGTTCATCAGATTAAAGTTGAGCAATGGTAAGAGGTTATTTATAAAATGCATTCAAGCATTTTCTGAAGACTTCACATACCTATTTTATTCACATTTTCCACGGCCAGACATTTTCAAGTTGCATATTGCACATCTGAGTATAATTCTATGGATGTGCAATTCAAAGTTAGAGTTTTAAAAAAGAACAAATAGATTTAATGGAGATAAAAATCTTTGGCATAGCTAAAAGGGAAGAGAGTTCCAGTTATTAATTAAAATAAATAAATCAATGTGTCTATAACAGAGTTTACAGCAATGAGGTACATTTCTTTTTGTGAAAATAACTGATTGACTAAAGTCTTGACAGTCAATGGAATATTATTTGGGCTTTAAAAAGAGGTGGATCTGCATTCTTTAACATGAAAATATGTCCAATATTTCCCTGGTTTAAAAGGTGGTTAAAATAACATGTCTAATATTATATCAATACTAGAGGCCAGGTGCATAAAATTCATGCATGGGTGTGGGGAATGGTGGTGTCCTTCAGCCTCTCCGATCTGGGACCCAATCTTGGACATCCCTCTCAAAATCCAGGACTGCTGGCTTCCAAATGCTTGCCTGCTTGCCTTCCTGATTGCCCCTAACCTCTTTGCCTATTAGCCTTTCACCCCCTAACCACTCCCATGCCATCCTGATTGATGTCTAACTGCTCCCCTGCCAGCCTGTTTGCCCCCAACTTCCTTCCTCTGCCCACCTGGTCACCCCTAACTGCCCTCCCCTGCAAGGTTGATCACTCCCAACTGCCCTCCCTCGCAGGTCTGGTCCCTCTCAATTGCCCTCCCCTGCTGGCCATCTTCTGGTAGCCACCTTGTGTCCACATGGAGGCAGGATCTTTGACCACATAGGGGGAGCTATTCTGTGTGTTAGAGAGATGGTCAATCTGCATATTACTCTTTTATTAGATAGGATAGAGGCCTGGTGCATGGATGGGGACCAGTTGGTTTGCCCTGAAGGGTGTCCCAGATCAGGGTGGGGGTTCCCTTGGGCCATGGACCAGCCTGGGTGAGGGGTCTGTGGTGGTTGCAGGCCTGCCACACCCCCCAGTGACCCAAGCAGAGGCCCTGGTATCTGAAATTTATTTACCTTCTACAATTGAAACTTTGTAGCTTGAAGTGAAGCCAAGCCTTCTGCTTGCTCCGTGGCTGCCGCCATTTCTGTTTGGATTTGTTTACCTTCTATAATTGAAACTTTGTAGCCTTGAGTGGAAGCTAGGCCAGCTAAAGCAGGCGGAAAGCTTTGTTTCTTCCATTGCCTGGGAAACCCAAACCTCCCTCCTGCTCTCTGTGGCAGCAGCCATCTTGGTTGGGGTTAATTTGCATACTTGCTCTGATTGGCTGTTGGGTGTGGCTGGTGGGCATGGCTTGTGGGTGTAGTGAAGGTATGGTCAATTTGCATATTACTTTTTTATTAGATAAGATATAATTAGAGAAAAAGTCAAATGACACCCCTAAAAGAATATTCAACAAAAATAGAAATACCCCTCTTGTAGATGTGAGAATTCAAATGATTATTTTATTGCCTATACTTTCCTGCATTGCTTAAGTTATTTCCAATGTCATCTCTATAATTAAGAAAAAGTGTACTAACACCATTATTATTTTGAACAAAAGAAGCAACAATCAAGAATAAAACAAATTTATCACAGTTATGTAATGTTAGTAATGAGTTCCAGCTATCATCACAGAATACAGACTTAAACTGCTAAATTTTTTAGAAATATATTTTTATTGATTTCAAAGAAGGAAGAGAGAGAGAGAAAGATAGAAATATCTGCAATGAGAGAGAATCATTGATCAGTTGCCTCCTGCACACCCTCTACTGGGGATCAAGCCCGAAACCCGGACATGTCCCCTTGACTGGAATTGAACCTGGGACCTTTCTGTCCACAGGCTGATGCTCTATCCACTGAGCCAAACCAACTAGGGGTAGATTGCTACATTTTAACCTTAATTTTATCATTGTCTTGCTTGTGTGGTTTCAACCAAATAAAGTCATTTGTGAGATTATTATCTCATTGCAGAAAAAGATAATAAAGAGTGATTATACCAGGGTGTGATGGATTAAGTAATCAGTGCTTGAAAGAAACTTTGGAAAAGTGATGTCAATATTTTAAATATTATTTTTAAATTCATAGATTGAAGTCTGTGCTTTTCCAAGAAAATATTCAGACTTTCAGCTCCAAAACCCAAACTCTGCCCTCAGTTATGTGTGTGCAATTAAGCTGCATGTGCATAATTAAGGACAGAATTTGACCCATAAAATTTGGAATAATCTGGAAATTTTTTAAATCTGGAAAAAATTAAAATCTGTTTGATAAAATAAATTATGATGTGACCCAATTCAAATGGGCTTTGATGTGTTTAAGAAATAGTGTTTTCACTTATGTGAGAAAATAAAAATTCCACTTAGCCAATCTAGAACAGACAATTCTTAAGGAAAAGAGGGAATAAATTATCACCACTGATCTTTCTCCAGGGTTACTAAGATCACGTCTATAAGAAATGAGTTTGTGTTCCCTGACTACTAATGAATGCCTCATACCACAAAAGAAAAAGAAAGAGAGGAGAGGAGAAGAGGGGATGGGAAGGGTCTGTAAGTAAATAATCTTGAACTCCCCAGAGAATTCATAATTGAGGCTTTCACATACATCTGGTATACTTTTATTATCTACAAATCCCCCTACCCTGCACTCCCGACTTACCATTAGCGTGAGCTCTTCTGCAAATAGTTCCTACCGAAAGTCATCTATCAAGTATAAAATTAGCCCAAACAAAGTGAACTTTCCTTTAAGCTTTTATTTCTACTTCAATTTTCTTTTCACATGTCATCTAAACAGGACCACCAACATTTCGCTTCTAATAATTTCTGAAGCCACTTTGAATTCTCCATTTAAAAATGGAAATTGGGGAATAAAAAGGGAATTAAGCCCTATACCTCAATCTTTATAAAATTCTAAAATTTTTCTTTCAATATCACATTTCAAACTTTGACATCCTTTTCCTTCTTGCAAGTGAGGAATCAGAACCGAGAAATAACAAAAACCATAACTCTTTCCCCCATTTCTGCCTAAAAAACGAGTGAGCTATGCAATGTGCATAATGTTCATTCTTCTGGCTGCGTATGTTGAGCTATTTATCAACCCACAAAGTATGATCTGTTTCTCCTTTATGGTCCTTTCAACACACAAAAAAAATTGGCATTGCTTCTCCCGGCCTCTCAAGAGAGTCATCTGGATTATAACCACACTGCCCACGGGCTTAAACCACTTGTAAAGAAGTGAAGTCTTTGCACTTGGATCCTGAAACTTAGAAGCAACCCACCTTAAGCTATCCTTCTAAAAACATTAAAAGGAGCATTTTTGTGTGCTCTTCAGGCATCTTTATAAGCTCTTGTGAGAGGATAAATGGGGCTGGTTTGCATTTTATTTGTTCATGATTTCCAAATAGATATGATTATAAAATCAGAAGAAAAAAGCCAAAATCTTTCTAAGTTGCCTTTTTTTTCTCTCCCCATACACCAAAGAAAAGATATTTTACAATTGAATATTAATATGGTCTCTGTCCACTGGTCCAGTAATCAAAACTAATGTAATTGGTTGAGACCTTGGACTGTCCATCTCCACCACCCAGTAAGTAAATCAAAAAGCCTGCATTTCAGCTCAAAGTTTTCTATTTTGTCAGAATCTAAATAATATTTGTTTCATACTCTGAATCTAGAAATTTCCCCTTATAACAGCAAGAGTCTTACCCTCTTTAAAGATAAATTCCTAGCTTCATAGTGTAGTATAGTTTGGGAGTGTTGCCATAACTAATACCACAGATTTGGTGATTTGGTGGCTTAGACAGCAGACATGTATTTTCTCACAGTTCTGGATGCTGAAAGTCCCAAGAGCAAGATGACAGCAGAGTTGGTTTCTTCTGAGAGCTCCTTAGCTTGTTCTCTTCACAAGGTCATCTGTCTGGACACAAATCCCTGGTGTCTTTTGTCTCTTCTTATAAGACACCCAGTCATATTGAATTAGGGTCCTCAGCCTTAAGGACTCATTTGAACTTAATCACTTCTTTAAAGACTTTATCTCTAAAAACAGTATATTCTGAGGTCTATTATTTACCCAATGAAACAGTTTGAGCAAATGAATTTGTCAATAGTAGGCCATTTTCTTTCTTCCTTACCCAAGGACATGCAGGGAGTGGGGGCAAGGGAAGATGGAGAGAGAGAGAGAAATCAATATGAAAGAGAAACATTAATTGGTTGCCATCCATGCCCTGGCTGAGGAACAAACCCACAACCTGGATATATGCCCTGACCAGGAATCAAGGAATCAAACTGGCAACCTTTCAGTGCACAGGACGATGCTCAACCAACTGAGCTACTCCAGCTGAGCTAGCAAGCAATATTAAAATTGCCAGCTTTTATAAATAAACTAGTGTCTTGGTGCATGGATTCATGTACATTGAAAGGAAATTAATTAGAAGAAATATTTTAATATTTCTATTTGCCCTTTCTCTATAATAGAAGTGTCAACCAAATTCATGATCCACAACAGATCAAAACACACGCATGTAATTGGCACCAGCGAAAGCTTTATATGTATCACGCATGTACGAGTAAACTTAGCCTTTTACATATATAGATAAACCTGCTTAATTAGACCTGCTTTCTAATTTAGCTAAACTTTTTCCAGCCCAGTGAAGCACCCCAACTTCTCTTTTAACACAGCAGTAAATATCAGCACAAAGCAGATTATTATTGTAGATCACACAGGGAGAAAAAAGGGTAAAATATTTAACTGCAGCAGTGTTTGACTATACTAGTATTCTGCACAGTGAAAAAACCTGAAGTAATTTTCAAGTTCCACCATTTCTTGCTTCTTTTTAGTCTGGTCAATTTTTAAACTTTCTAAATCTTTGTTGTCTTGCTAATGACAAGTAGGATTCTGCCAAGTCTCCTGTCTACCTACTCCAGGAATTCTGTGAGGATCAAATGAGATGCAGCACAGGAAAATGCTTCACAAACATTTGCTTGAATTGTAAAGTGTTTGCACCTGGCTAAACAGCATGTCAGGTTCCTGGGCTGAAGAAACTCCAAAGAGGCTAATTGCTAGGGAGAGGAAGCTGGGCGTTACTATGTGATGTCATTACCCAGTACCCACAGCAACAGTTTCTGGGCTGGCCTGGGCTGTGGGCCGCATTTTGTGCCATAGAGTCTTGGCAGTATTAGCTGCAATTTGGTGAGGTGTCACTCCGGGATGGGGGTAGTGTCTGTGTCCATTGTGGGAAGTTGAGTGATTTGTAAGTGCCAAGTCTGTGGTGCCATTTATTGTTAAACTAGAGGCCCATGCACCGATGAGGTCCCTTGGCCTGGCCTGCAGGGATCAAATTGAAATTGGCTCCCCAACATCCCCTGAGAGGTACTGGATTTCAAGAGAGCAGTTCTCAGGTAATGCATCCCAGAATTGGGCTTCCTCCTCTCTGGTTCCCGGTGTGTCACCAATGAACAGCAGCTGCCAAGTCACTGAAGCTCGGTAGCTCCTGCAATGAGTGTCTGCCCCCTGGTGGTCAGTGCATATCATAGCTATCAGTCAAAGAGTCTGCCCTCTGTGGTCATTGTGCATCATAGCTATTGGTCAGACAGTTGCTTAGGCTTTTACACACACACACACACACACACACACACACACACACACACACCGTATTTTCTGGCATATAAGACGACCCCCTAATTTTACAGTTAAAACGTAGGTTTAGGCCTATATTTGCTGTATAAGACTACCCCCCACTTCAAAGAAAAGACTTACTTTGCCGTCAAGATATGCAGGTAATTTTTGTGCAATTTTGGTCTTTTGCCCCCGATTTTCGGTTGACTTTTTTTGTTTCAAAGGTTGTCTTATACGCTGGAAAATACGGTAGACTAGAGGCCCAGTGTACAAAAATTTATTCACTGGGGAGGGTCTCTTAGCCAAGCCCGAACCCTCTCACAGTCTGGGAGTCCTTAGGGGATGTACTACTAATGGCTTTGACCCACTCCCCACAAGGAGCAGGCCTAAGCTCCATGTCTGGCCTCCCTCTAGAAGGCAACTAGACAGAATGATCTGGGGATGGTGCCAGCCTCCCTCCATTGCCCCTCTGCCACTGCTGGTCACTGCCCTCAAGCACTATTCCCTCCCTCTTCCCACTGGCACACGTCTTGGCTGGCCTGGTGTCGCCTATTCGCTGCCCCCTCCCCCCAGCTGACTAGTCATTCCGCCGTTCAGTCGATTTGCATATTATGTCTTTATTATATAGGATGGCCAGTGCATGAAATGGCAGCTCCTACATTGATTGTCTGCCTATGGTGGTCAGTGTGCATCATAGTTACTGGTCAGAGCATCTGCTCCCTGGTGGTCATTGCATGTCATAGCTACCAGTCAGAGAGAAGGACGGACACTTAGCGTTTTATATATAGAGACTAGAGGCCCAACACACAAAATTTGTGCAAGTGTAGGCCTTCCTTCCCCTGGCTCCAGCTTCTCTCTGGCACCAAGGACCCAGGCTTCCCTCTACCAGCCAGAAACCAGGCTTCCCTTGCAGCCCCAGCTTTGTCCAAAAGGTCATCAGAAGGATGGTCTAATTAGCATATTATGCTTTTATTATTATAGATGTGTTTTTACTAATTTTATCAATGTAAAAATTTATTTACTATAAATATATCTCTAGTAATTCTTTTATCCCATGTAAATTTTGTCTATAATTAAAAAAAAATTTTTTAAATGTTTTTAATGATTTCAGAGAGAGGAAGGGAAAGGGAGAGAGAGTTATAAACATTAATGATGAGTAAGAATTGCAGAACAGTCACCTCCTACACACCCCATACTGGGAACTGGGAGCCAAGCTCACAAACATGGCATGTGTCCTGACTGAGAATCACAGAATGAACTCCTGGTTCATGGGTGGACCCTCAACCACTGAGCCACACCAACCGGGTGGAAAAAAAAACTTTTTAATAATCCTGTATGTACAGTATTATAGATATAATTGATTCAGTGATTCATGAACACAAGAAACTCTCCAAGAAATTGTGAGTGCTCCACCTGGTCCTTTTATGTAGGCATTCCATTCTCCAAGATCCTCTCATCAGCTTCCCTCTCAGCACAGTTTGCACACATTCTCTTGATTATCTCACCCATTCCCCTACTTTTACCCTCACCTTTCTACCAATGTCTCCCAAATCCGCATCTCCTGAGTATCCACACCTATATTTCCAACTGCTTTCTGGGTTTCTCTGCTGTATTATAAGCACCTTCCATGGTAACCAGCTTCTCTTAAAAATATGGAATTATCATCCTGGCTGGGTGATTCAAGTGGTTGGAGTATTGTCTAATACACCATAAGATTGAAGTTTCTATCCCTGGTTAGGGTGTATATGGGAGGCAACTGATAGATGTTTCTCTCACATCAATCTTTCTCTCTCTCTCAAAAGCAATAAAAAGATATCCTCATTCCCTGGCTGGTATAACTAAGTGGTTAGAGCATTCTAAGCTCCAGCCATAAAAGACTTATCATTCACAAATTCACACTGCAGATGTGGACAACCACTCTGTCCACATTTACTCACATCTTCTGCTGTGTCTGGAACACCTTCCTGATATTCACCTATCAAAATTCTACCCACTATCCTTCTATGAGGGTGACCATTTATCCTAACTTCACATTCTTCTCTACTAGTATGTGCTGAATTGACTGAGAATAAATACAGTGACCAGTCTCAGATATAATCAAATAGACATGTAGACATTGTCAAAATATTGGTTTTATTATTGTAAATATTGGGTTAAAGAAAGCAGTTTGATCTATGAGGAGAATTAGATGATTTCTTCTTCTTCTTTTTCTTCCCCTCCTCCTCCCCCTCCTCCCCCTCCTCCCCTCCTCCTCCTCCTCCTCCTCCTCCTCCTCCTCCTCCTCCTCCTCCTCCTCCTCCTCCTTCTTCTTCTTCTTCTTCTTCTTCTTCTTCTTCTTCTTCTTCTGCTTCTTCTTCTTCTTCTCCTTCTCCCAAATCTACAAATCAGGCTCAATTCTCCAAAGGACAGTTGAGATCTTCAGAACAAAAACACTTTTCCAGATTTTTCCCACCCCTATTAGGGTCTGGTCCCTGCTCTCAGGCCCTGAACCAGGAACCTTTACTATAAAGAAATCTAGGGGAAAAACTCACCTTTCCTGAAGGCAAACAGATCTCAGAGAGGCAGGGATGTGTACTTAAATCAGCAAGTGCAGTGACCTGCTTCTCAATTTCACCAACCAATTAAGTCAGTCTTCTTTGAGGGGATAGGCATAGAGATAAGAAAATAGAAGAAAAGGTCAAGCTTCACTTTTTATTACTAGGAGTTATGGAAAAATCAAAGTTTCTACTTTTTGAGTGTGTGCAGGCAGAAACACTGGGAGAGGGAAAATGTGGTCCTACTTCCAATTTTAACTTTAAAACCTTAAAATTGGCATGAAGAAACAAACTGTCCTTCTGAGAAAGTCAAAGCTACAGCTAAGCATGAAAAATGTATTAAAATATGGATATTAAAATGAAAAATCAGATAATACAAAAAGAAAAAAATTGAAAAAGTTGACTGGCCAAAATGAAAGTAGGAAAGAACAAAAGCATATGGAAACTTCAATTTTATGTGTATGTGTTTTTAAAAAATTATTAAAGCACATGTAGCCAGAAAATTAAATAGAAATGTTTGTATGTGTTTGAATATATTTGCATTTCTTTTTCTTTGTAGTGGGTAACATCATAAGGCAGATTCGTGTTTTATTTAGTTGTATTGTCTGAATTTCCTGAAAAAAAAATCGAGAGTATTGGACATAAATAAAAAGTTTTTCTCATAAAAGAAAAAATTATGTATATCCCCTTAGGGCTGAAATTTCTCATTCTTATTTTTTAGCTTAAATGTAATTTTTTAAAGAAAGAAAATATAAAAGGATTCACTTATCATTTGTGATTTATCTGAATATTTGTAAACCAAGATTTTTTACATTAAAAATGGACTTAATGTGTTTTTTTGTTTGTTTGTGTTGTTGTTTTTTTGTATTCAGAGAAGTCCAAACTATGCTTTTGAATTTGATATGCATTAAAAGCTTCTTTGATATATTTGGGAAAATACACCTAGGAAATAAATAATCAAGTTGAAAAAGTTCCAAAGGTGTGTTCAAATTACCTGAACTATTGAATTTTCCACTAAAACTACTGTAAAATTCAAGAAAAATGGAATACTCTAAATCCTAAAAGTAGTGATCATGCAAGAGTCTTCACATTACATCACTAAGAGACAGTATATATGAATTGAGTTGCATTTACCATTATTCATTATTCAAAGAAGTGTTTGGCTGTCTATCATGTGCCCAGCAGTTTTAGGTGTGTGGTTTTCTTTCACAGGAATGAACAAAAGAGATTGAAATGCCAGTTCTGACCGAGTTTATATTCAAGGGGAGGGATTAAAATGACTACAAATATGACAAGCACAACACACAATATGTTATTGCTAAGTGCTAGGAAGAAAACATAAAGCAGGAAAGGGAATGGGAAAGATTTCAGAGGAGAGGAAGATAACTGCTATGCGAACATTGCTTATGAGCTTTCAGAGATGAAGGCAATGAATGGGCAGTTTCCGGGCTATCGGAGCCTCGGTCCCAGGAGAAAGTCTTTATGAATCTACCTCAGACTTGGTGAGAGTGCAAGGAAGGCTAAAGCCTGACACTTGTTCATCCCTGTCGAACCCCACCTCCAGGAGTACTGATTAGACTTATGCCAGACATAGAGCAAAGCAGAGACTCACTAGGTGCCACCCCCTGCAAGATCAGCTCTGCTCTCCATTTTACTTATGATCAGGCAGACCCCAAGTATTTAAGACAGATTCACCGACGTTAGTTTGTGGCAGACTAAGTGCTACAAAGTGTGTGACCTGCTGATGGCAGCTGTTTCATTCTTCTACTCTTCTCAACAAGAGAAGTAAAATTTTAAGAAAAGAGCATTTAGAAATTTGTGGGGATAATTTGATAGAGAAGTTTTATGTCTATTTTTTCTAATAAAAAATAACTCAAGCTTTTTTTTTTTTTTTAGTTGTCTTTACCTTTTATTTTCTAGTAATTCAATTTTTTTTGTATTTTATAAAAGAATCAATATGAGACAGATTGATTGGAAAGTCAAAAACCAAACTGGTTCTTCTCCACAGATAGTTTGAGAAACATTGGACTAAAATTCTTTTTTTCAAAATATATTTTATTGATTTTCCACAGAGAGGAAGGGAGAGGTATAGAGGGTTAGAAACATCAATGAGAGAGAAACATTGGTCAGCTGCCTCCCGCACACCTCCCACTGGGGATGTGCCAGCAACCAAGGTACATGCCCTTGACCGGAATTGAACTCGTGACCCTTCAGTCTTGTAGGCCGACATTCCATCCACTGAGCCAAACTGGTTAGGGCTGGACTAAAATTCTGATCTTTTGACCCAAAGTCATTCCAAAAACAACTATATAATAACATGAGTGGTTTTTGTGTGCCGAGCACAGTATTAGGGAACACAGATTCAGAAATATTTAGTCAGTGCCCTCATGAAGCTTACAATAGTGTGAGATGATGAATAAGCAAACCCTGGGCATGACGAGTCCAGTATTTTCCATTAAATCTCACTGAATTCCACTTGTACAGAGTGAAACAACATATTAGATTATGTGGCTATTCACTACCACTAGCATAGACTCACTTATGGAAACACACATGATCCCCTAGTGACTATATGTTACTTTTGAATAGGGACCTGAATAAATCTGTTTGTAGGAGCAAGAACCTTGAGAAATAAGATCAGGGCATTTTTTTTTCTTTTCATAAACTGCCTTCAAACAATCTTATATTGGGTGTACTCTAAAATGTGGTGAAAGGGATAGTCTATCTGCAAATCTCAAATCATGATTCCTCTCTTTCTGCTTTAGGCTGCCAAAACATTATGAACTTTAATCAGCCTTGTGACTTGCTATAGTTTTAAATAGATATTTAAATTTAAATTTTTAGTTTATAACCCTTGGATCCAATAGTATAACTGACATTTAGGAAAAATATATTCTTTAAGAGGAAATGTTTAAACATAAAGTTTGAGAATCTACAAGTACCCTAGCTTTGACTTTACCTTGGATTTATGAAGAGGTTTAGCCTGGGATGGTGGTGTTTATTTTGCTTTGTTGTTGTCATTATAATAATAATTATTATTATTATTCATTTTAGTCAGTATTCTGTACACATAGCAATGATAAAAGTTTGAACTAAAATAGGTTAGGAAGAGACATGTGAGACATTTAGAGAGATTTTGAAATGTTCACTCAGTGGTCTCTGTTTGGTGAAGGAGACTATAACTCTTCTGGCAGTAAACAACGAAAGTCAGTGAATAATTGATACTATCTAGAAAAATAAAAGAGCTATTTAAATAGACATTTGATAGCCAGGGAGAGAGGCAATATAAAACTGTCAATAAATAGCGAAGGGGGTTTCCCAGTATTTCTCAGGGCAAAAGAGCATTCAAATCAAGAAAGTACGTTCAGTTCAGCCATCTCTATCACTGTGGAAAATGAACTCTACACGTTAATAAGATCTCAGAGATGTTACTGAAACCCTCTAGTCATCCGAGGTATGTTTTATTCCTTTAAAGAAGAATGTCTAATAAATTTGTAACTTGCCTTGAAATTTTAATTTTTCAAAAAGTTGATGAAGCAATGAGAAGAAAATCCAACCCACAGGACCCGATTGTGCGTAAAGGGAAATCAGGGCTATAAACATGTCACTTCCCAGCTCCAAAACATTCAAAGACCAAACGTGGCTGGCTGGATAAAGCACTAAGAGCAAGGCCCCTCTGCAGTTTGGTTCAAGCTTCCTTTCCAGGCTTAGCTCCCACGATTTCCTTATAAGAAAAGGGCTGGGGAGAGTAAAGAAACACATTTATCAGAGGATATGCTATATGCCAAGCACTGCATTACATTATTCTATTTCATTCTTATAACTCCTATACCATAGAATTAATTATTGTGAGGGTGAGTAAGGTAATGAATACTAGGTGATGCGCACATGTATTTAAGTTGATAGAATTAGAACAGTGTTGTATTCATAGTAATGCCTCAGGGAATATAAACACTTAGTAGTTTAGAAGAACTTAGAAAAAGAGAACATCAGCATTTCTCTTTTAGGATGAGGAAATGCATGATCATAAATGTTAAGATGTTTTCCCAAAGTGACAACACTGGGAGGATTTTATGTGATTCCTAAGTTCTTGTTCTTCACACTCTACCAACTTCTTTCTGCTCTGATACTATTTATTTTTCAGCTAAACTAGACTCTACTCTTCCCAAAAAGTACATCACAGGCTTTCCCAACATGTTACCTTTACTCGTGTTTTTTTTACCTCTCTTGCAATGTCCCTGCACTCATCTCTACTTTCTAAAAGTAGAGGATCAGCTTGAACTAATTGTTTATTCCACACTGTCTCCAATCCATACATTTGCCAAATGCCCGCACAATTCCCCCCTAGCACAAACAAAGCAAATGTATTGACTAAACTTAGCCCAGCTTGTTTATTTTTCTGCATTATAACCCCATTATTTCTGAATGTTTAAAGGCAGAAGGTAGAGTCATATCTATCATAACTTGTTTTAATTATTGAATTCCTACCATGTGCTAGACAATGGACATATTTTAGGGTATGACATGTATAAGATTGAGAGGAAAAAAAGTATATGTCCACAAGGGCTAATTAAATGTTGACTTAATAAATAGATGACAACTGCCTTATAAATTCAGCTTTATAAAAGAGCAAGACATCCCTAAAAATACACAAAACAAACCTATTTAGATTTGAGCTAGTAGATAACTCAATTGTATTTCTGGCAGAACCCCTATACCCATCCTAATTTCAGGCAGTCATATCCCTATTCATTTCTGGATTGAATTTTTGTGTGTAATACTTGGGTCTTATTTTTTCTTATTCAGATACTCCCATATCTTCTCTCATAGTACCATTCCTTGGGGGAGAATTACACAAAGACATCTCAGGCTTGGAGGTTTGCAAAGTAACTTTTCTAGAATAGATAATAAGCTCTGCTCATACAAGACCCATCAAACATGCTTATTCCAGACATGCTTATTGCTTCCTCAGAGACCAAGAGAGTGATCTGTTTATAAATTCCTTTTGGCATTCTATCCTCAGTGCTGATCATCCTCCCAGTTCCTCAAAGTCAAATGACAGCTGATTAATTGGAAGCTTCCCTCACTCTTTTATTAATGTTCTTCCTTAGGTAGCATTAACTTTTGGACTTGTCTCCCTAACCAAAGATAATCTTCTTTTGGATGTTAAGTGTATTTGATTCCTTTCTTCGGATTATTATTTTCTTTGCCCTGACCAGTGTGGCTCAGTCGGTTGGGCATTGTCCCATGTACCAAAAGGTTGCAGGTTTAATTCCAGTCAGGGCACATGCCTGGGTTGCAGGCTTGATCCCTGGTGGATGGGGAGAGGGGGGTGGGGTGTGTGCAGGAGGCATCTGATCAATGTTGTGCTCTTACATCAATGTTTATCTCTCCCTCTCCCTTCTTCTCTCTCTAAAAATAAGTCAATAAAAATATTTTAAAGTATATATTTACTTTGTGTTACTTATAATCTGCCTATCTCCATCCAGAACTGTAGGCTCACAAAAACAAGGGCTTTTCTCATCTGCAGCTGTATTCCTAGCACTCAGAGTCTGCCAAGGGAGGTGCTTAATAAATATTTGGTGAGTTAATAAATACATACTTATTTATAAGAGAGACTGAGCATTGCACACAGTAAGATCAAAGAAAGAAGACAGTTTGTGGCAGCTGTGGTCTCCACCCTGCTGTCCTAAGTAATTAAGCAATGCCCTAATTAGCATTGCTGTGGTTAACCTGGCCCACCTACCTTGCAAAATGGTTTTCTGCTCATTGAGCTGTGGAGGGGTTTTGCCTCCCTTAACCACCAAAATGGTGTGTCAAATTTTTCTTTCCAATGATATATGTATCATTCTCCAAACTAGTAGGTTTCCATTAGTGTTTTAGCAGCTCCTAAGTTTGTCCTGATGACTAGATTCTTCCTGGCTTGGAAGATCTTCACTATAGCACACAGAAACTTAATAACACCATCTTCTTCCGACAATTTAGAGAATGCTCATTCATTCATTCATTTACTCCACCAGTGCTAAGTTAGGAAACAGAAGATACTATGTTTCAGCCACTTTTCTAGATACTGGTGACAATATAATTTTTTTTAAATGTTTTAAGCATTAAATATCTCTGCTTTCTGCCTCCATAGATTTGATTTTATGTAAGATAAATCATACAGTATGTGGTATTTTATGTCTGGCTTTTTTCACTTAGCATACTTTTTTTTTTTAGATTCATCTATGTTGCAGTATGTAACAGTAGTTCATTATTTTTGCTTCTTGAATGAATAGTATTCTATTGTATTGATATAACACATTTTGTTTATCAATTGATGAGTATTTGAAGTGTTTCCAGTACCTTGCTATTGTGAATAATTTTAGCAGGGTTCCCCATCCTCCCAATGGTAGACATCTTCTTGAGAGTTTTATCCAAAGGTGGTGGTGGTATTTATAGTAACAGAGTGATGTAGTGGAAATATCATCACACTGTATTTGACACCAAAATGACTTAGACCACATCTAACTTCTATGTTTTTAGAAATAACTGATCTTAGAGAATAAACTCATACTTGCTGGTAGTAAGATCCTAGAATGCTATTTGACTAAGTAGATGCTCCACAAATGCAAATTCCCATTCTATTGCCCTGGCTCAATTGTCTTACATTCTTCTCTGTAACAAATTCAGAACCTCTTATCAGTACATCAAATGCTAAGCCAAAACTTCCCATACATGGAGTATTTACCAAGATTGTGAGTAAAAGGAGGCTATATTCAATGTGTAGCTTAGCAGAAACCATTTTCTCTCCCTCAGTCTTTTCCTACTGGAGTAAAATAAGAGCTTCTGCTGCTCTCAAAAGCATTGGCTAGAAGCATCTATATTTCCTTCTAGATCTAATTTGTTCCTCTCCACAGGAGGAGCAGTGATTTATCTGTTTGATATGTTGAAAAGTCTAATAGTCATTGATCCATATTTCTGTAATGGTCACGGTTAACAGGGTAAGTCACTACACACACACACACACACACACACACACACACACACACACACACACACACGAGGCCACTCTTGTGTTCCTGACCTAGGCTTCCTGGCTCAAAATAGTGTAAGGCATTGCTGGTTGGACAAGTTACTGCTCTGGAACCCTTACATCTCAAGTGAATTTGCATAGAGTTCTGGAGGGGGAAAAAATTAGAAAGCCAGAGAGGAGACATCCAAGTTACATTTGCCAACCTAACTTTACCTTCTATAAAGCTGACATTACAATTTTCTGTTTTCTCTGTCATTTTGAGGGACATGGGATGTGATTAATTCCTCAAGCCCAACATATGGAGACTGTTAGTCTATTTCAGAAAGACAGAGAGTTAGGCAGACTTAACTTTTGTAGTCTTTTTTTTTTTTTCCTTCCATGAGTGGAAGACTTTTTAGGACTAAAACACAGTAATGTAATATTAGTATCCTATCATTTGACACAAGTTTATCCAATCCCTCTTGAATTTCTCAAAAGAATTCTTTTAGCTTTCTTTGTCTGAAGTAACAAATTACAGTAAGAGTCTGCCTCATACACCACATCAATCACTTGTTCTGTCCCTGGGATTGCTAAATGGTTGACCCAATTGGGTAGTTTTAGCTGTCCAATCATTTGGATTTGGGGTGTTAAAACAACTGAAGTGGTCTGACTACTTAGACTTAAAATGCCTGACAAACCATGATGAAGACAAAAACATCCAATTTAACTGGAAAACAAAGTTGTGGAATCTCTTAGATGTGTCCACATGTGTGCACAAGCACAAGAGTGTCTCTCAGGTTCCCATTCTCTCTTCTCCTCTTCTTCTTTGCTCTCCACTGTCCCTCTCTGGACCTCATTCTCTCCTCTCATATCTCATGTTTCTTTACTTCAATCTTTGTCTCTTTTTTTATTTAGGTATAATTCACATATAGCATATTAGAATCAAATATTCATAATGGTGAGATATGCATTTTTTATTAACAGTGCTTCCTTCTCATTTCTGCAACAAATTCAGAATCTGAGACTGGAAAGAAATAGTTACACTTATCTTTTTGAGAACCAAGATGAGGCAGTGAATAACTCATCCTGCATAAGAAGAAGCAATTTAATTGTGGCCAAAGGACTTGAGATATAAGGAACATCCTAGAGCATACAGCAGTTCCCAGCATATTAAGATAGGGCAAGACTTCCTATAGCCCTTAACACTATCTAAATCTTTACAGTAACAACTTAAAGGTTGCCCTAAAATTTACGATCTAATATTATTCTCTTGGCAGCCATTCTTATTCTTCACCTCTCTTCACTTCTGAGTGCTTTAGAGCTTGGACATTTGGACAGAATCCCTCAAACGTTCATAAATCACTAATTCAGTGAAAATCCATTTCCCAACAATGATCACTAAAGAAAGATAAAAGTTGAACAATTAGGAAGTAGTTAAAGATATTACATTTTTATCGGAGGAAGGCAATCATCTTCTGAGCTTTAAGTTAACCTCTGATATCTAATAAAGTCATATTTTAAGACAGGGAAATTAAGTTGCAAGAACCGCTCATGTGAACCAGTGCATCAGACTCAGCTGGCTATCCCAAGAGGACCAATGTCTTGTCAATGACACAACAAATGTTAGGGAAATCCCATGAGCAGCTCTCCAGAGTTGGGATTGTTGGCCATGGTTCAAAGTTTTAGAATCCTCATTTTGAAGACAAGTCTCAAGGACTCAGCTTTGAGATTTTGGCTCATCAAAGCATATTACTCTCAGTACTACTGAAAACAACCACTAAACACAACAGAGCCCTGTCCAAGAGAGAATAAGGGGAACATAATATTTTCCCTGATGTGTATAAAGAAAAAAGCACAAAAAGTCTTAATTCAAAAAAATGTGATATTTGGAAATTACTTTCTATTACACAATGAATTACTCAGTACATCAAATGCTTTTTGGGGTGTATTTTTGTGAAACATGGAACAATTTAATTATAAGTTCATTAATGCATTGCAAATTGATTTTGTTTCAGTTCTTTTTAATTTCTTTTAAAATAAACTGACAAATGTATTTTTGTCAAGGTTTACTCTGAGACACCATACGTTTTTAATGTTTTATTCTGGATTTTACTTAGAATTGAAAAACTAAATAGAACCTCAGCGATAGGGGGGAAAAATTGCCTTAATTCATTAGATCTTGGCATTTCACTTTAATGTCTATTTTCAGCTACTAAAATGATTGCTAATAAATGGGAATAAAATTGTATTTTATTATTATTTTACTTGAATTTTATTTATTACTAAACTTTTCAGACTTGATTGCCATTTTAGTTTCTTCTTTCCTGAACTGTATCTTAATATCTTTTGTCCATTATTATGGTTGAGAGAAATTTATGTGAGCGGACTGGGACTATGAACCAAATTGGCAGTAATCAGTTGTTATAAATAACTTAAATATGCTCAGATGTATCTCTTAAATCTCAACATGTATATTCTTAGATTAAGTGTGATCCAATGACTCATAACTATGTTTAGCATCACCTGTGTAAACACACCCAGAAGAGATATAAAGATTGCTGTATCATACAAAAGAATGACACTCAAATTCTCTTTTGTTCTTCAAATTGACTTCTCTGACTCCTTCAAAAAAAAATAGATTAGTAGTATCCCAAGACTGAGGTTTAAAAGGGTAATTCATCCTGGCCGGCATGATTCAGTGGTTGAACGTAGACCTATGAACCAGGAGGTCATCCTTTGATTCCTGATCAAGGTACATATCCAGTTGTAGGCTCGACCCCAGTATGGAGGCAGCCAATCAATGATTTTCTCTCATCGTTGATGTTTCTATCTCTTTCTCCCTCTTTCTTCTTCTCTGAAATCAGTAAAAATATTTAAAATAAAAGGTAATTCAGAATCCATTCCATTTCTCCTAATGATAGCATTTGTATCCATAATCTTAAAGCAACAAAACATCTGTTGGTTCACAGTAACACATGAGATGGAGTATTTGTATTCAATTAAAAAAAGTAAGTTGGGACCCATCCACAATTCTCCTTTTTTATTTGATTGTCTTTTCCCTATTGATTGGTAGGATTTCCATATAAATATTCTAGGTATTTGTCAGTTGTTTTCTATGTCATAAATAGTTTCTCTCTCTTGTTTGTCACATCTTTTCTTGTTTACAAAATTTATTAAAATTTATAGTATTATAACTTATAATTTCAATATAGTTAAATTATAACTACATACATTTAATATATATGAAATGTAAGTCAAGGCAATGAAAATATTCCTTATATTCTTGAAAATATTATAAAATATTTAATAAAGTGGAATTGAATATATGTATATCTTTATTTTCACAGTTAGAGATACAATTGTTCCAACACAATTTATTGTAGTTTGACATATTGTAACAACACACTTCTCTCATGAGCTGAAATCTCATATAGGTAAGGTCTATATGGTTTGAGTTTGACGGTTTGTTTTAACTTTCTCTTTGTCCTTTTAATTTAATTGTCCTTTCCTTAGCTAACACGATAATGGTTTAAATTCTATAAATACATGTCTTCATAACGAGTATGGCAAATGTGTCTTCCTCCTCCTCCTTCTTCCTCTTTAGAATTAACTCAGCTCTTTTGAAATTATACTCTTTCATATTAATTTTGAAATCAATTTCTCAAATCCCATAAAAAATATTGTTGATTTTTTTTTATTTAAAGGTAAATTTGGGTGAGTTGAAATCTTTACAATGTTGAACCTTTCCATCTATGAGCATACTACACAGTTTCATTTAATCATCTTCTTTTAAATGTTGCAAAATTGTTTTATAATTTTATCTGTGTAAACCTTAAATATATGTTTTCAATTTATTCCTAGGTATGTTTTATTGTATAGAAAAAACTTTTTACAAATTTTTATAACATTTTTAAAGAAGTTTATTGCCATCATATAGGAACATGATAAACTTTATATATAAGGCTTAGCCCCATTATCCCAACTGAACTCTCATTTTTTAGTAAATTTATTAGGATGATATTGGTTAATAGGATCACATAGGTTTCAAATGTATATTTCTATGATACATGATCTGTATATTGCATTGTATGCACACCACACAAAGTTTAATCATCTTCTGTCACCATATATTTGACCCCTTATACTTTATTACTCCCCCCCATCTCTCTGATAACCACCGTATTATTGTCTGTGTCTTATTATTTTTAATAATTTGTGTCTGGAAATTATTTTGTATATGTTTAATGGAAACCATATTGCCTGAAAATTGTAGTTTTGTCTTTTTATATTTAATTTATATGTCCTACATTCTTTCCTTTTCTTGTTGTAATTGTTAAAACCACTAACACTACATGAAGAGTATTGGTCATAGCAGTGATTTTTGCAGAAGACCAAACATATTTCCTTCCCACTTTTCTTTTAGAACTAGCTCTTATTATTAAAGAATACTGAATTTTATTAAATGTTTTTCTTACATTAATTATTATATGTTTTTTATCACATTTTATCTATTATTGTGCTGATTATATAAAAGTATGTTGTCTATTGATGAACAATTCATCTGTACTAGAATCAACACCATTTGGTAATGTTGCTGCTAGACTCAATTTGTCTTAAAATTTTCCAGCAAGATTGACCAACATAAAGAGGTAAAATATAATTTTGCATCTACATTTGTGAGATTAGCCTTTGTATTCTTACTATAGTCACCTTATAGTTTGAATATTAAGGTAATCAAGTGATGCTAGCTTCAAAAATGGATTAAGTAACTTTCCCCCTGATGTTCTCTGGAAAAATGGCATAAGATTAGAATTGCATGTAAGTTAAAGGTTTGCTAAAACTTCCCAGTAAAACTCTCAGGCTTAGTGCCTTTGTGGGGAGAAGGTAAGTGGGTTTGAATGGTAGTTACTAATTAAATGTTTTAATGATTATTTATTTGTTGAGGTTTTCTTTTCTTTTTCTTGAATTCATTTTGGTAATTTTTATTTTAAACCATTCAATTTATCTAAATTGAGTCATAAAATTGATCATAATATTCTCTATGAACTTGGGGGGGTAAAAAGGATGTTAGCTATAGTATTGACTTCATTTTTCTCATATTCATTTTTGGCCTCTATTTCCTTCATTTGATCAGTTTTCCAGACCACTCTAATTGATGAGTGCTTTTTTATTTTTTGAATTATTTATTGGTTTTATTGATCATTGTAATTGTTTCCTATTGATTTAATTTATGTTTTATTATTTTCCTCCTTTTTACTTATGTTGAGTTCACAGTGGTTTTGCTTTTGGTTTTTAATTTGGTTCTGAAGAAAAAGCTTGTTGTTTTTTGTTTTTGTTTTTGTTTTTTAATTCAATTTATTGGAGTGTCATTGGTTAATATGATCATATAGGTTTCAGGTGTGGGTTTCTATGTTACGAGATGCACTTTGTGCCCACCACCCAAATTCAAATCTACCATTATCATATATTATGCCCCCTTATACCCCCACCCTCTTTTGTCAACCACCACACTGCTGTTTGTGTTCATGAGTTTCAGTTTCATATTCTACTCATTAACTTTCAATCTTCTCATGTTATTATGTATACATAAATTCCCTTCTTTTTCCAAGAAAAAGTTTTAAGTATACATCACAAGTTTTGATTTGTAGGGCACTTTTTTTTAGTAACTTTTTTTATTTCTTCTTTTGCTAATTAATTATATAGGTGTGTTTTTATTTTCTAAACATACAGAAAAGTTTTCCTGTTGTTTTCTTATTGCTTTCTGTCTTTTTTTTTTTTTCCTTCTTGCTTATTTGTTTTTAATCCTCACCTAAGAATATATATATTTTTAGAGAGAGTGGAGGGAAGCAGAAGAGGGGAAAAGAGAGAAAAAAATATCAATGTGAGAGACACACATCGATTGGTTGCCTCCCATACGTGCCCCAACCAGGGCCTGGGGATCAAGCCTACAACCCAGGTATGTGCTCTTGACTGGGATCTAACCCATGACACTTCAAGCTGTGCAGGCAGACACTTTAACCACTAAGCAACTACCTAGGGCTGCTTTCAATTTTATTGCATTATGCTTAGCAGTGAGAATTTTAATTTATCTATTATTTGGAATTCATTGAGAATTTATTTTAGCCTAAAATAAGATCAACTTTTGTAACTGTGTCACGTATGACTAAAAAGAGTGAATTCACTATTTTTGTGTGTGATTGAATGAATATATAATCCTAATTTATAGGATTTATAATCCTAATTTATAATCCAATTTATAATCCAGGGCGGAGCTTGAAGATGGCGACCGAACAGTCGGACTTGTTCTGACTCTGGTCCCAGAACGGATAAAAGTAACATCTGAGTCGCTCAGGGAGGGTTGATTGGCAGCTGAGGGGCAGCAGAGGTTTCAAGGAAGCTAGGCAGCGATCCGCTGGACAGGATTTCCAGCCGGTGGCCAACACAGCCACAGCGGCGGCCGCGGCGGCTGCGGCGGCGGCAGAAGCAGCTTCGGCGGCGCTGTGAGAAAGGAGTGGCTTCTCTGAGGCCTGGAAAGCCCACTGCGGAGAGGTCTATCCAGTAGCTGAGACGCCCGAGTTGGCGCTGGCGCGTGGATTCAAAGGAGTTCTTCGGTCACCCACGGAAAGGTCAGAATTTGCGGGGAAAGCCTGAGAGATCGCGGTCCCGCGGTGCTGGCAGCCACAGTAGCCGGGGAGTTCCGGCCCTGCCTCCATGCAGCGCCCGCAAAGCTGAGCCCTAAGAAGGCTGCAGCGACATCTAGTGCTGGGTTTGGCATAAGCTTCCCCAGAAGCGGGAATTTTTTTTTTTTTTTTTTTTTTTTTTAAAAAGCCAGGGGACACGGGACAGAGTGTTAAGAATCGCGGCTGTCCCGCCAAGGGCGGAACATCTGGACACCTCGGCGCCTGATCCCCTTCACCCCCTAGCTTCGGAATACTAGGGAAGATCAGCCTAGTTGGGCATATCCGGGGAATTTGCAGGGAGAAAGTGCCTCCCTGGAAACAAGGGATCGGAGCCAGAAGAGATAGTCTGGGAGCCAGCTGGCACCCTGCCAGCTAGAGCCATAGAGAAAGAAGGCCGGAGCAACCAAAAAGACTGGGAGGTCAAACCGGAAACACTGACACCTAAGAGCTGAATTACAAACTGCCCTTCTTTTTTTTTTTTTTTTTTTTTTCTCTTTTTTTTTTTTTTTTTTTTCCTTTCTTTTCTTTTGTCTTTTAATTAATCAAAAATAAATGGACACAAATATCTAAGATATAGTCTACTAAAAATTAAGGATTACCTTACAAAACTGAGGTGCAGTGGAAAGCTGGGAACTGCAAGACTGTCTGGTCCGAGAATCAGAAGTGCCAAATACATTAACTGAGGAAGTGAGTGACCAGTACTGGTCATTTTTATGCTAATTTTGCTATACTTTATTTTATTTTCATTTTTTACATCTTTTATTTAATTTTCATTTTTCATATCTTTTACTTAAGAAACAATTTTTTTTTCTTTTTTCCTTACTTGATTTTACCTTTTCAATTACTACATTTTTCAATCTCTATCACTATTACTACTGCTATTTTGCAATTTTTTTAAAAAAAAATTTTTATTTATTTTTTTTTTCTTTCTTTCTTTTCTTTTTTTTCTCTCTCTAGTACCATTTTATTTTTTCTTTATTTTACATTGGGAGTAACCTTCATTCTATTTTAATCTCTACTATAGCATCATTCAACCCTATCTCAACTCAACCTTTACACTATCACTCTCTTACTAAACTTTACCCTTTAGTCTACAGTTTATCCTATCCCTTTCCGGCTTTAGTTTTTCCTCTATTCTCTCTCTATACCCCCTGCTAAAGCTCTCACTATACTTATAGACCTAAGTTCCAACCCCTGATCCAAGTGTATAAATACCAATCTCTGCACTATATTAACTAGTTAAAAAAAAAAAAAAAAAATCCATTCTCCCCTCTATCCTTTTCGCATTGTATGTGTGAAGGTTGATTATTGTGAATTTGTATGCCTTTTAGTGAAATTGTTATGCTTATTCCTGTATTGTTATTGTTGCTTTGTATTTTTTTTTAAATCCTCTGTTTTTGTTTGTTTATTTTACTTCTGTATATCATAGCCTTACTTAATAATAGTGGATATTGTAGTTTGTATTAATCTCCAAGTATTGTTACTGGCATTGGCTGGGTCCAGAGGTTTTTCTATGGCAATTTTCTCCACATATATATAGTTTGTTTCCCATTTCTCTTTTAGTTTGCTTCTTCTCTCTCTTTCTCTCTCTCTCTCTCCCTCTTCTTTTTTTCCCTGTTTTCCAACTTCATTTTGTCATTACTTTTTTCTTCTTCTTCTTTTTCTATCTCTTTATCCCTCCTTTTTTTTAATTTACTTAATTTTTTTTTTAATTTTTTTTTTATTTTTTTTTAATTTTTCTTTATTTTATTTTTACCTTTATTCCTTCTCTCCTATCCCCTAAGTTGCCTTTCTCTAGTGGTCACCTTTATTAGAGGTTATTAATATTGTAAATACATTCCTGTTAAGTGCCGCTTGTGTTGTACCTGGTAGTGTTGTATTTTGTACCTCAAAATCAACGCAGGAGAAGGAATACCACATAACCAGACATCCTGAAAAGAGAGGCCATGGGGAGACAAAAACATAGTCCGCACTTGAAAGAAAAGCAGGCATCACCAGAAAAGGAAGTAAACGAGCCAGAGGTAAGCAGCCTGCCAGAGCAAGAATTCAGAGTAATGATCATAGCATGGCTAAAAAGAATGGAAGAGAAATTTGACAAAAGCCAAGAAGAAATGAGAAAGAACCATGAGGAAATGAAGGAGAGCCATGAGGAACTGAAGAAGAACCAAGAAGAAATGAAAAGTGACATCGCTACCATGAAGAACTCAATAGAAAGCATCAAGAGTAGACTAGATGAAGCAGAGGACCGCATCAGTGAGCTAGAAGATAAGATGGAAAAAAATACCCAAGTAGAGCAACTTCTAGAAAAAAAGATTAAAAAGCAGGAGGAGAGCCTACGGGAGCTTTGGGACAAAACAAAACAAAATAATATTCGAATAATAGGGGTTCCAGAAGGAAAGGAAACTGAGGTAGACATGGAAAAAGTATTTCAAGAAATAATGACAGAAAACTTTCCTGAAATAGAAAAGAAAAAACCCACACAAATCCAAGATGCCCGCAGAGTCCCAACCAAAATGAATCCCAGAAGACAGACTCCAAGGCACATTATAATTAAATTGGCAAACAACAACGACAAAGTAAGAATCTTAAAAGCAGCCAGAGAGAGACAGAAAGTTACATACAAAGGAACCCCCATCAGACTAGCAACTGATTTCTCAACAGAAACTTATCAGGCCAGAAGGGAATGGGATGAAATATACAAAGTCATGCAAAGGAAGGGTCTGAATCCAAGAATACTGTACCCAGCAAGGCTATCAATCAAAATTGAAGGGGAAATCAGGAGCTTCACAGACAAAAAAAGACTGAAGGAATTTATCTCCACCAAACCAGCAATGCAAGAAATGCTAAAGGGTCTACTGTAAAAATAAAGAAATAAGAAGTGAAGAAGGAACACGGGTATAGAATAAAAATGGCGTCAAATGAGTACCTATCAATAATAACCTTAAATGTAAATGGATTAAATGCTCCAATCAAAAGACATAGGGTAACAGATTGGATAAGAAAACAAGACCCATACATCTGTTGTCTACAAGAAACCCACCTCAGAAAAAGAGATGCACACAGACTGAGGGTGAAGGGATGGAAAAAAGTTTTCCAGGCAAATGGAAATGAAAAAAAAGCTGGGGTAGCAATACTTATATCTGACAAATTAGATCTCAGAGTGAAGGACATAACAAGAGATAATGAAGGCCACTTCATAATACTAAAGGGAACAATCCAACAAGAAGAAATAACCCTGGTAAATATATATGCACCCAATACAGGAGCAACCAAATACATTAAAAAACTGCTAGAGGACATTAAGGGAGAGATTAATAGCAATACAATCATAGTAGGAGATTTTAATACCCCACTGTCACCCTTCGACAAATCATCTAAACAAAAAATCAGCAAAGAAATATCAATCCTAAATGACTCACTAGACCAGATGGAATTAATTGACATCTTCAGGACACTCCACCCCAAAGCCACAGAATATACATTCTTCTCAAGTGCACATGGGACATTCTCAAAGATAGACCACATTTTGGGACATAGGCAAAGTCTCTTCAAATTCAAGAAGATAGAAATCATATCAAGTATCTTCTCAGACCATAATGGCATAAAACTGGAAATTAACTACAATAAAAATAATCCAAAGAAATCAAACACATGGAGACTAAACAGCTTGCTATTAAACAAGGACTGGGTTACCAGAGAAATCAAGGAAGAAATTAAAAACATCCTGGAAACAAATGACAATGAAAGCACAACAATCCAAAATCTTTGGGACACAGCAAAAGCAGTTTTGAGAGGGAAGTTCATATCCTTACAAGCCTATTGCAAAAAACTAGAAAAAATAGTAACAGATGATCTAACTCTACAACTCAAAGAGTTAGAAAAGGAGCAACAAGAAAAACCCAGTGTAAGCAGAAGGAAGGAAATAACAAAAATCAGAGCAGAGATAAACGACATAGAGACCAAAAAAACAATACATAAGATCAACAAAACCAAGAGCTGGTTCTTTGAAAGAATAAACAAGATAGATGGACCTCTAGCCAGGCTAACCAAGAAACAAAGAGAGAGGACCCAAATAAACAATTTATAATCCAAATAATAAGCCTAATGGGATATATATATATCCCATTAGGCTTGTTATTTGGGCTATTACATTATAATTATTATAATTGTTAAGTTGTATGAAACACGGTTTAAGAGAATGGATTATTACTTTTTTTTTCACCTGAGGATATTTTTCCATATTTTTCCATTGATTTTTAGAGAGAGTGGAAGAGAAAGATAGAGAGAAATATTGATTGAGAGAAACACAGATTGGTTGCCTCCTGAAAGTGCCCCAATCAGAGCCCAAGCCAGGGAGGAGCCCGCAAACAAGGCACATGCCCTTGACTGGAATCGAACCTAGAACCCTTTGGTATACAGGCCAACTCTCTATCCACTGAGCCAATATGGCTAGGGCTGGATTGTTATATCCTAAAATTTATTTATTACATACCGAAATTGTCTTGTTTATGAAAAAAAATGTATTGAGCCAATACTTTTAAAAACCATTGTATTAAGTATTATACAGAACGTTAAAAATATCACACAAGTTCCTTCAGACACCAACTTTATAACAAAGTTGTCTTCTAAAAAAAAAAAAACATTAATAACCTCAAAAAATCAATAATGACTAACTTTTATTGAACTTTTACTATGTGGCAAATACTGCTCTCAGCACTTGACTAATTTAATCATCACAACAATTTGACAAAGCTGAGCAAAGATTAGTTTGTTCCAGCACAGTGCTAGAATATGGCAGCGCTTTTGAATTTTTATGAACTCAAAAAATGTGGAATATTGGTCTTTTGTTCTCAGCTGCAGATCTTAACCACAATTTTGAGAAAACAGGACATCCTGCTGGGTTCCTAACACCAACCTACAATATTATTTTGATTTACACTTGTATTATCCTATCTGTGGTTGTCACTGTAAGACATTACAATTAAAAACACAAAAACAAAAAACTTTCTTTCCCTCCTAAATTTTCAGAATCTCCACATACTCCGCATAGATGTTAAAAAAAACATGGTCATAAATGGATTCATGTATAAGGTTTTTTTTTAAAAAAATAAATCTTTATTGTTCAGATTATTACAGTTGTTCCTCTCCCCCCATCTCACCTCCATCTGGTTTCCATCACACCCCATGCCCTTATCCCCTCCCCATTGTTCTCATCCATAGATGTAAGATTTTTGTCCAATTTCGTCTTGTACCCCCAACACCCCCTTCCCACCGAGAGTTGTCAGTCCACTCCCTTTCTATGCCCCTGATTCTATTATATTCACCAGTTCATTCTGTTCTTCAGATTTTTTATTCACTTGATTTTTAGATTCACTTATTAATAGATATGTATTTGTTGTCACTTTGTTGTTCATATTTTCTTACCTTTACCTTTTTCTTCCTCTTCTTATAGCAGCACAATTTACAATAGCTAAGATTTGGAAACAGCCTAGGTGCCTATCAGCAGATGAATGGATCAGAAAACTATAGTACATCTACACAATGGAATACTATGATGCTAATATAAAAAAGAAGGAATTCTTACCATTTGCAGCAACCTAGATGGAATTGGAGAGCATTACGCTAAGTGAAATAAGCCAGTCAATGAAGGAAAAATATTACATGATCTCACTCATTTATGGATAATAAAGAACATTATAAACCAATGAACAAAAAGATATATACAGAGAGAGTAAAGCATCAAACAGATAGTCAAATTAGAGTGGGAAGGTTAGGGAGAGGTAGGAGAGATAAAAGATCAACTGAAGGACTTGTATGCATATATATAAACATAACCAATGGATGTAAAATGCTGGGGGGTGAGGGCATGTATGGGTGTGGGGTTAGGGGGGAAAATGGTAAGATATATACACAAATAATACCTTAATTAAAAAATGAAAGAAAAAAACCTTCAGCATTTCATATAATACTGGTTTGGTGGTGATGAACTCCTTTTGTTTCTTCTTGTCATGAAGCTCTTTATCTGACCTTCAATTCTGAATGATAGCTGTGCTGGGTAATCTTGTTTGTAGGTTCCTGATATTCATCACTGTGAATATTTCTTGCCACTCCCTTCTGGCCTGTGTAGTTTCTATTGAGAAATCAGCTGACAGTCATATGGGCACTCCCTTATAGGTAACTAACTGTTTTTCTCTTGCTGCTTTTAATATTCTCTCTTTGTCTTTTGCCCTTGGCATTTTAATTATGATGTGTCTTGGTGTGGTCCTTTTTGAATTCCTCTTATTTGGGGTTTTGTGCACTTCCTGGACTATTTCTTTCACCAGGTAGGGGAAATTTTCTGTCATTATTTCTTCAAATATGTTTTCAAAATCTTGTTCTCTCTCTTCTTCTGGCACCCCCATAATTCAGATGTTGGTACACTTGAAGTTGTCCCAGAGGCTCCTTACTATCTTTATATTTTGGATTCTTTTTTCTTTTTGCTTTTGCTGTTGGGTGTTTTTTGCTTCTTCATACTTCAAATCTTTGATTAAATTCTTGGGGTCCTCTAGTCTGCTGTTGGATCTCTGTATATTATTTTTTTTATTTCAGTCAGTGTATATTTAATTTCTGACTGGTCCTTTTTCATCTCCTTGAGGGTCTCACTAAATTTCTCAAGGTTTCTAGAAGATTTTTTAGTAACCTTCTAACTGTGGTTTTGAATTCTATATCCAGTATTTTGCTTTCATCCGTTTCTTTCATTTGTGACCTGTTTCTTTGTCTCCACATTTTGGCTGCTTCCCTGTGTTTCTATGTACTGGGTGGCTGCTAAGTCTCCTTAAGTTGATAGAGTGGCCTTGTGTGGTAGGTATCCTATAGGGCCCAGTGTCTCAGCCTCCCTAGTCACCTGAGGTGGATTCTCTTGTTGCACCCCTTTGTGGGCTGTTTGCACAGTCTTGTTATAATTAACCCTTGATTGCTATTGGTATCACTGGGAGGAATTGACCTCCAGGACATTTGGCTGTGGTGATTAGCTGTCTCTACACTGGAAGATCTGTTGCACAGGAGACACCCTTATGAGGCAGTACTTGCTTCAGTGGGACTTTGGTGCTTACTGAGTCTTCCCCTTGAGTGTGTCTCTTGTGGATGTGAAGATTTGTAATCCGGTATGGTCTCACTCTGATCACTGAGTACACTGGCTCTTGGATCTCCAAGGAGAGGCAAGGTCAGCCGCTGCCTAGGGCCACCCAGCAGGAGCTACAGAGACATCTGCAGAATCCTGCTTTTTGTATGTGGTTTGGAAGTGCCCAGAGGAAACCCAGCTGTGAAGCAAGGCTGCTGCTGCTGCCAGGTAGCGGGCTTTTTTTTTTTTTTTTTTTTTTTTTTTTAATCTCTGGGGCTCTTTGATGCAGCTATAGCTCCTTTTAGGCAAAAGAACAGGCCATTCATATGTAAAAGCTTATGTGCAAAGCTTGGGTGAGTGAGGTTGTAAATTGGGTGGGACAGGGTCTCTGGGAATCATCAGGGTGGAGCAAACAGCAATGGCTGCCCTAAACCTGAGAAGTCCCTGGTTCTCCAAGTCTTGTGTTCCCATGCAGGAACAATGATCACTGTGAGCACCTCTAAAAGTAAGCCTACCTCGCTTTCCTGTCCTGATGCCAGACAGTCCAGTTTATCCCTGTATGTGCCTGGGTTCCCCAGAGTCTCACCCGGAACTGGAGTTCAGAGCAAGTGGGAGCTTGTATCTCCCTCCAGTTTAAAGAGCAGCACATCCAGGTGCCAGTACTTTCCACGCCTCCACGCCTCTTACCAGTCTCAATGAGTTTTCTTCCCCTCTCTATTTGTGGAATTTCCATTCAGTCAGCTTTCCTGTGATTCTGGATGGTTGTTGTCCTGCCATTTAGTTGTGGTTTTGATATGGTTGTGAAAGGCAGCAAGTATAGGTGATTACCTATCCCAACATCTTGGTTTCTCTCACTTATAAGGTTTTTTAAATCTTGATACTCTAGTTGATTAAAATTCATATTTCATAATTGCTTTCTTTGGGGAAAAAACACACACACAACAACGCTTATTAACTTTTAAATGGAGACTATATAGGATCTTCTATGTTTATATTAGAAAACCAATGTCCTAAGTCTTAGGACCTAAGAGGCTGTAAAAGTCCCACAATTCCAAGTCTCATGGAGGGTGAGAGGTGCAATAGCATTGCCACAGGGTGTCTGGCTGAGCTCTTATGGCCTTCCATTAAATGCAGATGGAGATCTGACACCTCAGGGGTATTGAAGATTAGCTTAAATAAAGTTTATCAAGTGGCATGGTAATAGCATTTCTTCAAAATAAAGTTAAATTAACAAAGGTATGTTTTTCTGAATGGACACCAGTTGATACCCTATGTAGCAACACAGAGATTCAAGTTGAAAATATGTAGAAATCCAGTGAAATTAAGTCCTAAAGTTAGCTAAAATTTTATTTCCTTAAATTTTATAATCTTCTTAGTTGAAGTTTAATTTTCTTTACATATATTTTTTATGGGTTCTACTTTCAAATTGTGATGTGGGGAACCCCATCCCATTAATGCAGGTGCCCTCAGAGCTACCTAAGTGCACAGGTCCATAGAGACCCACAGATTCCAACCCTTTCTTCTCTTCCTCCTGAGCAGCTCTGCTTTTATCTGTCACATTCACTGGGGAAAGGGATAGGGTTGCATTAAAGAAAGGGTTCTATATCCAGTATCAGACCATCTAATCAGCTAAACTATCTCCTTATCTAACTGTGCACCTTTTATTATAATCCTGCATGGTACAAGTCAGATATGAAGCAGCAGATAACAATATAATGTCAAATATAAAAGGCTTCTTTGAAAGAAAACCATCGCTCAGACAGCACCAAATAAAGATTATGCAGTGCTACATTTATTTATTTGATGACTTACATAGCGTTTAGTGCCTTGAGAGCTGGGCTGGAAACATCCTCAATAAATACCCCAAGAGTGCCTTAAAGAATTGGTGTAATTCATTCTGAGCTTTTAGTTATTTCTGGCATCTTCAGTTTAGTTGGCTTTGGTCCTGACACTTTATACTCTGTTCTATTTCTGGCTGACACAAACAATACATAAACACTCATAAACGCAAAAATTGTTTTAAATTCACATCAGACCTGTAAAAACAGCTTAACAAAAGCAGGATTTTATGGCATTTGTCTTTATATCCTTTTTGTGTGCTGTGCATGGAAATTATTTAGCATTCATCAAAGATCTGTGTTCAGAGACATACCTCTTTCAGGTAATGATGCTGAGGTCAGAATTGAGTGGAGTTATGGACATAAGCTCTAGAGTTTAAACCTTTGCTCCTCTACTTATTAGCAGTGAGAGCATGGGCACACAAATTAACTTCCCTGTACCTCAGAGAGAATGATACCTATTTCATAGGGCTATTGTTAGGATCAAATGCAAAAGTACATGTGAACCACATGGAAAAGCATCTATCATATACGTTGCATATAGTAAAAGCTCAATCAACATCAAGTTCTTATACATGACTAATGTTATAAACTGTGCTATATCACATTTCTAATTACTAGAGCTTCTATTTGCCAAGAATGGAGCATAATTTTGATACTGTTGTAAATAACCCAATTATTCATTAACAGGAAAGGAACAGAGAGAAGGCCAGATAATATAGGCCCGCCATTTGTATAGCTTTGCCAGAAATCTGCAGTTTAACACTCTCCAGGTCTACTCCCTGCAGATCACTGTGGGAAGGGACTGGACAATAGACACATGCCCAGTAAGGTCTGGGTGACACAGAGAAGGTGCTTGTCTGTCAGTCATACCTGGGAACAGGGCATTGACTAGACTAGGCATGGTCACTATAAGGGTGTGATATGTGAGATACATAAACTGCTGAACAAAGGGAACTTCCTCTCAGGGACCCTGTTGCACTCCGCTCCTGGTTCTCTTGTTATGGTGGTGGTGGGAGGTGTTCTTGTTGTGGTGGTGTGGGGGGGTGTTGCTCCCCTGCACTGGCCCATGAGGCTCATAAATATGTGGGCCCCACACAATAGACTAATGGACTGTGACTAGCCTGATCCTATGCTGGACTTAACTCCAGCATGGAACAAAGACTTTGGGCACTGGCTCCGCTCTGCTAAAGGCCCAGCTACACCTTTTCCAGGACTGATTTAAGGGAAATGGGACTTTGGAAATCAATGGATGTAACTTCACATGAATAAAAAAAATCACTCATTCTCCTGTATGAGTCTTAGAAAGTTCTTTTTCTCAAGATACCAAAGAACCCCACTCCCATTAGCATTAGAGAAATTCCACCCATGCAATTCTCTGATAACAATTTAAACTACAGAATAACTAACTCCATGCTATAATGAGTTTTTATTTATAGACACAAAAGGCCTAGATTATCCAATTAACATCAGCATTTTTTATTTAAGAAATATCAATACATGACTGTTAAGCTTTCTATTTTTTTTAAAATAACATTTTTGTTAATCCTTGATTTTAGAAATCTCATAAAGTTATTATTTCTCTACTCTTTTCTGGGGCTCAACTTCTCCATTTGCCATTTCTCATCTTCAAACATTAGCAACACTTAAACCCCTCCTTTGTCACCAGTTTTGTTTGTTTTTTTCTGTAGGTCATTTCTTATAGTAGAAACAAAAAATTAAAACAAGGGGGGGAAAAAACTAAAAAAATAGGTAGTTGTTTGGCTTCTCTCAACAAGATTTTACTTAGCAGAGCATGGCATATGTTTGATTAGGCAGCCTTGATACACTCGTCAATTCTCCCTTCAGTTCTGGGACTGTTATTCCCTGCCTGTCTCATTATCATCTATCATCCTTGTTCCAGAAAATGAACGCATTCTGAGGAATTCTGCAACCTAAGAAAAAGTTCTCTCTTTCTTCTGTCAAGTGCCAAAGATGGGACAGCTAGAGAGAAAGCAGAAATATTTGTTGTTACTGCTAAATAATAATCAGAATGAAGTACATATAAATGGCATCTGGGGCTGGACTACTCCAGAAGGAAACAATATTTATTAAATGACAGGGCAGATTGTTTGAGTTATCATGTGCCACTTGATGGCTATAAAATAATTTTGGAGAGAACATAACCACCCACACAAAAGGAAGCAAGGTCAGAATACTTGGCAAATTGCGTGAGCCTCCTGACGCCGGCTTTGCTATCATTAGTGGCTTTGATAACTGACTGGTGCATTATAAATCTAATGCAACACCTTCAAATAAGGTTTCCAGGCTTTGAAACATGTACCTACATCAAAGTGTGAAGAGGTCTTCCTGTGCTTAAGAGCTTTGCTTCCCAGATCTCAGGCGAAGATTGAAAGTTGAGTATGTGCTTCTGTGACCCAACTGAATCCTTTTTTGGGTCCTAATCACATAGGGGTATATTTAATATGTTTTAAGTCATGTTCTGCATTTTTATAAGCAGGACAGTTTATATCGATGAATATGCCATTTGTACAGGACCCAGTTTCTTGAAAATCTAAGTTTGCTTTCAAGTAAAATTTTAAATTAATAAAGCCAAAAGCTTGAGTTACATTATACCTATGGTTCCAGAATAATTATTTATAGTTTCCCCTTTCATCTTCAAATGCATCCCAATTTGTGGGTGATGAATTAGATATTCACTATATTTCTACAACACCGTGTTTCTTATGCAATTTATGTATAACATCTCAGTAAAGTAGGGATGTTATATTGGGTCGGCAAGTAAGTAATTGCGGATTTTTTAAAGAAAATCAAAGACAATTTTTTCATGGAACTAAATAACTTTATTCTGTAATGTATTGCCCATTTTGATCAATGACCTTTTGCCATCTTTCAGGCAGCATCATAATCCCACGTTCAAAAAACTTCTGGTTTTTATTAGCAAAAAACTGAATCAGGTACGATTTGACATCATCATCATTATTGAAATTTTTACCATTCAAGGAGTTTTGTAAAGATCGAAACAAAAAGTAATCAGATGGTGCAAGGTCAGGACTATATGGTGGATGTGGCAAAACATCCCAACCAAGCTCCATTAATTTTTGCCGAGTGACCAAAGATGTGTGTGGCCTTGCATTGTCATGATGGAATACAACACCTTTTCGATTTGTCAATTCGGGCCGCTTTTCTTCAACTGCATTGTTTCATTTCGTTAGTTGTTCAATGTAGACATCAGAATTGATCGTTCGGTTGGGTGGTAAGAGTTCAAAGTAGACAATTCCTTTGTAATCCCACCAAACTGATAACAAAACCGTCTTTTGATGAATATCAGCTTTTGATGTTGTTTGAGTTGGTTCACCTGGCCTGCTGCACGATCTTTTCCACTTGATATTGTTGTAAACAACCCATTTTTCATCGCCAGTTATCAGTCGTTTTAAAAATGGATCATTTTCATTACGTTTCTTTAGCAAATCGCAGCTGCTAATGCGTTGCGGTAACTGTGATTCTTTCAGTTCGTGAGGAACCCGTGTATCGAGTTTTTGAACATAGCCAAGTTGTTTTAAGTGATTTTCAATGCATGTATGTGATACATGAAGCTTCTCTGCAATCTCACGTGTTGTACTGTGACAGTCCGAATTGATTATTGCTTTGATTAGGGCGTCATCAACTTCAACTGGACGACCAGAGCGTTTTTCATCTTTGAGTGAAAAATCACCAGAACGAAATTTGGCAAACCAATTTTGACACTGCCGTTCTTTTAAGGCTTCGTCACCATAAACAGCACATAACTTTTTATGAGCTTGCGATGTGTTTTCCCTTTGCGGAAATAAAAAAGCAAAATATGACGAAAATGTTCCTTTTGATTTTTCATTTTTCAACGAACGCCAAATGAAAACTACAAAACAGATCAAAAAACTTTTTTTACTGATTAACAGCTGAATAGCCAACTATCAAATAACAAAATGTGTTTTACATTTGTACTACGTCTGCAAACCTAAAAATTCAACTGAAGCCATATGTGTGTGAAACCCGCAATTACTTACTTGCCGACCCAATAGATAAGGAAATCTCAGCAGAGTGGTTAGGAAAACTGCCCAGGGCCAAACAGAAATAGATGGAGAAGATAAAATTTGGACCCAAGTAGTCTGGCTCCATACTGTAGTCTTCACTTCTGTGCTATTTTATACTCCATTAAGTTTGACACTTATTTTTTTTTCCATCTTTGTTATATTTTTAAATGATCCTGCCTTCATGAGGATAACCTTTGAGCATTCGCTAGAAACAATTTATACACAAACTTAGACTCTCAAATGCTTTGATACACAGGAGTGCTCTGGGTCAAACCTTCCAGAATTGGTTGTTAAAATAAGGATCTGATGGAAAAAAGAAAAGAGAAGGAAGAAAGCAAGCCCAAGTACCATTATAAGAAACCTCTATAGGAAACCAAGCACATATTCTCCCCAAACTCTGCTGTAGAAATGAGTGGCAGAAATGAGCAGAGCAGGGGAGTTGTCATTTGGAATTTGGGGATGACCGAATTTCTCAACAAAAAGGAAGATAGATCTTCATAAAGCCAAGGCCATATTTCTCAGCTGTTGCCAAGATCCAATCAAATGTGTCAGATCTGAGATCTTTAGTCACTGAAACCTGTTTTGGGAAGACAGATTCACATCCAGGGACTTGTCTTAAGAAGACTTCAGGTTCTTTAAACTTGATCCTAGAAAGAATGGCTGCTGTTCTGTTTCACTGAAATTCTTACCTTAGCTATCCCAGCTCACACTTCCAGACAGCTTTGGAAGTTTTTCCAAGGATATTCAAAAGTCCAAGAAAGATATGGGGTCCTCTGTTTTTTACCAGGTTGTCTTCCTTAATCTCATTATATTGTTGGAATTCAGTTTCCCAATTTTTATCTTAAAAGTCAAAATAATTGTCTTAAACATTTTAGAGAGAATTTTAATCAAGTGTCTATAGCTTTTTTTAGTTTCTTTTCAAACAATTTTATTATGAACATTTTTAAATATTTTTGTGTGTTTTTTCTTTGATAGATTTGCTACAACTACTAGTAACAATATGGAAGGATAAGAAAACTTGTTTGATATTCAAACTCATTTTTTAGTTTTTAATTTCATACTAGAGGCCTGGTGCACAAAATTCATGCACAGGTAGGGTCCCTAGGCCTGGCTGGTAATCAGGGCTGATCTGTGGGGCAACTGCTGGTGTGATCAGAGGAGCCCCCATTGGCACCCACCTTGGCTGGCCTGGGGCCTGTGGGCTGGGTCAGCTTCTGCTTTGAGTGTCTTCCCCTTAGTGATAAGGGCATGTCATAGTGGCTGGTGATTCTACCAGTCATTCTGCCTCTCAGTTGATTTGCATATTAGGCTTTTATTATATAGGATTGCCCTTTCAACATAATTTGAGGTCCCTAAGGTCATCCTCAAGTTTGGCTCACAGAACTCAGCATATAGTCTTACTTAGGGTTATAAAGTATTACATCAAAAGGATACAAAGCAATATCAACAAAAGGAAAGGCATATGGGGTGAAGTCTGGGGGAAAACAAGCATGAGTTTCCAGAGTCGTCATCTGGTGGAATCACAAGAATATGTTTAAGTCCCCTGGAAACAAGTAGTCACAACAAATGAGAACTGCTGTCTACTAGGAAAGCTTGTTAGGTTCAGCAGCTTGTTAGGTTTTATTTGGGACTAAGTCATGTAGGCACCCTGTGCCTCAAATGCACACAAATTCCAGGCTCCTGGTAGGAAAGCAGGTATTCAGTATAAACCATATTTACAAACAGTTTTGGCACAGTTGGTCCATCTTATAAGGAGACGGTGGGACTCCTGCAATGTAAGTTCCCAGATGCCAGCCAAGAGCCGATCCTATAAGGTAGGCAGACCTTTCTAATGATAGCAGTCAGGCTTGTTCTTTTCTGCACTATTTCATAACTTTGTTTTCCCCTAAATAAAAATAACTCAAAGAAGTCAAATTCTTTTCTCATAATCATGAGTTCCTGGTTGGGCCAAACCCCAGTTATTCAAACTCCCTATCCAATATTCTTTCCAGTTCATTACACAGCTGTTCAGAAAATAACCGGATAACCAAGCAACTAAGACTGATTTAAATAAATTGAAATGACTAATAATCAAAGATGCAGTTATAGGTTTTTGTCCTCCATATATGACCTGGAAATAATAATGGCCCCTAGATTAGCACTGTCCAAGATAACTTCAGTACTATCGGAATCTATAATCTGTTTTGTCCAACACAGTAGCCCTATTTGACATCTGATGATTGAACACTTGAAATGTGGTTAATGTGACTAAGGAACTAGGTATTTAATTTTGTTTAACTTTCATTAATTTCATTTTAAATAGCTACATGTGGTTGGTAACTGTGTATTGGAAGCATAGTCTCAGATAATTTAAGACTTACTTTATTAAAGCAAACTATAGTGAGATTTATAGATCAACTACTGAAAAACCAGTGTTTCCTCTGTATTTCCCTAGGGCCATACCAATATCACCATAAGGAACTCCAAGTATTTTTATTTCTTGTGGTTTTAATCCAAAATGTAAGGTTTTACCAAAATAAAGAATATTTCAGCAACACTGACTGGACTTTTTTTTAAGAGTTATTTTAAAAATAACCTAGTGTCTGGAGATTAGAAGTAGCCATCTGCACAAATGATACTGATTCACAGCCATCAGGCAAATGAAGAGCCTACCATTTTGTAAGAGCAGGCATAGACTGGTGCAAAATCCACCAATGAACCTCAGTGTTTAAGCATCAGTTCACATTTCTAGGAGTTCACTGGCAACTATTCTGGAAAAGAGATAAGGGGTAAAAAGCAAGAGCAATTATTTATCTCATAAAAGTATCTAATAAAATAGATAATTTTAACTTTACTTCAAATATAATGTTTGGCTGACATATATTCATGCTATTATATCCCCAACTCCAAAAGAAATTGTATATGTACAAAACATAATAAAAATGATAGCATATAAAGTAATCAAGTTCATTTTTTATGGACTCCTCTATTTTTATTTTCCGTGCCAGGATAGTCATACATTTTTTCAAATGCTTCTGACCTAAACCTCAGGCTTTTTCTCATATTTGGTCTCTTATTCAGTAGAAAATAAAATTCAAGAATTGGAGGAAGAAAGAAGGGCCTGAAATTATATACCTGAAGAGTAGTGAACACCAGAGTGAAAGATATTTTTATGGAAAATAAAGAATATTAGTAATATGTAAAAGGCCTTCCAAATTCATATGGTAATGTTAGCAAACTAAGGAGAAAATAAACAGAAGTCTACATAATGCAAGACTTTTTAAAGGAAAAGAAAGAAAACTACACAAAATAGTCATGTTTTCCCTATTGGTACTAAGTTTTCTGATAAATGAAGGAGGGTACAAGGATAAAAAGGAATAATAAGGCTAAACCTATTTTATTCTGCCTACATTTAAAATGCTACAAAACAATATACCTAATATGAAAAGTACTTTCCTGCTAGTAAATACATAAAATCTTTCTGTATAGAAATTAGCATTCTCAAAACTAAGCCATTTGATTGTGATGGGAATCCAACAAAAATTGCCCACATGCATATCACAATGGTACATGGTACTAAAACACAGCAATTCATGACAAGTGTTAGTAAAGATAAATTAAAACCAAAGATGTATTTATGGCAGGATTTCTTAGATTCTTTAATATGTTCATATGTATTGTGAATACTCAAGAGATAGATTTGAGTTTAATCATTTTCTTAACTTTCATAGGTAAAGAAACATTTTTTTCCTTTAGAGTATATGCAAGTATGAGTACTCTAAAAGAACATTTTGGGAAACATTGCTTATTTAATAGTTACAAATCATTTTCATTGAGAAGTCTCTCAGCATCCTTTCTCACTTGCAAAATTAAGGTATACAAATAACCAAGGAGGTGTTCTTTTTTTATTATTGTTATGAGTGTTTTTATTGAGCAACAATATTACCTAAGTGGTAATAAATAGATTAGGAAATAGCAATGGCAGTTGTGAGTGTTTTTCTTTTTTTAATTAATTTCTTTATTGATTAAGGTATCACATATTTGTCCTCAACCCCCCATTCAACTCATGCCCCCATCATGCTCCCACCCCCTTATTGTCCTTGACCACTGATTAGGCTCATATGTGTGCACATAAGTCCTTTGGTTGATCTCTCCCTTTTATACCCACCCTCCCTTTCAGGTCCAACAGTCTGACCTATGGCTCCTTATCTCTGGGTCTGTTCTTGTTCATCAGTCTACATTGTTTATCACTTCCCCTAGATGAGTGAGATCATGTCCTACTGGAAATATACTTATAAGAATAAAAACTGAAACAGGCGATAATCGTTATATCTTTAAATGATAACTTGTCCTATGAATCATGAGTTGGCCATCACTTAATTTTGCCAATACAGCAATGACTTCTTTTAAAAGTCTAAGTTGTAGCAGTGTACTAATAATCTCATTCATAACCTTTAGGAGTGCTGACAAAGTCTGTTTCTAAAACATCTTACAAAATCAAGGAATCTATAAATATAAAAGGCTAAGTGATCGACCATATGTCCGTCCGATCATATCACTGGCTGGTACATATGATGTGCACTGGCAATTTAAAAATTAACTTTGACTTCCTCATGCAAGATATATATAAAGATCTCGCTATGCCATCACACATGTGTGTTTTGACCTGTCATTGTCAGTCATGAATTTGGTTGACAGTTCTATTATAGAGAAAGGGTGAATAGTGGTATTAAAATATTTCTTCTAATTAATTTCCTTTCAATGTGCAGGAATCCATGCACTGGGCCACTAATATATAATAATTGTTGATTAAATGACCTCAGGTAACATAGCTTTACTGTACAAGGAGATCCTGGTGGATAAATAATGTATGGCTCAAATTGGGGAGTTATTCACAAATTTATTTCACCTTTCTCCTACTCACAAAACTAGAGTACATTTTCTGGTTACTTTACATTTCAATGTTACTATTTGACTAATTTCAACCAACACAATGTGGATGAAATAAGGTCCATAACTTTCAGGCTTGCCTCTTAGACACCTCCTACATGCTCGTATACTCTCTCTTTTCCCCAATTGGAAGCCATGAATTAAAAACTATTCTGGCCCCTGAATAACTGCATGGAATATAGACCATTCTCTACCACCACCTCTGTTTCTTACATGAACAAGAAAGAAGGAAATGCATTGCCTGGCTGGTGTGGCTCACTGGATGAGCCTTGACTTATGAACCAGGAGATCATGGATCAGTTTCCTATCAGGGCACATGTCCAGATTGCAGGCTTTATCTACAATAGGGAGTGTGATGAGGAAGCCAATCAATGATCTTCTCTCATCATTGATGTTTCTATCTCTCTCTCTCCCATTTCTTGTTCCCTTCCTCTCTCTAAAATCAATTTAAAAAAATAAACTTTTTTTAATTGTATTAAGTCACCATGATTTCAGGATTATTCTATCTAGAGTACCTATCCTTACTTTAATTACCAAAGGAGGACATGGGGTTATTTGCCGTCAAATAGTAGCTTTGTTAAACTTAACTAATTTTTTTTTAATTTTGTAACAGTATTGAAGAGGTTGTTTTTTATTTATTTTCCTTATATTTGGAGAAGCAGCGATTAAAAAACAAAGCGTGTAGTATCAGAAAGCCTGCCTTGTCATCTTTAGTGTGTCACTTTCACTGAACTGTCTATCATCATTGACTTTTTGATTCCTTTTTCTGAAACAGCTGAGCCTTCTCACTATCCTGCTCCAATACCCTCCCCTAATACATCCTCTATTGTCTTTGACATAGGCTTTTCTCTGTTTATTCTGCCTTTCTGTGGTGCAACTTCATAGATATGGGTTATAACAACACAACTCCACTATAATTATGTTTTCTTTCTTTAACTTACTCTTTCAAATAATTGGTTGATTTACTCCTTTATTTCCTTCCACCATCTACTTTGTCTGGATTCATGTCTGGTTCAGGTCACCTCAACTAAGGTGAGAGTGTGTTCCTAACACCCTAACTGGATGCAACTTCAAAATATAATACCAGGCCCTAGCTAGTTTGGCTAAGAGGATAGAGCATCAGACCAACGACTGAAAGATCCCAGGTATGAGCACATACCTTGTTTGCAGGTTTGATCCCCAGCCCTCATTGGGACTTGTGAGGGAGGTAACCAATCAATGTGTCTCTCTCACATCTATGTTTCTCTCTCTATCTCTCCCCCTTCCTCTTATTCTCTCTAAAATTCAATGGTAAAATATCCTTGGGTGAGGATTAACAAAACAAACACATATATATATTATCAGATTTCAAGTTCAAGCCTTTTGATTTCAAGATGGACCATATTCTGGGCCATAAAACAAACCACAACTATTTAAAACATTTTTTTAAATACAGAATGTGGCCCTAGCCAATTTGGCTAAGTGGATAGAGCATTGGCCTACAGACTTGAAGTGTCCCTGGTTTGATTCCAGTCAAGGACATATGCCCAGATTGTGGGCTTGATCCCCAGTAGGGAGCATGCAGGAAGAAGCCAATCAATGATTCTCTTTCATCATTGATGTTTCTATCTCTTCTCCCTCTTTCTTCCTTTCTGAAGTCAATAAAAATATATTTTAAAAAAATACAGAATGTGTTTCTGATCACAATAGAATTAAGCTAGAAATCAATAACTGAATATTAAAAGGAAAATCTCTAAATATGTGGAAGTTAAACAACTCATGTAAATAATCCATAGGTCAAAATTAAGTATCAAAGGTAGTTTTTAAAAATGCATAACACTGAATAAAGATGAAAATACAACATATAAAACTATGTGGAATATACCTAAAGAAACAGCACCAACAAATATATTTTTAGCATTAAATGCTTACATTAATGCTATGTTGCAAGTCAATAATCTAAGTTCATAACTAACAAAACTAGAAAAGCATGAAAAATAAAGCTGAAACAAGCAATAGAATGAGATATTGAGATAAAAGCAGAATCAATGAAATTGAAAATAAGTAAAACAATAGAGATCATTGGTGAAACAAATAGTTGTGTTTTTAAAAAATAAAGAAAATTGATACACTTTTAGCAAAAGACTGACAAAATTAAAAAAAAAAAAAGATATAATTCACCACTATCAAAAATGAAAGAGGAGCTGAAACTGGTTTGGCTCAGTGGATAGAGCGTCAGCCTGCAGACTAAAAGGTCCCAAGTTCAATTCCAGTCAAGGGCATGTACCGTGGTTGCGGGCACAACCCCAGTAGGGGGTGTGCAAGAGGCAGCTGATCAATGATTCTCTCTCATCGATGTTTCTAACTCTCTGTCCCTCTCTCTTCCTCTCTGTAAAAAATTAATAAAATATATTTTTTAAATTAAAAAGGATATCATTACAGAGCCAGAAACTACCAAAGGATAATAAGAGAATACTATGAAAGACTTTGTACTCATTAATTTGACAACTTAGAATAAACAGACCAATTCTTTAAAAACCACAAACTACCAAAAGTCATCCAAGATGAAATACATAATCTGAGTAGTGTTATAACCATTAGATAAATAGACTTAATTTAAAAGCTCTCAAGAATGTAATTTCCAGCCCATGAGGTCTCACTAGGGAATTCTACCAAACATTTTTTTTAAATTAACAAAAATTTTACACAATGTCTTTTAAAAAATAAAAGAGGAGAAAACACTTCCCAACTTACTTTATAAGGATAGTATTAAAAAATATATGATACCAAATTTTAAAAACAAAAGAAAATTACTGACCAATATATCTTGTGAATTTAGACATAAATATTTTCAACAAAATGTTATCAAACTACATTCAATAATATATAAAGAAAATTATACACCAAATGAATTTTTTACAGGTATTCAAGGCTTTTTACCAATCACAAATTAATCGATGAAATCTACCATTACAACAAGCTAAACAGAAGTCATAAAGAAGAAAGACAAAATAACTCTTTTAGCAAGGCTGTGTAATATAAAACCAACAAACAAAAATGATTTACATTTTTATATATTAATATGAACACGAAGATATCAAAGTTAAAAACAACATTCCTTAAACTCACTCCAAAAATCCTACCTAATAAAAGAATAATATGCAAATTAACTATCACTCTGCTATACCCACAAGCCATGCCCACCAACCAATCAGAGCGAGTATGCAACCAAGATGCTGCAGCCACAGAGTGCAAGAGGGAGGCTTGGGTTTCTTCAGCAATGGAGGAAGCCAAGCTTTCCACACACTCTGGCCAGCCCAGGCCTCCACTCAAGATACAAAGTTTCAATTATAGAAGATAAAGCTCAAGAAAAATGGCGGCAGCCATGGAACTGGAGAGAACAGGCTATTGGCTTCGCTCCAGGCTACAAAGTTTCAATTATAGAAGATAAATATATCCCAGATACCAGGGCCACCACTTGGGTTGTTGGGGGGGGGGGGGATAATCCAGCCTGCAAACCACTACAGGCCCCTTACCCAGGCCTCCCCACACCCCAAGGGAACCCTCACCCTGATCTGGGACACCCTCATGGCAAACCAGCCGGCCCCCACTCATGCACCAGGCCTCTATTCTATCTAATAAAAGAATAATATGCAAATTGACCATCACTCCAACACACAAGATCAAGATAGCTGCCCCATGTGGTCAAAGATCCTGCCCCTTTGTGGATACAATATGGTCACCACAAGATGACTACCACAAGATGGCCAGCAGGGGAGGACAGTTGGGAGGGACTAGGCCTGCAAGGGAGGGCAATTGGGGGCAATCAAGTCTGCAGGGGAGGGCAGTTATGGGTGACCAGGCCGGCAGAAAAGGGAAGTTGGGGACAAACAGGCTGACAGGGGAGCAGTTAGACATCAATCAGGCTGGCAGGGCAGTGGTTAGGTGGTCAGGCTGGAAGGCAGAAGCTGTTAGGGGCAATCAGTAAGGCTGGCTGTTGAGCAGTTGGAAGCCAGCAGTCCTGGATTCTGAGAGGGACACTTAATTGCCCTAAATGGGCAGTGGGACATCCCTTGAGGGGTCCCAGATTGGAGAGGGTGCAAGCTGGGCTGAGAGATACTCCACTCTGTGCACAAATTTTGTGCACCAGGCCTCTAGTTAAATACATATTTACTTAACAAGTATGTACAGAAATTATATACTAAGAATTATAAAATATTGATAAAAGAAATGAAAACTAAATAGAGACATATCATATTCATGGATTGAAAAAATCAACATAGAGATGTCAATTCTTCATAAATTGATCTATAGATTTCATGCAATTCTTATAAAAATCTCAGCAACATTTTTCATCACCATAGTCTAGCTTAAATAAAATGTATTTTAAAATGCACAGGTAAATTAATCTTGACAAAGAAGTCTAAATTGGTAAAATCACTCTGATGCTGAGGTTTACTACATAACTGCAGTAATCATGACAATGAAGCAAAACAGAGAACTCGGGAGAAAAAAAAAAGCTCACACAAATATTTTTTATTTTATTTTTGCAAACAGGAAAAAACAATCCAATGGAAGAAAGATATCCTTTTTAGTATATGGTGCTAGAGCAGAATGATGAACCTCAACCTAAACCTCACATCTAACATAAAAATTAATTCAAAGTGGATTATGCTATTTAAAATGTAAAACTGTAAAACTTATAAAAATATTCAGGATATAGAGCCACGCAAAGTGTTCTTATATCTTCCAGCAAAATATAAACCAAAAATGAAAAATTGATAAGTGAGACCTTACAAAATTAAAATGTTTGCTTTGTAAAACACCATATAAAGGACAAGCTAAAAACTGCATAAAAATATCTGCAAACCACATATATGACAAAGAACTAGTACCTAAGATGTATAAAGAATTGAAAACTCAATTATAAAATTATTGGAAAATAGGCAAAGATATGCCCAGAGATTTCACCAAAGAGGATGTACAAAAGATAAGTAAGCACATGAAAAGTTGTTTAACATAATATGTGAAATTAGAAAGATTCTAATCAAAACCACAATGAAATATGACTACACACTTATCAGAATGGCTAAAGTTAAAAAAAAAAATAGTCACTCCAAATGCTGGCAAGGATGTAAGGAAACTGGACACTCATACATTGTTGGTGAGAATGTAAAATGATCCAACCACTCTGGAAAAGGTAATTTCTTATCAGAAACATGCAATTACCATATGACCTAGCAATTTTACTCATGAGCGTTTATCCCAGAGAAATGAAAACTTGTGCTCATATAAAAAACCTACACGTGATGTTGTAGCAGTTTTATTTATAACAGCCAAATCTAGGGGGGAAAGTTGATAACATTCTATTTGTGAATGGTTAAGCTGCGATAACCATTCCCACATGTACCATGTGTGAATCCTGAGAAGAAAGATTCATTTGATGTGAGCCACGGGGAGGAATGATCTGCTGAGATGGAACCCCCATCCCCTTCCCCATGGTCAACCAAGGACCCAAATTTTATAAATAATAAGCGCCAGCCACCATTAGACAGGGACTTCTGCATGCTGTACACCAGGAAGATCCTCAGAATGAACTCTCGCTTCCAGCACTATTCCCTGCTGTTCACACTGCCTGAATCAACCACTGTAGGGAAGCCTCAGTTTGTCTTTCTTCCAAGGAACTGAGACCTTCTCCATCCAATCAGACCTATTCAATTTGGATGATTCATTTACATGAAACAACTAATTGGCAATCTGAGCAGGTACTTTCACTATAAAAGGTGGCCTCCCCTTTGTCAATCCTGGACCACTGGCTTCTAATTGCTCACCTGCCTGCCTGATCGCCCCTAACTGTCCTCCTCGTTGCTGCATGCAGGCATGGTTGCCCCCAACTGTCCTCCCCTGACAGCCTGGTCCCCCCACCAACAGCCCTCTCCTGCAGGCCTGGCTGCCCCCAACTGCAAGCCTAGTCCCCCAAAACTGCCTGGTCCCCCAAAACTGCCCTCCCCTGTAGGCCTGGCCCCCTTTAACTGCCCTCTCCTACAGGCCTGGTTGCCCCTAACTGCCCTCCCTGCCAGCCTGGTCATCCCAACTGCCCTCTCCTGCCAGTCTGGTTGCCCCTAACTGCCATCTCTTGTAGGCCCAGTTGCCCCCAACTGCCCTCCCTTGCTGGCCTGATCACTCAGAACTACCCTTTTGGTGGCCACCATTGACCATATGGGGGTGGCTATCTTGTGTGAGGAAATAAGGGTCAATTTGCATTTATTATATAGGATATGCATATATATACATATATACACATATAAATATATAAATATATATTCCTGGTTAATAATTGACTGTTAAATGAATGAATATATGAATTTAAGAGGCAATTTGGAACCAAAGAGGCAAGATGAGTGAAATTGCCTTCCAAATATTTCTCCATGGCCCAGCCATGATGGCTCAGTGGTTGAGCGCTGACCTCTGAACCAGGAGGTCATGGTTCAATTCCCAGTCAGGGCACATGCCTGGGTTGTTGGCTCAATTCCCAGTGGGAGGCATACAGGAGTCAGCCAATCAATGATTCTATCTCATCATTGATGTTTCTAGCTCTCCCTCTCCCTTCTTTTCTGAAATAAATAAAAATATATTAAAAAAAAAAGATTTATCCATGTCTATCTTTAAATATAACAATTGTTGTTAAATCCTCTGTTGAAACTTCCATCATAAGTAAGATTAGTTTCCGTAGCTCTCCAGACAAATTTTCCAAGATACATCTCATAAAGCAGCACATGGCTGGACACAGCTGAATGAACAAACTGGACTCTTCCCATCCCTCCTCCCCACATCCTGTGACAAAAACTGTGATGTGTACCTTCTCTTTTGTCTACATTTTCCTTCCACATACCTTAAAATAATTAGACCATAATATGAATTAATCACTCTCCAAATTTCCTGTTCTTAAAACTAAAAAGTGTGGTTTTAATTAAAAAGAACAAAAGGAAAAAGAAAAAAAATATCATTCTTTTAGAAGTTGAATAAGACTTGAGAATTCCTTATAATCAAATTCTATACACATACAAAATTATTCTTTTGAGGCTTGCATTATGTACCCTCTGAATCAGGTTAGGATTAATGTCTAGTGTTTTCTCTTAAGCCTATGAAATCATTCTTTTAAAAATGAAATACTATTAAAACCCTACTAGCAAGATCCCAGGCAGGGACTTTTGAAGCTTCATGCTCTTGATCTATTTATCTACTGTGATAGCTCCACCATATTGATCTCTTTAGCAGGTCCTAGGACAAACTACATTTTTTTTTCTACTCCTTTGTCTTTGTATGCACTATTCCCTTTGCCAAAACATTCCTTTCTTCTTCCTTACCTTCCCACCTTTCTTTTTCTAGCAAAATCCTTTCCATCCTTCAAGTGGAAGAATAGATAATATTTAATCCAGGCCTCCTTGTCTGACCATCCTTTTATGAGGCCAAATTTGACTTCGATATCTATTTCAGGTGTTTTCATTGGCCCAGGTGCATGCATCCATTGTAGCATGATCTCTCTGTAATGACACTATCTATTATTGTAATATCACTACCTTATTATTGTTTTCAATAAATGACAGACCCCAAGGCAGATACTGAGGCAGAGTCTTTATGATATTCTCGAGAGCTAGCATTCATTCAGTAGTGTGGCATAATTGTCTGAAGAAACAGATCTTTATTGAGTGACATGATTGAATGCTAACAAATGACAAAACATGAAATTGCAGACAAATCTTAACTTAAACATTAGAAATAATTATTACTCTAGTTCCACAGCTTTCTCTCTATAGATGCCTATGATTGTGTTTTTTATCTTGCATACATTGTGTATAATAATTTTTCTCATATTTTGTCTTGGAGAAACTTAGCTCCAAATTTAATTTAAAATAGTTTACTGGAATTCAACCACATAAACATGTTTTCATATTTTGTCTTGGAGAAACTTGGCTCCAAATTTAATTTAAAATAGTTTACTCACATAGACACGTTTTGAAAACCAGTACCCTCAGCCACCTCTTATTTCGCCTCCATCATCAACTCTGTCCTGGGCACATTTCATTGTAACCTTTTAATATGTATGAGCTTTAGCCATGGGACTCTTTCCTTCTTGTAGTAAAGACTTACTCTTATTCTCAGCTTCAGCTGCAAAGTCTTTAGAAAGAACAGGCTTCTAGAATAAAACTAAGTATTGCAGATGTATAAGAACAATATCATAGGTAAGTAGCCGAAGCCGGTTTGGCTCAGTGGTAGAGCATCGGTCTGCAGACTGAAGGGTCCCAAGTTCGATTCCGGGCAAGGGCATGTACATTGGTTGCAGTCACATCCCCGGTGGGGGGTGTGCAAGAGGCAGCTGGTCAATGTTTCTCTCTCATCAACGTTTCTAGCTCTCTATCTCTCTTCCTTCCTCTCTGTAAAAAATCAATAAAATATATATTTTTAAAAATATATATCATAGGTAAGTAATATGCCATCCTCTCTACTGCTCTAGGGAATAAGTATCAATTAGCACTCTGTATATTGAGGATCCTTATGGTAATATATCTTCAAAAAAGGCATGTACAATACCAATGTATGTAATTGTTGGGAAATTATTGATTTAAAAATCTGTTTTTCTGTGTAAGCCTGGAGAATTCTCTTAGTCATTGTGAAAAATTGCATTTAATAAAGTGTCCCTTTAGTTGATATTAAATAGCTATCAATATCACCCATTTGATGCACAAGAACTCTGACCTAAGGCATATGTAGCCATTAAAATACCTGATCAGCTTTAGAAAAATCATTTGGGGAATGAGAAATGGGAGGAGTGGTGACAGTGATAATGGTGGTAGTCATAATTGTGACGGTGGTAATGCTTGTAATGGTTTGAGTGGTTATTTTGGGTGGCGATAGTAATGGTGATGGTGGTGGCATTTGTGGTAAACAGTGGTGGTGGTGGTGATTGTAGTGGTAATGGTGACAATGGTATATAGGGCTGTTTCTAGGGGTGATAGTAAAGATGCTGGTAGAGACAGTAGCAGTGCCCCATGTTTACTAGTACTGTTCTGGAGATTTAGCACAAGACTAAGAGGGGTGACTTTTGAACAAGCCCCTGACAACTCTTACCCAAAAGAAACTGAATAATTTATCAATATTAAGGAAAAGTCTTTTATTTATACCTAGGTGATATGGTGCCCAGAAAAGTGACTCGGGACATTTAAATCACTTCTACTCAAATCCTTCTGGTATGTGCTCCCTACTCCCAACACAAAAACCACACATATCATAACCATTTACCCCTTTCATTACTTATGTAGAGAATTTAAACTGCATGTCATTTCCTCTGAGATGCCTTCCCATGATATTTCCAAAGACTTTCACTCACCAAGTCTTTATCACAATTTTAAACTTTTTACTTACCTATCTCTCCAGTAAATAAAAAAAATCCTAGAAGACATGCAAAAATATGCTCTTTCATCTCTCTATTCCCAACATCTATACAAGGTGTGAAGTGTTTGTTGAGTTCTAACATAAGAGAAAGAATGTATGTTTTGTTCTAGAAGATGGTGGGTTTCTTTGAAGGAATGAATCTTGGAAGAAATGAATCACCCTAGCAGTTTTTCTGTTCATCTCCTAATGTGTTTTATGTAGCCGGGGATTAGCTGTTGGTGCCCATTGCTCCCCTGGTTGCAAATCACAGTGTGTTTCTTGTAATAGCAAAGGAAAAATAAATTCAAAAGATAGCTTTCATCTTCATTTGACCCATTAAATAATTCAGGAATAGGTAGAGATATTAATACTCCAAGGTTCTTTCTGTGAGTGCCCCATGTTGGGCCACCAGTTGCAGGTGTTCCCACCACACCTTGTGAGGTTCAGGGTTCAGGTTCAGGGTTCGGGTTTGGGTTCTGGAGAAGGCCTCAAACAAATGAAAGAGACAAGACAAGAAAATACTAATTTGAGAATTAGGCAGAGAGGACTCTGCTTTGCTCTGGCCTTGCTATCCTTTTTATTCAGGTCTAAGGTACACCCATAGCCCTTAGGCAGGCAATTCCAATAATAGCTCGATGAAAGCCCATCAGCAAGGATTTACATAACACTAAAAGTGGAAGTTGCTTCAGCTCCCTTTGTCTCCACCAGACTGTGGGTGCATGGCTCTGACCCTTGCCAGAGCCTCAAGGTTGACCAGCCTTCTAGACTCCTTGTCCACCCCTTTCTGCTAGTGAAGGCAATGGGCAGCTTCCAACACTTTCCATTCCTAAGATCCCATGGTGTTGTGATGCTGGTGAGGTATAATTATGTATGAGAAGGAATAATTAAATCCAAAGATGTCCTATTTCAGTCTCACATTATTTCAGGAGCTGAGTCCAAGCCTTATTACTCCATTTAGTTTTCCCATCGCAAAACCATGTTAACTTATACCTCATTTCTTTCACTTCTTTTCAAGCCTTTTTTTTAATATATAAAAAATGTTTTGTTTTGTTTTGTTTTCAGAGAGGAAGGGAGAGGGAGAGAGAGATAGAAACATCAATGATGAGAGAGAATCATTGATCTGCTGCCTCTTGCATGCCCCCTACTGGGGATTGAACCAGCAACCTACATGTGCCCCAAATGGGAATCGAACTGTTACCTCCTGACCCATTGGTCAATGCTCAACCATTTAGCCACACCAGCTGGGCCTTCCAGGTCTTTTTTTATACACAGTTTTAAGTACTTACTAAAACTATCTTCCTCCAGTAAGACATAAAATTAATAGTAGTTACACTGTTTCTGTTTTTAGGACTCACCTCCTCCCCAGTTAAAGCAGAGGCCGTCCCTTAGAAAATAACACCTGCAAAGATATAGAAATTATTTGGTCCAGATGGTAACATTTGGCAGTTGCCAAAAGATTTACATGGCCAGAGCTCTAAGCCAAATCAATTCCATCACACCTTTGCTTGAAGATAGGCTGGAAACAAAAACATGGTCCATTTCCCAGTGTCATTCTAGTTTCTTTGATGTAGATTCGCACCCATTAGGGACCTAGTTCTGGAACCAGAGATCAAAACAACTGGTCTTTATTATCCTTTGCTTGTGCCCCCTGACACTGCTTGCTCAAAGAAAAGAAGGCGAATGATTGCCAACTTGGGGTTAGCTCTCCAGAGAAGTTTGCGGTTTCATGAATCTGAAAGCAGTGCAGTCATTCCCAAGACTGCTTCGTCCAACAGTGCTCTCAGGATCCCCTGCTCCCAAAGCAGAGCTCGGAAACCAGCAGCCTTTCAGGAGAGCCAGTGCAACCAGCAGCCAAGAGTCATCCTTGATAAATACGATTTTAATAAGTGCTGGAAAATCAAGAAATTGCAGGCCCTTGGCTCTTGTGATTTTTATCATACTGAGTCCCCTAGAGAGAGCTGAAGAAGAGCCAGTAATGTGTCATCCTTTCCATCAGAATCCTGAAAAAAAAAAGTCAGTGTTGAAGAGACATTTTCCTGTCAGGTACTACTGTGTATCAAATGCATCCACCTCTTGGACCAAAGGACTAAATTAATTTGAAAACAAAGAGAAGAGTCTGTAGCAACACTGGCAGAGGATAAGGTTTATAAGCTGGCCCAAGGGTCCTCCCAATCTACCATAAGGGAAACATCTGACACAGAAAAATGTGTGCTGGCAACTTGTTTGATTGTAATTTCAATGAAAAATTGAAACCATACTTCCATGGGATTAAGCTTCCCTCATTCACCAGAAGGAGGTTCCTGTTAACAAATGTGGACCATGTTAGCATCCCCCACACTTCTCCTTTCAGGCTGCTTGCCCGTAAGCATGCTCTGTGAGCTCGAGATGGAAGAAACCTCCCCAATGCAGTCACAGGTGGCAGAGTTGGTTTTTAATATGTTTAGGACTGAAGTGGTTGCAATGGAGGCAAAAAGTAGACATATGTCTTACAGATGCAATATTAATTGGGGAGTAAAGAAGTCCAAAGGGTCTTTCTTGCAGAGGTAATAAGACTCTCCTGATAGCAGGCAAAAAAGCCCATGGTTTACCTATCATCATGTAATAATGCTGAATGGAAGGAAGGCACTTTAATTTATTCTCCCCATGAGGATGTTTCTTTATTGTTGTCAGACACAGGAGAGTGGTATAAGGAAAATGGTCATGCTCATGGTTTGCAAAAGAACAAATGTTTGGTAAGGAAAAGCAATGCACTCGAACCCAAGGGGTCCTTCACAGTATGTGTTTGCAAAGAATACCAGAACTGTTTACAGCATGTAAATATCCCAGGGAGTCCGTCAAAGCAGCGATAATTAACGTGTTTAAAGATTAATGAGCTCAAGACCAGTATATGGTGAGTACAGCTGACAGTTCAACAAATGTGAGGGCTGGAAGAAGGAATTATTTTGTCTATATTTTTGTTTATTTATTTTTACCAGAACTGCTGGCCTGCCCTGCATTATGGCCCTTATTGGCCTTTCACAGTACTCTGACCATCCACAGAAACATATGGATATTGACCTCGGGTGACTAGGTGTTTCATAGAAAAATCAATCTTGGGACAGAGAAAGGGTTCTCTACTCCTATGAAGTTACTTCATTATATAAACTATTGAATTATCTGGGAGTGTTTTTAAGAGAAACGGACATCTGGTGGGAGGACAGAGAAAGCATCTGAAGGTTAATCCCTTATGAAAGGGCCTTGGCCAAAGAATCTTCTATTGAGTGCGTGATGAAATACACTTTCCCTAGGTAGCTCTATTATGTAGAAAAATGTCTAATGTTGCCCTGCCATGTCTATATTTTATGTAAGTTCCTAAGGGTAGGAGCCATGTCTTTTAAACATTGACTCTGTTACCTGGCATATGATTGATGCTCAGTCATTTAGTAGAGCCAAACAAAATACCCTTTATAAAAATGTTGCTTTTATATAATTCAAGAGAAAGCGTACAAAAATTGGAAGCCAAGCCCTAGACGGTTTGGCTCAGTGGATAGAACATCAGCCTGCAGACCCAGATTTGATTTCGGTCAAGGGCATGTACCTCCATTGCAGGCTCTATTCCCGACTCTAGTCAGGGCTTGTGCAATCTATCGATGTGTCTCTCCCACATTGATGTTTCTCTCTGTGTCTCTATCTCTCCCTTCTAATCTCACAAAAACAAACAAACAAACAAACAAACAAAATCAATGGAAAAATATCCTTGAGTGAGAATTAACAAAAATAATAATAAATAATGCCGCTCTGTAACCCTAAACAGTCTAAAAATAAATAAATAAAAATCAGAAGCCAAGAAAAAAGATAGATGTTTAAATATTACCTTAAGACTAACTCTATCTCTACCAGGTCTGTTCAAGCCTAACTTGTCTTATTTATTTCTTCCATCACTTTAATGGAGAGCCTAATGACTTGAAAGTGTCACTTTATTTCTAAAAAGGCTAGATTACTGCCAAAACCGGTTTGGCTCAGTGGTAGAGCATCGGTCTGCGAACTGAAAGGTCCCAGGTTCGATTCTGGTCAAGGGCATGTACCTTGGTTGCGGCACATTCCTGGTAGGGGGTGTGCAAGAGGCAGCTGGTTGATGTTTCTCTCTCATCGATGTTTCTAGCTCTCTATCTCTCTCCCTTCCTCTCTGTAAAAAATCAATAAAATATATATTAAAAAAAAGAATTTGTTAATAAATAAATAAATAAATAGGCTAGATTACTATGAGTGTGGGCACTAGGAGGAGTCAATACAATAATTCCAACTGATTTCTGCCTGCATAAGACCTCATCTAGACAGAGCAGAAACAAGAAATTATCACATATCTCTAAATGTACAAAAGCAAAAGTCACATAGGACCTCAAAGATTCTATCCATTTCTGGCTATCTCACCTGATTTTGATTAGAAACTCTTCTGTAAAGAGTTCCTCCGTGTCTTTCTTGGTCTCAGAAGGCAGGGCACAAACCTTAAGAGGAGGTAGCAGTTGTTATAAATGGCCTAAGAGAGAATCTCTTCCCTCCCTTCATGCCTATTACAGCTCAACTAGATCATGATGTTTCTTGAAAGCAAACAAATGAATGAACTCTGTTGTTTTGAATAATTGAAACTGAGAGGAAAGTAGTTGTTTACAAAAGTGTGTATTTTCTCCTTCTGTGCCAAAAGGCAAACTGAACAAATGGAAATAACCAGAAACAAACAGACAAGGTGGTCTCAAAATGTGGACCCTAGATCTGTATCATCAACCTCACCAGTAAACCAGCTCCAAATTCAAGTTCTTAGGCATTTTCTAGACCGAGTCAAAAACTCCATAGGTGTGTCCATGCAACCTGTGTTTTATGAAGCCCTCTAGATGATTCTGAAACTAGCTAGTATTTGAGAGCCCCTGCTGTGAACTAATGAGAAGGGCAGAGAAGAGGTAACTGGGCACAAAAATGCCTTCCAGGTGACAGGTTTTAGAAAATAGAAGTAGCAAAAAGATTAAACAGTATAGAGGATAGTGGCAGACAGTAGACTGACTAATAACATAATATTTTGAAAAAAGCAATTCTTAAATACATATTCAACTTAATCTTATTTTACTCAGTGTTTTTCAAATTTATCAGTAATCCTTCTTCACTAATTTAGAATAGTTCTAAATTATGACAAAGAATTTTAGTTAAGTATAGTTGTTTGGTAGTGGGATGATTGACATGAATAAGGTACATAATCTTTTTTTTAAGATCTTAAATCAAATTTTATATTCTAGGATGATTTACAAGCAAACATTTAAATGGCAAAGAAATATATTACTTTCAAATTTATCTTTTGATCTCAGTCTATGAATTCATAAATATAAATTTTTATAAAAGTATATATTTACCATCTCTATATAATTTAGCAAATATATATTTTCCTTCCAATGTGAAACGCCTCCCCCCAAAACAAACAAACAAACAAACAAACAAAAAAACACATTAGCTGGTTGCTGAGGGATCAAGCATTTAAGATACAATAAGATAGAAAACATTTTAAAATAGTTTTAATGTCTTAATTGATTGAATTAGATTTAAATCTTGTTTCTTACAAATTGTGTGTCTTAAGACATGTCCTTTAATCCTTCTCTGAGGCACATTTCTTATTTTTAATATGCATGTAGTCAGATCTTTCAAAAGCTTGTGAGCTAAGATGGGATAATGCATGTTAAAGTTTTGGTAAAGTTTAGTTTGTGTGCTATAGAAACAAAAGATAAGACTTTAGGAAATCTAGAATATTCATATGCTTTAAAAATGTGGTGTTTTTGTTTTGTTTTTTAGAATCATTGAACATAACAATCTTCAACATGTAAAGGAAAATCCTTGGCCTTCTATGTTTACTACACAATGTACAGCCAAAAATAGAGCTGCTCAAAGAGCTGTGTTACAGTATCTGTTCTTCCAACATGTCAAAAGGCCAGGACAATGTTGCCTTGGAGAAGAGATGACATTTTGAAAGCAGTAAACAGAACAGCCTCAATGCTCAGATGACCTGGGACCACGGGCAGATCATCACATTCCAGTTTGCCAAGTAAGAGTGAAGGTTTTAAGATACAAACACAGCTGAGAAATAAGTTGATGTGGCGAACTTTTGCATGATTGTTGGTCATGCGTTGAGATCCTATTAAAATTTTATGACTCATTAGCCCCCAGAGAATCTAGTTATCTGAAAAATGTGACATGTGATCCGGTTCACTCAACCTTTCAATGATATTTCAACTTCTAGGAGGAACACTACTACAACATAACATTTCTGGGAAACTTTACAGGGAAGAAGAACTTTTCACCTGGGAAGAAAATCCAAGATAAAGAGACTTGGAAAGTAGGACTTGCTTCACTCTGCAAGGGCAGCGGGACAAGAGAGAAACTTCCGTGTCCTGAGAGTGTCTACTTGATTAAGTACTTACATGTGGTTCACACCTGTTCAACTCTTGAGCATCACCTACATATTTAGCATTTCATTGTTTAGGGAATTTTTCATTAGTTTTAATTATATAGGAACCATATCTGTCCAAAAAAAATGCCACCTTTTGAGATGTGAGCCCTGTCACTCACCAAGGTAAACCATTTTTGTGGCTGTTTCATATAATGGGAACCTTCTGAGAAGAATACTGATAATTTGACCCCATTCATTTCATTCAATAAGTATTTATTGCACACGTGTGAGGCAAGATGCTGGATACGTTTTCTCAGTTCTCCCTCTAATTGTCTCTGTCTATTAAACATTCTGTGCAGCGACATTTCTTTGACTATTAATTGGACATTAATAGTCAAAAAGACCATAATTTCTATTTAAAATATTACTATGAATTTTCATACCCGAAAATGAAGTAACACAGGATGAAGAGTAAGAAGCCTGTTACTTCATGATCTTACACAAGTCCCTTCGCCTCTGTGGTCCTGGGTGCCCTCCTGAGTAAAACAAGCAGCTGGACTAGAAACACTCTAGGACTTCAGAGAACAGTGAATGGTCATGATTTAGTCTGAAATCTCTGTCTCAAGTGGTGATTATGCTCCTCCCAATTCCCACACTTAGGGCAAATGCCATAACCACAGACTGAGACGTATTTTTATCATAAACTATGACAAACAACTGCTTCCTCCGTGTTCCATGTCAACTCAATTTCCCACCTGAAGGCTAACTATTCTGTGGCTAACTGTCAGCTGCATACAGTCTGGTCAACTGCATGGCTGGCTCGGGCTGTCCGCTGAGAAGTCAGTTTAAAAAATATCTGGATCCTATATGTTGATTTTGGGGCTTTCGGATCCGGAGGGAGGTATCAGATATTATGTGGATCAGGCACTGAAGCCCTTCCCAGCCTAGTCAGGTTTCCACGGTAATCGTGATGCTATAAACTGGATAGTAGCCGCCTCAGTGCCGCGGGCTTCAGTCTAGAGGTCTAGAATGGTCTGAGTGGTCCTGCGGGAGCTCGTGTTTGAGGCCCTCCCAAACGTTGTGCTCAGAGCTACCCCTGCCCCCACCCCGGCTGCACACAGCTGCTTGCAGTCGGCCTAACCTGTGCTGAACCTTTCCTGATATATACCTGTCAGCTGCTCTTGGATTTGTGAGGCCAGAGGGAAATAGAGAAAGGGACAGAAAAGTGAGAAAGAGGGAACAGGGGTCTCCGGGGCCTGTGTCCTCCAGGGGTTATTATCTGGGTAAGTGTGAGAGCTCTGTCAGTACATTGTTCAGACTCGCTGTGTTTCTCAGATGGGAGAAATGCTCCTCAGCGTGTTTAACAGCGAAGCCCGTAGTGTTCCTGGTTAATCATCAGTCCCCTCCTGCCTTCCACAACTCACTCACAGGCCTGCGTTCCAGCCCAGTTCTCAGCCCTCAGCCTTCCCCGGCTCCACAAAAGTCCCCGCCTCTCGTCTCCCTTCTGACTCTGTCTCTGTGTCTATCTCTCTCTGTGTCAGTAAGTGCTTCTCCATCTGTGTGACTCTCTCTATGACTCCAGATGTGTCCAAGTGTGTCTCTTCCTGTCTGTCTGTCTTGGTCTCTCTGTCTCTTTCTTTCTTTCAACCTCTCTTGGTCTGTGACTATGTGTGTTTCTCTTTCTTTGATTCTATTTTCTCCCTGCCCGACTTTTCCCCAAACCATTTCTGATCAAGTAGAAAAAAAACAAATTTTATGTTTCTAAAAACACACCAACCATTGATATTTCTAATTCTGCTCTTAAAATTTAGTTTCACTAAATCTACAGTGATGATGATGGAAGGAGATTTGAATGCAAACAATGCAATATACAGATAATATAGACTTGTACACCTGAAACTATATAATCATATTAAGCAATGTCACACCCATAAATTTAATTAATTTATAAAATTCTTTATTATTTAAAGTATTACACATAGTATTACATATGTCTCCTTTTTTCCCCATTGTCCTCTCCCCAGGAACCCCCACCTCCTAGCACATGCCCTCACCCCCCACCCTAGTGTCTATAGCCATTGGTTTACTCACATGCATTCATACAGGTTCTTTGGTTGATCTCTTACCCCTCCTTGCATCCTCCCCTGCCTTCCCTCTGAATTTTGAGGGCCAGTTCAATGCTTCTATGTCTCTGCATCTGTTTTTGTTCATCAGTTTATATTATTCATTAAATTCCACAAATGAGTGAGATCGTGTGATATTTATCTTTCTCCAACTGGCTTATTCACTTAGCATAATGCTCCCATGTCCATCCATGCTGTTGCAAATGGTAAGGGTTCTTTCTTTTTTATAGCAGTGTAGTATTCCATTGTGTAGATGTACCACCATTTTTTTTGTGTGTGTCAGCTTTCTTGACATATAATTGCATACAATAAGATGCACAGATTTTCAAGCATAGCTTGTATCCATATAACAACCATACAATCCAGTAATGATTGATGTTGACATTGATAAGAGACCGGACATTTCCATCACCCCAGAAAGTTCTTTTGTGTATTTTTGTAATCAATGATTTGATTATAATCTACCAATGATTTACTCTCTATAACCAGAATCTATTCAAGAATTTCAGACAGGAGAGCCAAGATGGTGGCATAGGTAAACATCTATACTTGCTGCCTCTCACAACCACATCACAATTACAACTAAAAGGCAGAACAACTACCACCCAGACCCACAGTAAAGCTGGCTGAGTGGAAGTTTCTAATCCACTCATCTACTGATGGGCACTTAGGCTGTTTCCAACTCTTAGCTATTGTAAATTGTGCTGCTATAAACATAGGGGTGCATATGTCCTTTCTGATAGGCATTTCTGATTCCTTGGGATATATTTCTAGAAGTGGAATTTCCATTTCAAGGGTCAAATGGGAGTTCCATTTTTATTTTTATTTTTATTTATTTTTTTAGGAAACTCCATACTGTTTTTCACGGTGGCTACATCAGTCTTCATTCTCACCAACAGTGCATGAGTTTGTTTGTTTTTCTCTACCTCCTCACTAGCACTTGCCATTTGTTGATTTGTTGATGATAGCCATTCTGACAGGTGTGAGATGGTATCTCATTGTGGCTTTGATTTGCATGTCTCCGATGATTAGTGACTTTGAGGATGTTTTCATGTCCTATGACCTTCTGTATGTTCACTTTAGAAAAGCGTGTAAGTCCTTTGCCCAGTTTTTGATTGGATTGTTTACCTTTTAATAAAATGTGTATTGAAAAGGAAAAGAGAATTGCTTTATTCTAGGTGTCTCCTGTAAAAGATGGGGTTAGGAAAGATCTGGAAATTCCATTTTCTAGCTGGGAATGCGTTGCTGGGAAGGAGGACTCAGATGACAGCCACCAGGCATCCCAAATTGAACCTCTGCCACCTAAAGGTGACACAACCCTGGGAGTGATGGTGTGCAGCACAACTCTAGGCCACTCACCTTCCATGGGCTGGTGCTCATTTGTGCTCTGGGGTCCTTCCTTCCTTTAAGTGTTTTTACTAAGGTAACAAAATAGATTTGTGGAAACAGCATAAACTTTGGAATTAAAAGACTGTGGTTCATAATCCTTGCTCTGCCTCTTACTGTGTGGCATTGAAGTTACAACTTAATTTGTCCTCTTCCCGTTTCTTTGCATATAAAGTGAAGAGAACACTGCCCAGCCATGGTAGCTCAGTGGTTGAGTGTTGACCAATGAACCAGGAGGTCACTGTTTGATTCCTGGTTAGGGCACATGCCCAGTTATGGACTTAATCCCCAATAGGGAATGTGTAGGAGGCAGCCAATCAATGATTCTCTCTCATCTTTGATGTTTGTATGTCTCTCTCCCTCTCCCTTCCTCTCTGAAATTAATAAAAATATATTTAAAAAAATAAAGTGAACACATCACTTAAGTGTCTTACCAGATTTTCTTAAGGTTCTAGAGTCATGAAATGATAATGAGTAGTATAAGGGTTATTGGGTTTTGTTTGATTTGGGTTGATATTTTGTTTATTAATTCTGAGGTATGGTTGTTCTCAACTGAGGCAATGTTGTCTCCCAAGGGGCATTTAACGATGTCTGGAGACAACTGTGGTTGTTGCACTGGAGGGCATTACTGGAATCAACTGGATAGAAGCCAAGGATGCTGCCAAACATCCTACAATGCACAGGGCACTTACCACATCAAAGAATCTTATGGTTTAAAATAACAGCCACTGGTGCAGAGGTCGAGAAGCCCTGGTTTAGAATGATAAACATTTTAGAGTAATCTTATTTATGCTATTATTGTATTATTATTTTATTTTCAGTATTTTATTACTTTTAACTTTTTTTCTACCAATGTACTTTAAGTATTTATCTCCTTGGCATGCAGACCCTAAGGCAAGGGAAATTGGCCATCTCCCATGCTTTGGCCATGCAGCTCCTAATATCTGTCCCTTTGATAAACCACTGGACAATAAATATAATAGACTATATTAAGTTATACAAAGATTCACAAACCTGCCCTAACCAGTTTGGCTCAGTAGACAGAGTGTTGGCCTGCAGATTTAAAGGTCCCAGGTTTGATTCCGGTCAAGGGCATGTACCTTGGTTGTGGGTATATCTCCAGTAGGAGGTGTGTAGGAGGCAGCTGATCAATGGTTCTCTCTCATCAATGTTTCTAACTATCCATCCCCCTTCCTCTCTGTAAAATATCAATAAAATATATATTTTTTAAAACACACAAACCCAAATTCCTCCTCATGATATAGTAATTACAGCTCCAGGGAACAACATAGCTCAGTTTATTTATTTGGCCATTTGAAAATTGATTAATTTATTTTGGAGAGGCACTGTGATAAGCACTGAGGAGACAGAATCAAAATACATCCAGATATGATCTCTGCCACCAGGAATTACAGTCAAGTAGAAAAAAAAAAAAAAAAAACAGGAGATAAGCCAAAAATTTTTATTCAAATAAATACATAAACACAAATAATAAAAAGCACAATAAATAAAAAGAAATAAATTCTAAGAATAAAAATAACTGAAGGGACTTATTTAAGTCCCTTTTAAAAGGTGGAAAGGGTAAAGGAATGCATCTCTCACTGAGGGGCTAGCTGTGACCAGTCGGAAGAGCAGGAGTTAGCCAGAAAAGAAACATTGCAGAAAAGAGAAAAGCATGTGGCAGGCTTCTAAGGTAAAATAAAAAAGCTTGATCCATTTAAAAAGCTGAGATTTTGGGATATGTCCATCTCTTTATCTTGAGTCATCTAAACCTTTTGCGAAAACTACTAACTATATCTGTCTACATTTCATATTCTTTACAGTTTCACAGATTGATAAGATTTTTGTTCATTGCTGTTTTTTTCTTTTTAAATATATGATCAAGGCAAGAATATTAATGAATGTGGTATCATGAATAATAAACCCCAAATGAGGGAAGGTAGAGGCAATAAAGTTGTGTAACTAAAAGAGATGCCCAACACCCTAATATTATAAGAATATTAAATGACTTGCATGAATATCACTCCTCAAATTATCTGCAAAGCTGGGACTAGAACCAAAGTCTCCTGACTTCTGGTCATTTTTTTAAATTTCTATTTCATATGCAGCTCTCAAATAATGCAGTAGATAATAAAATGCTCCAATTTTTTTTTTTTTTTTTTTTTTTTTTACAAAATAACCAAAACCGGGGACAGACATTGTTATATATTGACCACTGGTCTAAACCAGTGTGAATTATTTTTGCTTATTTTTATCCAGAGAGTAATAAGTAAATTGTCAAAATATGGGCAAATTAATAAAAATTGAATTTTACTTTTTAATAGAGAAAATAATTTAGAGAAGAAAATATATTTGCTAACATTTCTTATGTGTGGTAGATATGTTTTATTTGGGCTCATTTACTTTTCACCCTCTTAAGCTTGCTTATGCACAGGATAGCTGAGAATGCAGGGTTAGGGGAGCGAGTGGCAGAGGTCTGATCCGTATACAGGGTTTCAGCAGTGGAAGAGATCAGTTTATTTATTAGCTCAGCTGCCTCCATGCAGGGTATCTATTACTCTTGCTTAATCAGATTCCCCCTCCCTCCCTCCTCAATCTGCAATCCTCCATAGTAAACAGAACAGAGATACTGTCATCCTATATAATAAAGGGGTAATATGTAAATTAACCATCACTCCATCACAAATATGGCAGTGCCCATAGCCAGAAGATGACGGCACCCAGTCCTCTCAGCCCCATCAGAGTTTCCAGTCCCAGTGGGGCTGCAGCTGAGAGCAGGCAGTGTGAGTGGCCTGGTGGCATGCTTGCTTCATCCTCATGGTGATGAGGAAAGCTTTCCACCCTGGCCATGGAGGGCTACTAGTTATTAAATAACTTCCACATTAGCTGCTCACACATACACAAAGGTCACAACGTACAAAATACTCTTATTTCAGAATTGAGTTGTCTCTTTCAACCCCTAGAGATCCCACAATGGAGATGAGTCTTGAGCATTGACCTTTTTACTAGTACTCTATCTGTTATCTACTCTTTTCTCAATGGGCCTGGGCTTTTAACTAATGCTTTTGAAGCCTCCCCAGTGATGATTTCTCTTGGAACCAATTGAGAACAAACCTCTCCCTTTGGATCCTGTTGTATAGGTTGAATTGTGTCCCCTCAAAAGATGTTGAAATCTAGCCAGCATGGCTCAATGGTTGAGCATCGACCTATGAACCAGGAGGTAGCAGTTCAATTCCTTGTCAGGGCACATGCCTGGGTTGCGGGCTTGACCCCCAGAGTGGGGCGGGCAGGAGGCAGCTGATTGATGATTCTCTCTCATCATTTATGTTTCTATTTCTCTCTCTCTCCCTTCTTTTCTGAAATCAACAAAAATATACTAAAAAAATAAATAAATTATATATATATATGTTCTTAACCCCCAGTACTTATAAATGTGACCTTATTTGGATAGAGTCTTTGCAGATATAATCAAGTTAATATGAGGTCATATTCAATTAGAGTGAACCCTAATCCAATATAGGTAGTATCCTTAGAAGAAGAGGAAGAGGCAGAGAAGGAGGAGGAAGAGGAGAGAGAAAATGCATTAAAAATGGAGGCAGAGGATGGAGTGATGCATCTGTAAACCAAGGAGTGCCAAGGATTGCCAGCAACACCAGAAGCTAAGAAATCGCATAAAGTAGCTTCTCCCCTAGAGCCTTCAGAGAGAGAGCATCACCCAAAGCTCACCTTACCTCCTCATTCCCTTCCATGAGTGGCCATTTCAGGAATCTCCAATTCCCTTTACATGAACTTAAGTAACTGAGATCCTGTGTGTGGGAAGCTATACAACAATGACCACAAGGGCCTTTTGTTGTTTCCAATTCCAGAAGAAAATGTGTAAAATTGGAGATGATAGGGAGAAATTTTTTAAGGCAATAAATATACTCATTTTGTGAGACTCTAGCAGCATTGTGATTGATACTTATCCAGGGGCAAGTTGGCTTCCCAACCCCTAGGCAACACGTGGAGACATTTCAGTTGTCACAATTGTGGAAGGCTATTCCTAGTATCTAAGTGTATAAAACAGGGATAAACAACCACATTGCACAGTCAGGCCCCACAACAAAGGGTTATCTGGCCTGAAATATCCCCAGTGCCAAGGATGAGAAGCTCTGCTCTAGCATATGCCCTAAATATGTGCACTTCCATCTTGTCTATTGAAAAGGGAAATGTGTTTGACTGAGTAGCGATGAGAAATAATTCACTAAGCACCGTGAAAATATTTGTTCCATTGAGTTCTATTTCAGAGTGACAAAGTTCTTCAAGAATTACTCTGAGTATCTCAGAAAAAGTAAACTTACATTTCCCTTTCAGCTAACAGTGCATGTCCCTTTTGTGAAGAATTCCATGTTTATGTCAAAACACATTTAAACTCTTTAATCTGGAGCTAAACTTGTAAATTTTTTGCAGAATGTAGTTTCCTTTTCAGTGCCCTGTTGTCTTTAAGATATCTGCTTGCCTCTGAAGCTTACAGATCAAACATGTGTTCCTGTTCTGTATACTGTCTACTCTTTTCCCTGTCTCTACTCTCTGGACCTCTCCTCATTACCGGCTTTACTCAATTTTAAGAACTTGTGGACTTTAAAAATATATGATCTGCCAATGCCCAGCTGGCATGGCTCAGTGATTGAGTGTCAACTTATAAACCAGGAGGTCATGGTTCAATTCCTGGTCAGGGCACATGTCCGGGTTGCAGGCTCGATCCCCAGGAGAGGACATGCAGGAGGCAATAGATCAATGATTCTCTCTCACCATTTATGTTTCTATCGCTGTATCACTCCCTCTGCCTCTCTGAAATCAATAAAAACATATTTAAAAAAGTTAATCTGCCAAAATTCTGAAACATTATAAGGAAAACATACCTAAGATAAAATATATGGGTGTGTTTTCTCTCCAGCCACTACATAGGCTGAAAATAAGTATATATTTATTAAACTTGAATAATTTGGATTAATACCTCTCTTTCTAATCAGTATTTTAGACATATTGCAATGCTGTCATTTTCACTTTGCAAGAAGCATTTGCTACACAATATGTTACTTTGTCAAAAATTTCTTGATATATTTGAATTTCCACTTTTTTAAACTACAATAAATCTTCATTGTTGAAAATATTGCATGTCCCCCTTTCCCCCCCATTGACCCCTTCTAGCCTGCCCCCATCTCCCTTTGTTCTTTTGTAACCATTTTGGTTTGGTCTTCTTAAAAAACTAAAGCTAATAGTTCATTGTAGGTTATGGAATGTTTTCTATTTTAGATGGAAGAAGACCCTAGTATATAAACGCAATTGCTGAGCTCTGAGAAAGTAAAAAAAAAAAAAAGGGGGGGGGGGTGCTTGTGTTCTGTTTTGTCACTGGTTTATTGTATAGCTTTGGGAAATTTGATGGAATTTTCAATGGAATGATTTATCTTATGTTCAAAATAGAGATGATATAAGTGTCAAAAGCCTATCATTTATAATAACCAAATTGTGAATGTTCCTTCTGTGTAGGTTGGAATGATTCATCTTTATCTCAAATCTAAATTCTAAAGAATGGAAGAGTTATTTTGGGATAAAACACCTTTCCCCACAATGGGTCAAACCACATATGTAATTACCATTGTAGTAATTAGCTAGTTATTAGTAACTAGAGGCCCAGTGCATGAAATTTGTGCACAAGGGGGGAGAGGGGTCACTCAGCCCAGCCTGCACCCTCTAATCTGGGACCCCTCAAGGGATGTCCAACTGCCCATTTAGGCCATGTGGGATTGGGCCTAAACCAGCAGTTGGACATCCCTCTCACAATCTAGGATTGCTGGCTCCCAACCATTTGCCTGCCTGACTGCCTGCCTGATTAGCCCTAACCACTTCTGCCTGCCAGCCTGATAACCCCCTAACCATTCCCCTGCCAGGCTGATTAATGTCTAACTGCTCCCCTGCTGACCCAGTCACTCCCAACTGCTCTCTCCTGCAGGCCTAGATCCCCCACAATTTCCCTTCCCTGCAGGCCTGATCAACCCTAATTGCCTTCCCCTGCAGGCCTGGTCACCCCTAACTGCCATCCCCTGCAGGCCTTGTCCCCTCTCCCCAACTGCTCTCCCTTACAGGCCTGTGTCCCCCACAACTGTTCTTTCCTGCAGGCCTCGTCACCCCCATCTTCCCTCCTCTGATGGCCTGGTCACCCCTAACTGCCCTTGCCTGCAGGCTTGATTGCTCACAATTGCCCTCCCTTGCATGCCTGGTCCCTCCCAACTGCCCTCCCCTGCTGGCCATCTTGTGTTGGCCATCTTGTGTCCACATGGAGGCAGGATCTTTGACCACATGGTGGCAGCTATCTTGTGTGTTAAAGTGATGGTCAATCTGCATATTACTCTTTTATTAAATAGGATAGAGGCCTGGTGCATGGGTGGGAGCCAGCTGGTTTGCCCTGAAGGGTGTCCTGGATCAGGGTGAGGGTTCCCTTGGAGTGTGGGGTGGCCTGGGCAAGGGGACTATGGTGATTTGCAGGCTGGCCACACTCCCCGGTGACCCAAGTGGAGGCCCTGGTATCTGGGATTTATTTATGTTCTACAATTAAAACTTTGTAGCCTGGGGCAGAGCCAAGGTAGGTCTGGACTGCAGAAGCTTGGCTTCCTCCATCACTGAGGGTAACCCTAGCCTCCTGCTCTCTCCAAGTCTTTGGCTGCCACCATTTTTGTTGGGATTTATTTATCTTCTATAATTGAAACTTTGTAGCCTTGGGTGGAGGCCTGGGCCAGCCAGGGTGTGCAGAAAGCTTGGCTTCTTCCATCGCCAGGGAAACCCAAGCTTCCCTCCTTTTCTCTCTGGCCACAGCCATCTTGGTTGAGTTAATTTGCATACTTGCTCCTGATTGGATGGTGGGTGTGGCTTGTGGGAGTAGCAGAGTGATGGTTAATTTACTTATCACTCTTTTATTATATAGGATAGGAAGAAGGAAAAGAGAAGGCCAGACATTTTAAGCATGGTCATCTGAGCAGCTTCACCAATAAGGTGCAACTTTATATTCCCCAGGGAACCACTGGTTCTACCCTTAAAATCACTAATGGAGGGGGGAAATGGATGCATGTACAGTGAAGTTGGGGTGACATAGAAAAGATGTTTGCCTGTCAGTCAAACCTGGGAACAGAAATCATTGGCTAAATGAGGTGGAGCCACTGTAAGTGCAGTCAAAGCACTTCTCTCTTGGCTCTTTTGTTCCTCTGGCTTTGCTCCTGCTTCCTTGCACTCTCCTGTGCTCCCTCCATAGTCATGTGGCCAAAGACGCTACATGGCTCAAGGCCATGCAGACCACACACAATGGACTACAGCTGGGAACACAAGCTAAGCTAGCCTGATACAGGACCAGACTGTACTTCAATGTGAACAGAGACTCTGAGCATTGGCTTTAATCCTAGCTCTGGTGAACACAGCTGGTCTTCTTCCATGGTGGAAATCTGAGGGTTTTTTTGAAGAAAAGAATGAAATGACTTCATGAAAACTTAAGTGAAATATTTTTTTAATAAATATGACATATTTAGGAGCTGAAATGCAACCTTTCATACTGTTTTTTTAATATATTTTATTGATTCTTTAATGAGAGGAAGGGAGAGAGATAGAGAGTTAGAAACATTGATGAGAGAGAATCATTGATCAGCACACCCCCTACTGGGGATGTGTCTGCAACCAAGGTACATGCCCTTGACCAGAATCGAACCCGGGACCTTTCCATCCTCAGGCTGAAGCTCTATCCACTGAGCCAAACCGGTCTCAGACTTTCATACTATTTATTGCATTTAAATAATCACTGGAGTGGTTGCAATGTTGTAGGAGAGACACTAGAACTTCAAATATGTAGAAGTCAGCTCAATGTTGAAATAATACATAATGTTTAAAAATACGGCTGGCACATATTAGAACAAAAAAAAATCTAACCCAGCAAAAATTTTTTAATACATAAATTTAAGTGACATTGTTGATCCAGAAAATATGCAATAATGACTATATGTCACCAAATCAAAGACATTGTCAATGTGAGGCAAACTAAGAAAGGGGGCAGGGGACTTTCAGTTCATTTAAGACCATATTTGAAATACAAGGAAAAAGAAAAATTGCTGCCAATTGAATTATGACATAATGCTTTCTACGTACATTGAGCATAAGAGGCAAATCAGTTTCTGTTTTAGCTAAAATGTGAAAAATGGGCACCTTAGAATGGATAAAATTCAATAGATCTATCTTTTTTTTGTTTTAGTTCTATTGCATAAATAAGTTCTGAGAAACTTTTTCTTCTCCTCTCTCCTCCCTTTTTATGAAGTTGGAAGAATTCTGGACCTTGGAAAGAAAAAGGAGTTTAGTGATGTTCTTCTAAATAGAAGAGACAACAGAAACTCTTGGCATCATCTTGAATGAAACCTATTTATAAACGCTGGCTGGTGTCAGGGAGCTTTTGCTCCTGGTAGACTTAGAAGACCATTTGGGGAGATGATCTTTGCTAGGGTACTTACTATCAAGCAGATTGCTTGGTATTGTACCATCTGGACAACTGTTGAATTTAATTATTAAATTATTAAGATTTACTGTGTAAACTAGTCAAGAGGATGAGAAAGTATGAGAAAACAATTAGGTAGATTTAGTCTAGCTGATATTTGACTGGACCACTCACAGAGATGTATTATTTCAAACAATGAGGGAAAATAAAGCATACAAAATAGTTAACTAAAATCTGCCACTGCCACCTAATAGACTATCAAAACAGTTTACAAATATCTTTAGCTGCTTTACACATTTTTCTCTCATCTGAATTTAGAATTCACAGCTCATATCAGTCTACTACTGTCAAAGTTATTACATTAGTGCATGTAAGTTCCACAAACCCAACATCCCAGCATAATACAATAAAAGTCTATTGTTTTCTCAATAGTGTTCTTAAATAGTTTCTAAAATACATGTTCCTGGCCAAAGTTCTCCTAAATCTTTCAGACTCACAGATGCAGGACATTTCTCCAGATCTCCAGAGCATTCTCCATTCATCTGGAAGATGGAGAAGTAGAATTAAAGTATTCCTTATAACACTTATTTCTTATTTTCTAAAATATATTTTTATTGATTTAAGAGAGGAAGGGAGAGGGAGCGAGAGAGAGAGATAGAAGTATCAATGATGAGAGAGAATCATTGATTGGCTGCCTCTTGCACGCCCCATACTGGGGATCGAGCCCGCAACCCAGACATAAACCCTGACCAGGAATCAAACAGTCACTTCTTGGTTCTTAGGTCGAAGCTCAACCATTTAACCACAGCAGCTGGGAAAACAACTGTTTTTCAGAGGCTTAATAGATAAACATGTATTATGGATTTTTAAGAGTAGCCATTTTTAAACAGCATTTCTAAGCATGTTTTATCCCAGAACCACTTTTTGTGGAGCATGTATGTCACCAAGATTTTGAAGTGATATTTAAAATGTAATCTATGCTGTCTTTAATATATACTTTCATAACATATTAAATACTTAATAATATATGACTTTAAAAATACACAATATTATATCTCTAACTCGCTTAGCTATTCTTAGCTCTGTATTCTTTTGATATTTTCCAGTGTTGCTATTGTACTCTGAATTCTCTTCCAAATTATCCAATCTTTTTGTATTTACTAACTTCAAGTCTTTTTTATAAGATGCAGAATCAATCTCTCTTTCTCTTGCAGACATACAAACACACATGAACACAAGATGGTTACCCAAGACAAATACTCTGTAGCATATTTATTAGATTTAACTACTATATATATGAAGTGGGAAACTGAATGTGTAATGAATCTGAAAAATAGCGGGGAGATCAGATCCAGCAATATAACTGTGAAAGTCATTTGTATGTGACATATATCAGACAAGAAGATGGCTAATGAGTCCTGGGTCACAGCAACATTTGGCTATTGGGCAGAAGGGTCAGCAAAGAAGACTGAGCAGTTGTGTACATGGAGATAGGGAAGTGTGGAGTCATAGATCTCTATAAAATGTATTTTGTCATATTACAACTTTCTAAAAGTTAATTTTGCTTTATGTGTATAAAGATACCTTTAATTAAAGCTTCCTTCTGCATGTGATACCGATATCCTAAAACTAATAAAAAGTTGATAGAAATGGATACTAGGAGTTGGGCTGAATTTTAATGTGATCCTTCCATCCTAAACAATAATTCTCATTAATACTGCAGTATTACCGTGTTTCCAAAAAAATAAGATATCCTTCGAAAATAAGACCTACTTAAAGGTTTCCTTCTGAGTGAAATATAAGGCATCCCCCCAAAAATAAGGCCTATCTCCACACTCTTGATATTGCAATAAACAAGCCATTCAAAGACAATTTTCGCATGGAAATTAATGACTACATTGAAAATAGAATGGAGAGAAATCAGTGTGGAAACTTTGTGAAATCTAAACTGCAAGAAGTTGTGACTTGGGTGAAGAATTCATGGGAGAAAGTCACTGACAGTTGCATTGCAAATGCACTGCGAGCAGGCTACCTTGACAAGAAGTACCCATTTAAAGACAGTGCTATTGCTAAACATGAGAGATTTGGTCCACTGATTCTGAAAGAAATGGAGTCAGAAGAAATTCACCAGGAAATTCAGGAATTGGATTGTTATGATGATGTTCCAGAAGATGATGACATGATTGTCATTGAATAAATGAGTAAATTCTTGATACTGTAGGATTCACAGTTTGTCTGGTTTGTATTGACAACTACTACCGTACCATATACAGGTAATTTCCTTTATTTTCATTAACAATAAATGTGTACCGTATTCTTCTTCATGGAAAAATAAGACATCCCCTGAAAATAAGACCTAGTGCATCTTTGGGAGCAAAAATTAATATAAGACACTGTCTTATTTTGGGGGAAACAGGGTATTAATCTCTACAAAGGATCTGTTTTATGTAGGGATAGAGTGATTTTCAGCTCCTAAGTTCTATAACTAAAATATTTTAAGGTAAAATGGATTGTGAATCATAGATATCAATAGCAATGTTTTTGCTTATTAATTTGATTTGGGAAATAAAGGGATATATTTATGACTTGTAAAATAAGAACGATTTATTTAGAGAAGTTTTAGGCCATAATGATTATATAATTTGTATATATTTAAAAAAAACATTTCACTAAGTATTATGTAGTATTATATTGATAGTACTTTTCTTTTTTTTAATAAATCTTTATTGCTCAGATTATTACAAGTGTTTCTCCTTTTTCCTACCCAGAATTCCTTTCCACCCAGTTCCTGCCCCACCCTCTGCCCTTACCTCCCCCCTGCCATAGTCCTTATCCATAGGTATATAATTTTAATCCAGTCTCTTCCTGCACCCCGCACACCCTTTTCCCCCTGATAATTATCCACTCCCTTTCTTTGCCCTGATTCTATTATATTCACCAGTTTATTCTGTTCCTCAGATTTTTAATTCACTTGTTGATATATATGTATTTGTTGATCATAATTTTTATCTTTTTTTCTTCTTCCTCTTCTTAAAGAACCTTTCAGCATTTCATATAATACTGGTTTGGTGGTGATGAACACCTTTAGCTTTTTCTGATCTGTGAAGCTCTTTATCTGCCCTTCAATTTTGAACGATAACTTTGCTGGATATATATATCCTAAAAATTATATTATATACTTTTTGTAATTATTTTAAAATATATCAATTAAGTTTAAACTGGTTTTTATATTAAAAATTTGGTTCAAACCATAGAATTAATCCTTTTTTTTAATTAGACCATATAAAATATTATATCTTATGTTGAAATTTTACCACATTTGTTACATCAATATATTTTAAACTACTAATTTCTCCAGAGAGAATTATTTTCTCAAAAATAAATTTTTGTACTTTATATATTTTGTTATCACAGCTATGTAATTTCTCCCAACTTAATTTTAACTTTAAATTCTTAGAGGTCTTAAAATTTAGCTGGCAAGTTAAATATCTAGCATTTTTTATATTAATAATAACTTCACATTTTTAAGAATATATTTTAAATAAAATACAAGATATATTTAATTAATAGACTTAATTCTGTCCTCTAGATTTTTCATATGATGCAAACTCAGATTAATATTTTAGTATTTTGTTATTTTAAAGTACCCAGATATTTAATAAGTTTTTATTATTTAATTCAGCAAACCTCAAAGTTTCAAGTTGCCGAAACCTGAAAAACTATATTTCTGACTGGCAAAAGGAAGGGGAAGCAGGGAAACAAGCTTGTAGATATTTAAATGTAAAATTGCACCAAAACCAGTTTGGCTCAGTGGATAGAGCCTGGGTCTGAGGCCTGAAGGGTCCCAGGTTCAATTCTGGTCAAAGGCATGTACATTGGTTGCAGGCACATCCCCGGTAGGGGGTGTGCAGGAAGTAGCTGGTCGGTGTTTCTCTTTCATTGATGTTTCTAGCTCTCTATCCCTCTCCCTTCCTCTCTGTAAAAATATCAATAAAATATAAAAATAAATAAATGTAAAATTGCCACATTCTTTCCTAGAGATAATCATCTAAAGTTTCTGCTGCTGCAGGAAATATACCAGCCCCCTCCTATAACAAGGAGCAAACCTGTACTATTAATATATCTATAATTATAACTGAAAAGCTTTACTACAAATCCTTTATTTTAGTTATATTATTTATCTATGTTTCAACAATTTTGAGATTTTAAATCCAATTACAGTAGGTCCTCGGGTTAATCAGAGATCCAGTCCTACAGCACAGACATAGGTGATTTTCTCCATAAGTTGAAACCCACCTACATAAGCACCTACATCACTCACATGGAGCACATACACAGCAGTAATGAAGTGAAACAGTAAAAAAAAATTTTAAAGAAAGATAATAATTCCTGACCTTTACTTGTGCTAAATAAATAATAAAAAGCATAAAGTACATATGTACATCCGTCGAAATGACAGAACTTTTTTTTTAAATATAAATAGATAGGAGATGGCCACATAACCACAAAACAACATGGAGTCCTACATAACCTGAGGACTGCCTGTATTATTATTTAAGCCTTTTTTACTGACTTTCAATGGCCTTTTGGTTAACTTTGGAATGTGGTCCATTATTATTCAAAAACTACCCTTTATTATATAGAAACACTAATCTTATTGCCCAAATCCAACTTGTATATATACTTTTCCCCCCTTGGGTCATTTTCCTCATCTTTCTTTTGAGAAAAACAGTCTTCAGTTTATTCCTTAGCATCAGTAAAGACATTGAGTTCACCCATCCAAGATCAGATGGAGTGCACTTTTGTGTTAAGCCAACCTCTTTCTCTTCACAAGTATAGAAATCCCAGACGTCTCCCCTGAATTCTGCCAAGACAGACGGGGAAATAAAAAACATGACACAAATGAGACTTTTTAATGGCACTCTTGGGCATGTGCGTCCATTTTACAGGATCACCACATATCTGCCCACCCCTACATCCTGCTTGCTCTGGAGAAATTTAGTAAATAGCCTGGCCACCTAGGTGGTTTCTTTTCTTACCAAATTAAATTAAAGGCATGCTTAATAAACTAAACAAAAATGACAGATAAAAACTACAATCAATATAATATAAGACTTAATAAATCATAGTTCTTTTTATGAATTTTTCCTATTCTGCTCTCCATAGCATTGACTACCCTTTAAAATTAGTTTAAATCTGCCTATCCTAAGGCATCATATGGTAATTTTTTAAACAAAGCATCAGAGTAACCCTGCGAGAGAGCTGACAGCTCCACCCTGTCTAGTTGCCTAGTCTTTCCACACTAGAGGAGGAGGTTTCGGAGGCTTTTTAGTAATTACAGAATTTTGATCCCCAATACAAATTAGGCATTTTGCAATTTGAACAAGATCCCACATAGTTAAATATGGCAATGACACTCGTTTTCCTTGAGCCTGATTTAAAAGAGTACCTTTTGACATTTTAATTTCTTTATAATTTTGCCTTCTAATCAAATTCTTCCCCTTTATGACCTGGCTTGAAAAAGACGTCCTTGCCCACTTTGGATTGTGAATTCCAAAGCTTGGTGCAAGCTTTATGCACAGTGAATCTCCTTACCTTTTTTCCGGTGATCCCCACTTTTACTGGTGATCAACTTCTTCCTTTTCACTCTGATGAATCTTCTCCAGTCCCTGTCTCAGGTGCCATAAATGCCCGCAGTCTTTTCACAGCAAGGGTTCAGGAATCTGGAGAAGGGCTGCACATAAATGAATCGAGACTGGACAAGAAATATAAATTTGGAAGGCATTTGGGAGAACCAGGCAGAGGTTTCACCCTCTAGTGAGGTGGCTCCCCAAATCTCCAGACCCACGGCTTTTTATTTACTGGAAAACACACTGGCCCTTTAAGAATGCAAACAGGCATATCAAAGGTAAAGTTTGGTAAACAGGAAAAGATTATCGGGTTAGGGGAAATGCTTATAGCTGTTCAGCAGCAGGTAATAATATGCAGATTTTCAGCCCTGCTGAAAATGTCCATCAGCCTTCTAAAGAACTTTTCACAGTTATCATGCTAACTACTGTTCTTAGCCTCCAGAATACAGCAACATGAATGAACTTTAAGAATATTATGCTAAGTGAAATAAGTCAGACAGAAAAAGCTAAGAAACATATGATTTCACTCATATGTGGTATATAAAACTGAAACTTATGAATATAAATAGCAGTGTGGTGGTTGACAGAGGAAAGGGGGCCTAATATATGGTGACAAAAGATGATTTCACTTTAGGTCGTGGGCACACAGTGCAATTTACAAATCTTATAAGATAGAAATCCACCCATGAAACTTATATGATGATTTTAACCAATGTTACCCTAATATATTTATCATAAAAAATAATTTTAAAAAATAAAACACTTAGCACAGTTAGGAACCTCCATATAGTAGTTTCCTATTTTTGCTATTACAGATTACCACAACCTTAGTGACTTAAAACAATAAGAATGTAATTCTTTACTATCCTGGGGGCCAGAAGTCCAAAATGAATCTGACAAAGCTAAAATTGGTGTTGGCAGGGCCATGCTTCCTTTGAAGGCTTTAGGGTAGAATCTCTTTCTTCACCTTTTCTAGTGTCTGGAACTGCATCCTTTGCATTCCTTGGCTCATGGTTCCTTGCTCCATCTTCATAAAAAGCATTAGAGCATATTTCTCTCTGACTCACCTCCCTTCCTTTTGTATTTTGACATGAACTCACTTATATGTGGAATCTGATGATTAAAATAAACTCACAAACAAAATAGATCCAGAGAAATGGAAGCATGCAACAGACTCAGGAATCTCAGAAGGAAGGGAGCAGGGATGGGGCAAGAAGAGTTAACCAAAGAACTTATATACTTATATTCATAACCCATGGACACAGACAATAGTGTGGTGAAGCTCTGGCTGAGGGGTGATAAGGAGTAGGGTGAAGGGGGTCATTGTGCTATCACTGAGACAAGGAGACCTCAGTTCTTGTCTTCTTGAGAAAAGATTTCCGTAAAGAGACAAAGTGTAGAAAAGTAAGAAAGAATTTACTGCCCTGGCTGGTGAAGCACAGTTGGTTGGGCATTGTCCAGTGCACCAAAAGGTTACTGTTTTGATTCCTACTCAGAGCACACATGCCCAGATTTTGGGCTTGATCCCCAGTTGGGAGGCTTGCAGGAGGCAGCAAATCAGTGTTTCTCTTTCTCCCTCTCCCTTCCTCTCTCTCTCTCTAAAAATCAATTTAAAATATTTTTTTAAAAAAAGAATTTATTGACGACAGCAAAAGCACACTCAGGACAGTGAGACAAGGAAGTAAACATAAGAAGCAACAAGAGAGCCTTGGCACACTGATTTGGCTCACTAGGAAGTCAGTGAAAAGGGGACCTTGAAGACACATTCACAGGGTTAGCCCAGGACAAGCTGCCACTACCCATTGCTCCCCTGGTTGCAAGTCTCCTAGAGTCCCTTAGAAGTTAGGGGACACGTATTTCTACGGGAAGGAGAAAGGGCAGGAAATGGCTTGGGTGTTCTTCCTAAAGGGAGATTGCCCTGGAACCTTCATTTTCAGGGGTTTTTTCAGTCTGGATAGTAAGGGGAGATCTTAGAGGTGGGTCAATATAATATTCATCAGCTTAATTTGTCTGTCTTTGGGTGTGTTTGGAGAATGTCACTTAACTGGGTTTCTTGCTTATGTTTTACATACATTGTATAATTAATCAGTTTTTTTATAATTCCTGACATTTATCTTTCAAATATTAATTCTGTCTCATTTTTTCCCCGTTCTGGAATTATAATTGAATATATATAAAGTTTCAAGTTTTTTCCACATATCTTTTTATAGTCTTGTATTTTTTATCTTTTTATTTTTCCAGTGCTTCATTAGTAAGCATAGCTCCTGTCCTGTCAGTTTAGTTGACAAAAAATATTTCATTTCTAATTATCTTAAAACTTGTATATAGTAGGAACTCAATTGAATGGGAAAAAAGGGTTTGAGTAACATAATTCTATTTTCCCCATGTGATCATAGTGATGTTGGCTGGTATTATTACATTTTTATTTAAAAATATTATTTTAAATTGTGCTCTGAGCATCATATTTTAGAATCCTTTACAGAAGCCGTAGTTGCTGTGCTCTAACAATATAAACTCCCTAATTTTAAATATATATATATATATATATATTTAAAATATAAAATATATATATATATATATATATATTTTTTTTTTATTTTTTTTTTTTTTATTTCACAGATTGAGAGAGAATGATTGATTGGCTGCCTCTTGCACACCACCTACTGGGCCTCAAGCTCACAACTTGAACATGTGGCCTTGGCCAATATCGAACCCAGAACCCTTCAGTCTGCAGACCGATGCTCTATCCACTGAGCCAAACCCGCTAGGGCTAAACTCCCTAATTTTAAATTTAAAAATCTTGGGTACTCAAAACCTGAGTCTGAATAGAATTTTAATTCAACCAAGTTAAGAAGGCTTCCCCCTAAAAAAAGCTTGGTCTACCCTATCCTGTTTGCTCAGTGGATAGAGCGTCGGCCTGGGGACTGAAGGGTCCTGGGTTTGATTCTGGTCAAGGGCACATGCTCAGGGTTGCAGGCTTGATCCCCAGTAAAAGGCAGCCGATCAATGATTCTCTCTCATCATTGATGTTTCTATCTCTTTCTCCCTCTCCCTTCCTCTCTAAAATCAATAAAAATATTCTTTTAAAAAAGGTTTGACTTATTGAAAAGTAACTTTAGAGCAATCTGAATTTAGAGCAATCTGAATTTACTCTTGAGAGTAAAAAGCAAAATTGTGGACAACAGAAAGTAGATTATGTGATATCTGTGTCAATGGCTAGTTTCTATGATAGGCAGAACATCAGGGAGTCTTGGTTAGCTGTCAAGGCATTTGCCTCCATCTGGCTTGTTGCCATGCACACATTTGTGCACTAACCAAAAACAGGTTTAAAGGCTCAGAGTATGGAATAGCTTGGCATAGCTATTCCAGAAACATAGATACGTTAAGAAGACAAACATTATTTTACAAAGGTAGAAGCAAAATGAAATACAGAAAAAACATTCTTTTAGTTGGCTATCTAGGAAAAAGGAGAATGTGATAGACTGCATAGTGGTCCTTAAAGATAGCGAGGCTCTAATCTCTGGAACCTATGAATGTTACTATATAATGCAGAAGGGACTTTACAGATTCATTTAAGGATTTAAAATTTTAAAAGTTTTCTCTTACAAGGACATGTGTAATTGCATTTAGATAATCCCATATAATTTCTTCATTTAAAATCATTGTTGTAAGTGTAGAAACAAATATTATAATTTGTTGAACGACATTGCATAGGGGAAAAAAACCTATGTTTACATACTCTGACAAGTTATATCATAAAACAAAGCTACAATGAAAGCTATAGTGTTTGAAGTGCTTTATTTTTACCTCACCACATACCTTTAGTTTAGTTAATTTAGAAATTTTAATGGTAACCCATAAACATTCTTTTGATCTATGATATGGTAAAATAATCAATGTTGTACCAATAAACCAGGCTACTCAACCAAGTATAATTCAATTAAGAAAAGAAATAAACAGAGTCATGTTGATTTTAAGACCTTTAAAAAATCTGAAAATTGTTGTGGAAGGCCCAGTTCTTGGAATATAAAAAGTCAAATGATATCAGGAAGTTAGTCGTTCAATGAAAAAAGACTCAGACATTGGCAATTCAGATGTTACCAGACAGTATATGTAAATAGTGAAATTTCTCTACCTAGTAACTTGAAAATTCTAGCAAACAGTTAATGGGAAACAAAGTTAAATCTGCTAGATGCCACCAATGAACATATTCAATTATCTATGGATCTTACAGACATTTCTTCAGTATTTGGAAATGCATCAGTAGTTACCATCTTTATTTTTAAGTTTTTCAGATAGAAGCCATATAAAAAGCAGTACTATAATGGTAATTATTGGCAGTATAAGAGCCTAACCAAAACCCATAAAATTTGGCTTTTTAAATTATTTTAGATAATAGATAGATAGATAAGTATTTTTTCATCATAATTGACTGTAGAATTATTTTTGTATTAAAAATATATATTTTTATTGATTTTAGAGAGGAAGGGAAGGGGAGAGAGAGAGAGAAACATCAATGATGAGACAGAATCATTGATGGGCTGTCTCCTGCACGCCCCACACTGGCAAGTGAGCTCCCAACCCAGGCCTGTGCCCCAACCAGAAATCAAACCAGTGACCTCCTGGTTCATAGGTTGATGTTCAACCACTGAGCCATGGTGGCTGACCAACTGCACTTTTGTAGTTTTTGATTGACCAATTTTTGAATAATTTTTGTTACTCTTCAAATCTCTATATGTTTTTACAAACCAAAATTTAAAAACGCTTCTTGAAGTTTTTTTTCTTTTGGCATGTCCTATTTATTTTGGCTCAAGTGAGGATATAATATTTAAGGGAAAATAAGTAGAAAAACATATTTATTGCTGAAACCGGTTTGGCTCAGTGGATAGAGTGTTGGCCTGTGACCTGAAGGGTCCCGGGTTCGATTCCAGTCAAGGGCATGTACCTTGGTTGCAGGCACATCCCCAGTACGGGGTGTGCAAGAGGCAGCTGATCCATGATTCTCTCTCATCGATGTTTCTAACTCTCTATCCCTCTCTTTTCTTCTCTGTAAAAACTCAATAAAATATTTATTTTAAAAAAACATATTTATTCAACAAATATTTATTGAGCTAAATATAATGCTAAGACATTGGGGCATAGTAGTGAATAATACTCAATAAAATAATAGAAAAATTATTATAGTAGTGAATAATATGCTATAGAATAATACTTCTCAGTTTTATTAATGACTTCTGTGGTGGTTAATTTTATGTGTTAACTTGTTTAGGTTATTTGGTTAATACCAGTAGTCTGTGAAGATATTGGTATGAAAGTAGTCTTCAACTACAATTAAGTTTACATCAGTAAATTTTGAGTAAAATAGATTATCCTCCATAATGTAGGTTGGCCTCATCTAATCAATTGAAGAGCTTAGTAGAAAAAACTGAAGTTCCCTGACAAGAAATTCTGCCCTCAAACTGCGTTTGGACTCAAAATTATATCAATTCTTTCCTACGTCTCCAGCCTGGTGGCCTACCCTGCAGATTTTGAACTTGCTAGCCCCCTCAATTATTTAAAATAAAGCTTTCAATATATAGGTAGGTAGATAGATGAGAGCTAGATTAGATAAATAGGTGTAGGATAGATGATAGATAGATAGATTATATAGATAGATAGATAATAAATAGATAGATGATAGATAGATAGATAGATAGATAGATAGATAGATGAGAAATAGATGATAGATAGACTCTATTGGTTTGTCCTTCTGGAAAATCCTGCCTAATACAACCTCATTGATACTAAATCCAAAGGTCATTGCTCAACCTCTTTTTCCTGAATCTGTCAGCAGCATCTGACTTTGTTGATAATCTCTCCTCTTTTTAATACACTTTAAATATTTCCATATTAAGTGTCTTATTTATTGACCTAAACTTCAGATTTGTTTATTTCCTCCTAGAATGCAATCTCCACTAGTGCAGAGATTTGGGGCAATTTTGTTCACTGGTTCACTGTTAAATTCCTACTACCCAGAATGTAGTGCATGACATATAATAATTAAATACTGTATGCTTATATTTTAATTATTTAAAATAAGATATTTGAAATACATTTTCTTATGAAACTAAACTTACCACCTTACTTCAGAAAATAAATTCAAACACTCTTAAAGTTCAAACTCCTGCCAATTATGCTTAACCTATATTTAATGACTCAGTTTGATGCCATTTATTTATTTATTTATTTATTTATTTTATTTATTTATTTATAGGAAAGAGTTTATTACAAATATAGAAACCAAAAGAGCTCAAAATGGACTGATCACAAGCACCCAAAGTATTCAGGGGCAGAGGGAAGGGTGACCTTGGTCTCAAGATCAGGAGGAGGTGACTGAGGAGAGACGGTACCTACTCTTGTTTTCCTGACTACACCCCAGAACTTCAACCCAGGAATGTGGGAGTCATAAATACAAAAATGGAATAAGTTGTAGCTTCAAAAATTATATAATAACAATCCATCCTGGACTTATTAAAACATTATTTGTGTAACCTTATCTATCTGCATGTCTTGATTTGTTTTGAGTTATAATCACTGTAATAGAATCTAACTCACATCTTGGATATTTTTTTTCTAAATTAGAACACACTGTCATCTCATAAGAATTTGAACAATTTGAGGTGAACTACAGACCACTTTCCAAGTTAGATTATATTTCTACCCAAAACATGTTAAATAGAATGATAAAGTGTTAATTCCCTGTTTATTGTCGCTTCACTATTTTAGTTGAGAGTCTACAATCTTAAAAATATAATTTTAGAAGGAATCATTATTGATACAAGTTTAGTAGCATATCATAGATTAATAATGCACTATATGCAGATTACAATAATAATGTTGTGAGTTATATCATCACTCATATCCCAATATACATTCTTCAAAGCACTAAACTTTATCACATGAATAAAGGCAGTCCAAGTCTTGGATCCCCCCATAATAATTACATGATTCACACACACATACACACACACACACACACACACACACATTTAAACTGGATTTTCTATATATGTATAGAATCTATATTATTTACTTTTTCAAGTTATAAAAGAAATATCTTCTCATTGTAAAAAATTCTAAAAAAATATTTTGAGATAGATATTGGAGCTGCATACAATATACCAGAATTATGCAACAGAAAATCAAGATAATTTATATTAAAAAAAAAAGGACAAATTAAGCAATGGAAAATGGAAGGAGCTGAGACAAATCTTAACTTGAAGTCAAGAAAATATTGATACCAATCCACTTTCAGGATCTGGTTGAAGAGTTGTCTAAATAATGTGGTCAATAGTCCATGGTTTTATTGTGTTTGTAATTAAGCTCTGAGTTGCAAATAGTGGAAAAGAGTGAGCCAAACTTATAAAAAGTAATGTAGCTTCTTCTGTTTGTCAAAGCAATCTTGAATCCTTAAGGTCTAAAATATAATTCTTTTTGTTTGTTTGTTTTTGTTAATCCTCACCGAAGAATATTTTTTTTCATTGATTTTTAAAGACACTAGAGGGAGGGAGGGAGATGGGTAGAGAAAGAGAGAAAAACATCGATGTGAGAGATCTACATTATTGTCTCCCACATGCGCCCCGACTGGGCCAGGACTCAACCTGCAACCCAGGTACATGCCCTTGATCTGAAATCAGACCCAAGACCCTTCAGTGCACCAGCTAACACTCTAACCACTTAGCAACAAAGGCCCAAGGCTGAAATATAATTCTTAGTCTTTAATGCTTTTTGTAATATGCTGTAAAGAAAACAAAGCGTTTTATAACAACCCCTATTTCAGAAAAACACTCCATATTCTTTTTTTAATTCTTTTTTTTTTCTTTTTTTTTAAGGAGAGGAAAGACTACAATTGAATTTTATGATATCCTGCTGTCTATTTTAGCAAGGTTATAGAACCTTGCAAAACCAGATTTTATTTTATTTCTTGAATGAATTCTTTCTCTCAAAACACACAGCTAAAATTAAGAAGGAAAATAAAATATAACCTTAAATGAGAGCTTTTATACTGCACTTCTTACAACAGCTGCTTCTACTTCATTTTAAATTAACCAAGCTTTATGTAGAGTCTTCGGAGCTGACCCTTATAGAACAGCAATACTGTTAGCCGCACATGTTTCAGATTTTGTGTTTCTGAGATAACAGTTACGTATTATAATAACTAAGAAATGAGACTAAATTATGTTTGAGAGGGGGAAAAATTGTGTGTCATTTAAAATAGCAGTGAAATCTATATGAATGTTACTTCTTGAAGGCACAGAAAACTACAGGCTTTATCTCGCTCTTGTTTAATCCATTTATACTTTCTAGAGAGCCCTATTCAGAAACATAAAAGTAGAGTTGACATCTAAAATTGACAATGGTAAAAAGAGACATTCCCTTCTTAATTTCTACTTCTAGTACTATTTTATGGTAACGTTTAATAACTTTCTTCTATGGAGCTTAAAGAACCTTATGTACACTAATTGGTGAATCCTTTCAACAATCTTATGAAATAGGCAGGAAATTCCTGTTGGTCAAGACATGAAAGAAAACAAAGTTACATTCTATTATTTACCATGGAAAATAAAATTTAATGAATTGTTGCAAAGAAACTTTTAATGAGCTATTCTTCTCTGATGAGAACCAAAAAAAGAGGAAATTGGTTTAAAATGTTCTTAAATTGCAATAGGGAGAAGACAAGATAGCAATATGAAATATTTTTTAATAATATTTTTATTTTAGAGAGGAAGGGAGAGGGAGAGAGACAGTAACATCAATGACAACAGAGAATTATCAATTGGCTGCCTCCTCCAAGCCCCCTACTAGGGACCAAGCCCACAACCCCAGCATGTGCCCTGACCAGAATCAAACCTCAATCTCCTGCGTCACAGGTTAACCCTTAACCATTGAACATTCCTGGCTGGACTGAAATAATTTTTTAATGGTGAGAGTGATAATGAAACTGGATTAGGTTAATTAGCCTACAGCATGCATGTTAACAGTGGAACACAAGATGACAGACAAGGTTTGGGATCAGGAAGAGGTACAAAACACTCTATGACCATTTATTTATTTATTTATTTACTTACTTACTTACTTACTTACTTACTTATTTTTAATCCTCACCCAAGAATATTTTTTCCATTGGTTTTTAGAGAGAATGGGAGAGGGAAAGACGGAGAGAAACACCGATATGAGAGTGGTAAGGGGGTGATCAGGCTGGCAGGCAGAAACAATTAGGGGCAATCAGGAAGGCAGGCAGGCAAGCAATTGGGAGCCAGCAGTCCTGGATTGTTAGAGGGATGTCCAACTGCCAGTTTAGACCCAATCTGAACCAATTTAGACTGGCAGTTGGACATCCTTTGAGGGGTTCCAGATTGGAGAGGGTGCAGGCTGGGTTGAGGGACCCCTCCCCTCCCTGTGCACAAACTTTGTGTACCGGGCTTCTAGTTTAAAATAACTTCAAACGAGCAAGGACAGTATGGTTCAGTGGTTGAGTTTTGACCTATGAACCAGAAGGTAATGGTCAGTCAGGGCACATGTCCTGGTTATTGGCTCAATCCCAGTAGAGGGTGTGCAGGAAGCAGCAGATCAATGATGGTCTCTCCATCATTGAGATTTCTTTCTCTCCCTCTCTCTTCCTCTTTGAAATCAATAAAAAATATATTTTAAAAAATAAATTAATTAAATAACTTCACATGAGATTATATTTGAGGTCGAAAGCCACAATTTTAGTATATAAAATACAAATTAGCAATCTAGTTATTTTTATTTCCTTTAGAGAAAACATGGGAAAATAAAAATATTGCCAGCACATGTAAGTGATTTTTATGTGTGTGTTGTTTGGACTATGAAAGCACAATTTCTTTCAAATCTAAATCTAATTAAAAAATAAAAAGAAATCTCTATGAACCATAGCAAAGACACCGACTTTATATATATTTTACTCTCAGTTTTCCCCAATTGGCTTTAGTTGCTCACTTTACAAGAGAGATTAAAAGTGAGAATACATACAGAAAATTATTTTTTTGTATTGCTTCAGGATATGTTTTGCCTTTAAATATTCATGTAATTCAAATAAGTAATTTCTAACACGTTCTCAAGATAAGACCATTTGTAATGCAAAACTTTCATGGGGGCATTGATTAAAATATAGAGAGGAAGAAGTGCTTCTTAGGTCTTCCTTACATTTCTTATGTATGTTTTCCATTTTATTTCTATGCAAATGATTTTGCATAGAAATAAAAGTTCACCCTTCAAGCAAAACAGTTCTCTTCAGAGCCAGAAAATTAATCAATGCACAGAAATCTACCCTATTTTCCCTGAGAAATGTTATCCCGGTGAGTTATGAAATTCTTGGTTTGGGCTTCTTGGATTTCTAACTAGAAAAATTTCCCCCATAATCTATGTAAGTTTATCAGAATGCTCTCTGGAGAGAAGGAAAGGTCTTTCCCAGTGATGTTGTGATTTATAATAAGAAATATGCATTTGGTCTTCATCCAATTCTGGCATAGGGCTCCTAATACCCTTGGAGCTTTCTAAGTGGTAAGGGAGATAAAACTAATTTTTGTTATGTTATGAGGTGACTTTTGGATCTCACCTATAGATTGAGGCTGGTTGCCAAGAAACCAACCATATTATTTGAGGTATGAAACTTTCAGAACCATTCCCACCATCCCAACGGCCCCCAATAAACACACACACACACACACACACACCCATCCAGGGAGAATCCCTGAGATAATGATTGAAAATGGTTCTCTCTTCTAACTATAGGGAGAGGCAGAGGGGCCAGGAAGATCCTCAAATGAGAGGTTTAACTGCACATGGCCCATGCCAGTTCCCTGTGCAATCTGTCCACCTGAAGAGAATTGGTGAGGGCTCCATGGCTCACACACATCTTTTTTTTTAAGTATATTTTCATTGATTTCAGGAAGGAAGTGAGAGGGTGTAAGAGATACAATTATCAATGATGAGAGAGAATCATTATTGGCTACCTTCCACATGCCTCCTACTGAGGATCAAGCCTACAACCCAGACATGTGCCCTGACAGACAATCCAACCATTACCTTCTGGTTCATAGGTTGACACTCAACCACTGAGCCACACCAGCCAGATTCATACACACTTTTGATTTGATGACAAAGTCCAGAAATAGAGAAGAGAGTGATGAAGGGGAGAAGAATATAGTGGAGAATAGAGAAAAGGTATTTTGCAAACCAGAGAATGGGGCCACAGGAAAAGGTTTATGTTGTCTAAGTGGAGGGATAAAGGCGAAAGTAAATTATAGTAAATTAAATTATTTTATGAATGGCAGCAAAGGCCAGGGGGACCTTGTGGGAAAGTAAGCCAGGCTTCATGGTTCTTCAACATTAAAAAAAAAAAAATCTCAGTATTACACTGGAGAGAAATGGAATGCTCATCAATTATATTAAAAGTAGATTGACTTATTAAAAATGCAGCAATGTTTGCCAAAAGTAGATGAAAAACAGAAATTCAAAACAAGGTGAGGTCATTTGCAAAACCCTAGTCCCACCACTAACTCCCAGCAGCTGACAGTTCTGCATCAGCAAGGTGCTGATGGGAGGTGGGTGGGGAAAAGGAAGCCAAATGGATCAGGGGGGAGAAAAACCAAGAAGGAATTTATAGGACATTTCCCAAACATCATTTTCCAATATTGAGAAAGATATTTCTCTTTTCTCTCTATTTAATAGGCATTGGTATCAATTTAGAGTTTAAGTTACAACTTTGTGGAAATCAGGATTTTCTTAATATACCTACTCTAGATACTTGCCTATTTATCTTATGGCAGCTAAAACCAGCCAAACTCTATTAGTTTCTGAGCCTCAATCTGGATAACCACTGTCTTTCTATAATACTGGAATTATAATTCTAAAGCTTGAAGTAACTTAAAAAATATCTAGTTCATATTTCTCAAGTTCCTCATTAGGGATAGTCAAATTCAGAAAAGTACATTGATTTGCTTTATTTTAAAGAGCCTGGTAGTAGCAGCAACACCAGGGCCAGAGTCAGGACTTCTGGCATCTGCTTCACTATAAAATTAAAGAATATGAACACTTTGGCTTTGAGTAATTAACTCAAGAACAAGGCTTAGGATGCTAGCTAGTGGGTATTCCAACAGGTCATGTTTATTATATTGCTTTAATAAGGTCTATTAAATCCTGATATAGCTAAAACAGCAGGAATGTTAAGCATGCACAAACATTAGTCATGTTTCAACTAATTTAGGGCACCATATTATTGCAGAAGACCAGAGAAAAATCAAGCAATGCTTTCAGAGAAAAGGAGTTGCACTGTTTATTACACCAGCGGACTCAGTGGAATAATTTCAAAAGTCTGAGCAGAGTAACATGCAGGGAGCTTCGCTTTTATATTTTCCCGGGGGTTTTGTCCCCCAAATATGGATTATGCTTCCAGTCCTTTCAAAGGCTTTGCAAAAAAGGCCCCAGATGTTGGGGGTCTTAAGACCATATCAAATGGTCTGGCTTGGAACCAGTACTAATAACCTCCCCCTCTGGGCTTGTGCACTGTTCATAGCTTATGGCCTCTGTATTTAGGTAACAGGTCTTGCAAAACCAGTTTCTGGGAAAGAGGTAGTAACTTAATTATAGATTATCAAGAATGTACACTGGGCTTGCTGGCACGGATTTAGATTGCTAGACACCCCCTCTCCCCCCCAATATCAGGATTACATTGGAATTAGCCTTTTAGCCTTTTCATCCTCCCCCCCCCCCCCCCCCCCCGTCCCAAAGCTTTTCTTTAGCTTTGTGGTACCACGACTACAGGATGTTACAATGGACAGGGATGACAACTGCTCTTAGCTTCTTCTTGCTGATGAGGGGCTAGCATCCCATTTCTTACTCTCAGAGGAGTTTGTAAGGAATTCTTCTGGTTTGTAGGACCATCTGAAGTTTAAAGACATCTAGGCTAGATGAGGTAAATCGAGTTAAGAAATTTAGAAGACATGGTCTTAATGTTATGGTTATAGTAGCATTAACAGTAGTCCTGCCAATGGAAGAAGACATTTCCACTATATAAAGCTTTAAACACATGCTTTTAGAGCCCTGGTCCATGTAACTCAGTGGGTTGGGCCATAGTCTTGTGCACCAAAAAGGTTGCTGGTTGGATTCCTGGTCAGGGCCTGAATTGGGGGCTCGATCCCCAGTAGGGGGCATGCAGAAAGCAGTTCTTCACATCAGTGTTTCTCCCACACTCTCCCTCTACCTCTCCCTCTCTTTCTCTCTCTAAAAATCTTTTTTGTTTTTTAAACAATACCCAAAAATATTCTCTTAAAACTGTTGCCATAATAAAGTCTTACTTTTTAAAACAAACAGTGGGGTGATGAGTAGCAAAAGCTTTCCCACCTATTCCTGGAGAAATCAGAAAAAGCTAGTGTGATTGGCAAAAGTTTGAAAAGGAGACGTTAAATAAAAGTCAGCCCTTTTACTTTAATCATTAACATGATGGAATTTTTTTTTTTTATGATCACTGTCAATTTGCACATGAAGTCACTATTCAATCATCCAAATTTGAAACAGGAAGTTTTCTTCCACAGTGAGGTTAAACATTAAGACATTACAAATTATGAGAAGTTGACTGTAATCAATTACTACTCTTCTAGCTTCTTTTCTTCTCAATGGGCTCTTCAAATTAGATCACACAAAACATGATTTCCAGAAGATCAGATGTGGGTGCATTTAGAGACAGAAAGAATTTTTTTTTTCTTTTGAAAGCCAGAAAGAAAAGAATAAAATTATTTAGATATTAGAATTCTCATTGGTTTTGGAGAAAAGTTGGCTTCTGGAAATACATAAAATTGCCATATATATATATATATATATATATATATATATATATATATATATATATATGGAATACCCAGTGGTGCTGCACTAAAAATGTAATAAGTGGCTCTTGGGGCCCCAGCATTAGAGCATTTTTTAAAAAGTTCAGTTCTTCCCAAAGCATTGTGACTTCTGCATTGCCAATTTCAGCATTACTTAATGTCTCAGCTTCTTCTGTGGGAAAATGGAAACTTTCCATACACTTCTCAGATTTATTGGACAGTGAATGACTAAACATTTTTTTAAAGGAATTCCCATGAAAACTCTGAGATGCTTTATTCTCTAAGTCCCATTGTGCACAGTTTGCAGTGTCTTGAGATCAAAGTAATCTAAATGAATAACTTAGCTAATGGAACAGGACAAAATGGAGAGAAGGAATAGCAAATATTTGTGGGAAATAGCCTAGCCCGCAGTGTTCTGCTCTTTTTTCTTTACATTCTCACTGAGAGAACTCTTCTCTTTGGGATACCAATATAATATGATGGTTCAGACATAGGCTTTTAAGTCAGATAGTATAGGACTGAAGCCTAGTTCTTTCAATTACCAGCCCTGTGACTTTAAATAAGTCACTTCATATCTCTGATCCTATTTATTTTAAATTTATGAAATACATGTGAGAGAATAATGAGTAGGATAGTTTCTACTATCCATGAGTTGCTGAGGCCCAAGGCTGATAATTAAGGCTCCAATTCCCCTTTGTTGTATACTTGCTTTCTCAAATCCCATTGCAGTAAGGGTGTGCACATGACCCAATTCTGACCAATAAGATGTAAAGATATGTCTTCCTGAGATTTCTGGTTAATATTTTGTATCAGGTTTGAGAGACAAAGGTTCATAAAGAGAAAGCCTTTGTCTTTTGGCTCTGGGCTTCCTATATATACATATCTTTGATCTGGGGGTATGATGGGGCACATTTAACTTGGCAATTATAAGCCACAAATAAGAAGTACCAGCATGGAGGGAACTGCTGAGAGAGGAGAAGGAAAGAGAGGTGATGTTTTTGATGACATCACAGAACGGCTGAATCAGCCCTGGGCTCCTGACCTCCAGACTTCTGCAAATGTAAGATAAACTAGTGTCTTCAATGGTTGAGTCTCCCCTCCTTCCCTGACCACTTTTTTCAATGAATTACATTAGGCTTTGTGGATAAATTATTTTGCTGAATTGAAAGTCCAAAGAAAGTACCTAGTACCACAATCTATCACTGTTTATCTTATGAATGTTGTGCTATACAGTTTGTTTGCCTCAAGATCTTCTGACCCTTCTACTTCAGCCTTCTGTATTTACAAAAAGACTGGCCATGTTGGACTTTCTCAATAAGACTCCATTGTCCTCGGGCTTCCAGTTTGTTTCAGCCAATGGGAGTAACCAGCAAGAGAGAAGATGGTGAAAAGAGAGTGAGGGTGGATACTTACCCACTCCTCTCCCTTCCCTGTGAGTCACCAGGGGTTGAGCTTTTGTTCATCCTCTGTTAGAAGCCAGTGTTCCTGTCAGGTAACACCTGCTCTCTAATGACCACTTCCTTCCTTAACCACTCTAGGCAGGTAGCCCCTCACTCATGCTAGACCCAGGGAACCATCTCATCTTTGTTGGTTTCTCTCATCAATGCCCATACCTTTATAAATAGGCCCCTTAGTAATTCTCCTCAGTTGTCCCATTTGTATATGTCATCTATTTCCTGCTGGATTCTGACCTAATTAAGTAAGAAGAACATGGCATTTTGTATATAAGCTAAGGGTACAAAAAACACAACCAACAACTACACTAAGTCAAGTGACATAAGAGAGCTGAACTTTTAAAGTGGGATAATAGTAACTACTCCAAAGGATTATTGTGAGGATTAAATATGAAATGCTTTAATAGTGCCTGGCACATAATAGATGTTTAATAAATACAACTTCCTTTCCTATTACCTTAACTCCAAATCTTCCTTTGATTACTGAATAAGGATCAGTTAATTCCAAAGACAACTACTTTATATAGAAGATCTAAGGCCATAAGAAAAAAATAAAGAAATGGCTCAAGTACCTCTGCCCTCTCTTCACCATAACTATTGTAACCTCAGTAATTGATTATGGTACTTCTTCTCACTGAGCTCTGATGTGATCTCAGAATCCTTCTCAGAAAAGCTTCCTTCCAGCCCATTTTTTCCACTTCCTCAGACATCTTTGTTTCTTTTTTCTTTTTCTTTTTTTTCTTTTTAAAAAAAATATATTTTATTGATTTTTTACAGAGAGGAAGAGAGAGGGATAGTTAGAAACATCGATGGGAGAGAATCATCGATCAGCAGCCAAGGTACATGCCCTTGACCGGAATCGAACCCGGGACCTTTCAGTCTGAAGGCTGGTACTCTATCCACTGAGCCAAACTGGTTTCGGCAGACATCTTTGTTTCTAATCATTCCAGGAACATGGAAGTTCCGAAGTAGATTGTGAGGTGCTTAAAGTAACAGACAAAAGTTGACATTTTTAGAATTATCTCTGATAGGCTATAGAAGCTAAGATTTGGAGCATGATTTTTTTTTTCCTAGTGGCTGAACAATGAATTATACACTCAGCTCCTGGTAGCATTCTTGGGTGCAACCTGAAATAAATTAACAAATAAGGGAACAAAACAAGAAGACTGAGTTCCTTCTCACATAGAGCAGATTACATGATCCATTTACATCTCCACATCACAGCACATAGTGATAGATCCACATATTAGAAGGTCTGGTTATACTCCATTACATGCAGAATGGATTCCCTGTGCGCATTGCTGGTTTTGTTTAAGGACTAATCAGCTAGTTGATTATATTGATTTTTAGGAAAATTTATAGAAGCAGCATTTGCATTTAAATAGAAAAGCAACACCTCTTTGATTTAAAAAAAAAAAAGAAATAAAAGCTGACTACAGTATGAAATATTGCTGCTACATTGCATTCATTCTCTCATTCAATTATTGTTTGTGATGCACAAGTTATATAATCATGGGACCAAAATCCTCAGTTTTTCCATATGCACTTTAAAAAGGAAATAAAACCAAAGAGATATTGTTGTGCATAATATTTTATGCAGTTTGTAAATTAACTAAAATGATGAAAAAATATTAAAATTTTGAGGTATCACATATAACTTCAAGGAATATTTCCTCGCTTGTAACTGAAAAAGTAACATAAATGGCTAGTGTGTTTGACTAGCATGTGTGTATGTGTGTCTGTTGGGATATATGTACACTTGCCCTCAGGGAATATTATCAGGTATGGTATGTGTGGGTATGTATTTTATAACATTTATGAGCACATGTATAAAGGCACTGAGCTAAGTACTTTCCATAATATACTAACTAAACAGTCCTAACAAAGTAATTTTAAAATATATTGCTTATTATTATTCACATTTTATTTATGAAAAAAATCAAGGTTCAAAAAATATTATGTTAGTCATCCAAAGTGCCAGAGTTTGTATAATAAATGGCTGAATTAAAACTCAACTACAAGGATCTTATTCCAAAGTCAGTGCTCTTTAAGGTTCATTACACTCTGTCATGTATGTACCAGCATTTGCCAGGGTTCTTGTCCCAGTATTACAAAGGGTACAGCAATCTGGAGAAAGGCTGTGGATAGATTCAATAAGAAGTCAAAAGACGAAAGATAGTTTTGAAAGGCATTGGGGGGTCAAAGGAGCTTCAGATAAAGGAGATAAAGACTCTAAGTTTTTAGTTCTTCTTTCCTCAGGACCCCATGCTTTTTTATTAACACAATTTGTCTTAAGGCAAGGTGGAGACATACACTTCAAAGGGTAGGGTTTACAGAAGCATTGTCAGATTGGGGAATAACCTACAGCTGTTCAGGTGTTTGGCCAACCAGAGGCAATAACATGTAGATTAAGATGCCCTGAACTGTCTGACAGCAAATGATTATCCTATTCAGGTTTGAAGGAGATGCTTTTTAACAGATGATCACATATGTGGCTCAGCCTTTGTTGAGTCCCCAAGCTTCATCAACCTTTTGATGAAACTCTTATAATTATGACATGCTGGAACTGATTTCCAGCAATCACTGATAATTATAAAAGGCAAACCAATAAATACTCATTGCATAGAAAAAAAAAAAAAAGCAAGTTAAAAGTATAGTTTTATATATATATATATATATAAGCCTAAGAGACCAGTTGACCAAATAACAAGGTAACTGGTCACTATGATGCACACATTGACCACCAGGGGTAGACGTTCAACACAGGATCTTCCCCCTGGTAGTCAGTGCACTTCCACAGACAACCATCCACACCTGGCCAACCTCCCGCAGCCCCTCCTCCAGGCAGCTGGCCCCAATAGGCCCTGATCGGGCCGACCCAATCAGCCCTGATTGCCCGCCAGGCTAAGGGACCCCACCCATGTATGAATTCGTGCACCAGGCCTCTAGTTTAATATAATAAAGGTCCACAATAAATTATAAAATATAACAAAAAACACAATGGAAAAAAATTATTAATAATGAAATGGAGAGGACAAGGAAGTATGGGAATTAATGTTTAATATTTCTGTTTTTCTTTAGTGAACATTTATCAAATCCCCCCACTGAATACTAAGTCCTGTGCTCAACAATAGGAATATAAAAATCCATTACACAATAGCCATATCCTAAAAGAACTTAAAGTCAAACAGAGAGATGCAGTTGTATGATATATATAATTACAATATGTTATTCCCAAGGAAATTGAAATTTCACCAGGCATGGAAAAGACAGTTGTCATTAGCACATCATGGAGAAGGCTGGAAAAGGCTCCAGGAGGATGTGACTAGAATTGACTACTGAAGTAAATAGGAAAAAAGTAAGTGATTATTTTTAGCTTATATTTTCATTAATAACAGATTAAGATATAATTTATATGCCATTAAATCCACCTTTTAAAAGTGCCCAATTGCACATTTTTAGTGTGTTTACAGAGTTGTGCAACCATCACCACTATCTAATTATAAAATATTTTCATCATGCCAAAAGATGCCTCATACTCACTAGCAGTTAAGTTACTCCACATTTCCACACTCATCCCACCTTCTGGCAATTGCTAATCTACTTCTTATCTATGTAGATTTGCTTATTCTGGACATTTCATGTAAAGGGAATCATACAATATATAATCCTGTTACTGGCTTTTTTCACTTAGCATCATCTTTTTAAGGTTGATACATGTCATGCGTATCAGTAGTTCATGTGTTTTTATTGCTAAGTATTGCATTGTATATCAGATTTTATTTACCCATTAATTAGTTGATAACATTTTTATTGTCTATTCCTTTTTGGCTATTATGAATAATCCTATATAATAAAGAGGTAATATGCAAATTGACCACCATACCCTCACATAAGATGGCTGCTCCCATGTGGTCATAAGATGGCTGCCCCTATGCGGTCACAAGATGGCCACCACAAGATGGCTGGCAAGGGAGGGTAGTAGATCAAGCCAGCAGGGGAGGGCAGTTGGAGGTGGCCAGGTCAGCAGGGGAGCAGTTGGGCATCAATCAGGCTGGCAGGGGAGTGATTAGGGGGTGATCAGGCTGGCAGGCAGAAGCGGTTAATGGCAATCAGGCAGGCAGGCAGGTGCGCAGTTGGGAGCCAGCAGTCCTGGACTGTGAGAGGGATGTCTCATTGCAGGTTTAGGCCCGATCCCACAGGGCCTAAATGGGCAGTGGGGCATCCCTTGAGGGGGGTCCCAGATTGGAGAAGGTGCAGGCTGGACTGAAGGCCAACTTCTCCCCCCCCACCCCACCCCCCGCCCCTGACCAGTGCATGAATTTCATGCACCAGGCTTCTAGTGTTATTATAAACAATGATGGCAGAATACAGAGAGAGAGAGAGAGAGAGAGAGAGAGAGAGAGAGAGAGAGAGAGAGAGAGAGAGAGAGAGAGAGAAAGAGAGAGAGAGAGAGAATGTGGGGCACTTTATTAGGGTCCATAGGCAGAGTTCTTTGGGAACCTTGGGCTAAGGTCAGAGTGGTCAATTCAAGCCAAAAGAGAAAAATTTGGGGAATTCCCACAAAGGTCATATTAAGAGACTAAAGGCCTGGTACACGAAATTCATATGTGGGGGGAGGGAAGTGTCCCTCAGCCCAGCCTGCACCCTTTCCAATCTGGGACCCCTCAAGGGATGTCCAACCGCCCACTGGGATTGGGCCTAAAGTTGGACATCCCTCTCACAATCCAGGACTGCTGGCTCCCAACTGCTCGCCTGCCTGCCTGCCTGCCTGCCTGATTGCCCCTAACTGCTTTTGCCTGCCAGCCTGATCACCCTAACCACTCCCCTGCCAACCTGATTAATGTCTAACTGCTCCCCTGCCAGCCTGTTTGCCCATAACTGCTCTCCCCTGCAGGCCTGGGTCCCCCCCAACTGTTCTTCCCTCCAGGCCCAGTCACCCCCAACTTCCCTTCTCCACCAGCCTGGTCATCCCTAACTGTTCTCCCCTGCAGGCTTGATTGCCCCCAACTGCCCTCCCTTTCAGGCCTGGTCCCTCCCAAATGCCCTCCCCTGCTGGCCTGATCACATACAACTGCCCGCCCCCTTCCCGCTCCTGCTGGCCATCTTGTGGTGGCCATCTTGTGTCCACATGGGGGCAGGATATTTCACCATATGGGAGCAGCCATCTTGTGTGTTGGAGTGATGGTTAATCTGCATACTACTCTTTTATTAGATAGGATAGAGGCCTGATGCATGTGTGGGGGCCAGTTGGTTTACCCTAAAGGGTGTCTAGGATTAGGGTGGGAGTTCCCTTGGGCATGGGATGGCCTGGGTGAGGGGCCTATGGTGGTTTGCAGGATGACAACCCCCCCCACCACCACAGTAACCCAAGTGGAGGCCCTGGTATCTGGAATTTATTTACCTTCTACAATTGAAACTTTGTAGCCTGGAGTGGAGGCCTAGGCCAGCCAGGGCAGGTGGAAAGCTTGGCTTCCTCCATTGCCAGGGAAACCCAACCTTCCCTCCAGTTCTCCATGGTCGCAGCAAAGCTTGGTTGGGTTTATTTGCATATTTGCTCCTGATTGGCTGTTGGGCATGGCTGGTGGGTGTAGATTTTGGTTGTAGTGGAAATACTGTCAATTTGCATATTACTCTTTCATTAGATAGGATGCTCAGATGAAGGCACTGGCAGACCTGGGAGACTATTACCAGGGTTGCTGGGGAATCATATCAGGAACTTACATTTACTTGTGACTCTATTGGCTGTTATATAGGATACAAGCTTGCATAAGAAGGCTAGTGTCAGATTAAGGCTCCTGTAGGTCACTTGGACAAACAAAGTGGATACAAAGGTAGAAGTACCATGGAGTAGCTTAGCTAAACTCTCAAGTGGAATGCTGGGAACATATGATAAATCTGGAGGTCAGTTACACCCAGTAATACCAACAACAATCAAGACTTAACTACAATAAGGCTGTACACACAGTCCACAAAAAGGTGCACCAACTGTATCCACCTCAGGTAACTGGGAGGCTGACCCACTGAATCATATAAGACACCTTAACACACAAAGCCACCCTACCAACTCAGGGAAGCAGCGAAAATGCCAAGACAAGGAAACAGATCACAAAAAAAAGAAATGGAGGACAAAAAGCGACTGGATATAGAGTTTAAAACCATGCTTATAAGGTTTTTAAGAATTTCCTAGAAAAGTCCAATAAAAATAAATGAGACCTATTAGGATATGAAAAGGGATCAACTAGAAATAAAAAGGGATCAACTGGAAATAAAGAATACATTGTCTGAAATAAAAAAAAAATATTATACAGACTCCTAAAAACATAATGGAAGATTGCAAGAATCAAGTCAAAGATTTGGAACACAAAGAGCCAGAGGACACTCCTCTGCAGAAGCAAGAAGACAAGAGAATCCAGAAAGTTGAAGATAGTGTAAGAAACCTCTGGGACAACTTCAAGAGAAACAACATCAGAATTATGGGGGTCCCAGAAGATGCCAGAGAGCAAGACACCGAAAACATATTGAAAGAAATAGTGACAGAAAACTTCCCCCACCTGGTGAAAGAAATAGACTTTCAAGTCCAGGAAGCGCACAGAACCTCAAACAAAAGGAATCCAAAGAGGACCACACCAAGACACATCATAATTAAAATTCCAAGAGCAAAAGACAGAGAGAATATTAAAAGCAGCAAGGTAGTTATCTATAAAGGAACACCATACGATTGTCAGCTGATTTCTCAACAGAAACCATGCAGGCCAGACAGGAATGGTAAGAAATATTCAAGATGATGAATAACAAGAACCTACAGCCAAAAATACTCTACCCAGCAAAGCTATCACTCAGAATCGAAGGCCAGATAAAGACCTTCACAAGTAAAAAAAAGCTAAAGGAGTTCATCACCACCAAACCAGAATTATATGAATTGCTGAAGGGGGTTCTTTAGGAAGAGGAAGAAAATAAAGATAAAAAGTATGAACAACAAATACGTAACTATCAACAAGTGAATCTAAAAACCAAGGGAATTAAAAAACCTGATGAACAATATTAACTGATGAACATAATAGAATCAGAGGTATGGAAGGGGAGTGAACTGACGATTCTTGGGGAAAAGGGAAGTGGGGGGGGTGCGGGAAGAGACTGAACAAAAACTGTGCACCTATGGATGAGGACAATGGGGGGTGGGGAAAGGGCAGAGATTGGGATGGGAACCTGGTGGAGGGGAGCAATGGAGGGGAAAAAAATGAGAAACATTTGTAATATGAACAATAAAGATTTATTTATTTTATTTTTTTTTTAAAAAAACCATGATAAATCTGTATGTTTAACATTTTAAGGAACTGCCAGTGTGGCTGCATCACCAGCAATGTATGGGGATTTCAATTTATCCATATCCTCAGTAATACTGTTATTTGTCTATTTTTTTTTTTTTTAATTTTTGCCACCAAGATGGGTTTGAAATGATATCTCATTTTGGATTCAATTTGTATTTCCCTAATGACTAATTATGTCCAACATCTTCTCATATGGTTATTGGGCATTTGTATATTTCTGGAGAAATGTTAATGCAAATCTTTTGTCCATTATTTCATTGTCCTTTTATTATTATTGAGTTGTAAGATATTTATATTTTTTCTGGTTAAGTCTCTTGTCAGATATCTGAATTGCAAATGGTTTCTTCCATTCTGTGGGTTGTCTTATTATTTATTAATAATGTTCTTTGAAGCACAAAAGCTTTTAATTTTTATAAAGTCCAACTTATCTATCTTTTCCTTGTCACTTTTGCTGTCATATCTAAAACCATAGTGCCTAACTCAAAATCATGAAGACTTGCTCCTATATTTTCTTCTAAGATTTATATAATTTTAGCTATTATATTTAATATATGATTTACTTTGAGTTAATTTTTGTATGTGATGTGAGGTATGGGTCTAACTTCACTTACTTTATGTGGATATCATGTTCCAGCACCATTTGTTCAAAAGACTATTCTTTCCCCCTTTGAATGTCATAACACTTTGCAGATAATTACTTTAAATATATGAATTTATTTAGGCACTCTGAATTGTATTCTGTTTTTAAAATTTTTATCCTTAACAATAAATATTTTGAGTTTTAAAAGATGAATAGGTATTTGCCAGAGAAAGGGTTCAAGTGAGGTACAAGTGTGAGACAGAACATTCCAGACAGAGATAATGGCAGAGTGGACATGTAGGAGGAACAGCATGACCACATTGGGGGAAAACAGGAATGGCTTTGGCTAGAACATTACAGCAGTAGGGGTGAAGAGAGAGGTAATGTCTAGGACTAAGGAGTTCTCTTTTACTCTATGAAAATGTGGAGCTTGTAAAGACTTTATACATGATCATATATGACCCTGAAAGATCTTTATAGCACAAATATGAATAAATTGGGAGACTGAGAGGAAGGTGGAGACATCATTTCAGAAATTATCTCATTATATCAAACCAATCAAAATAGCCTGAGGTAAAACCATGCAATGGGACCAGGGAAGAGGGATGGGTGCATTGGAGAGATGTTTAAAGGGAAAAATCAGTAATATTTCTTCACCAGTTGGAAGCATTTAGGTTGAAATAAAGGGGAAAAAATTATTCATAACTTCCAGGTTCCTATTGAAGAGTGCTACTCACCAAGCTAGAGAATAGAAGTGGGTTAGAGCAAATATAATCGTTTCCATTTGGGATATGTTGAATATTCATCAATACTTCCTTTGTATCAAGCACTTCACTAGGGCATTTTACATATAGTATTCCATTCAATTGACATCCATTATGTCACTAGCCCCACAAGGTTATATTGATTCTATTTTATAGAAGAGGAAACACCATTTATAATACCTATTGCTACACCAGGTTGCATGCCATTTATGCATTTATTTAGCATAACATCTTTCCTAATGTTATCTTTTGTCTTTTGATTATAATGTAAGTTTGTGCACATCACAGAATTTAGAAATTGCTATTTTAAATCAGGACTGCGTCATAAAGCTGTTTGCCTCTTATACGTGCAATCTACTTCTTGCCATTTCTTTTGCCAAATTAAGTTTACTATTGGACTATGTAAACATGATCTTTATTCTATTTTGTAATATCCTGCATAACTTCCCAAATTGGCCAGAAGAACAAATTCATCTCTTCCACCACATCTAAGCTTACAACAATATGTTTCAGATAAATGTCTCCAAATACTGCAGGCCTACATTTTGTTTTTGAGTCCAGCAATTTTATAGCAATACTGTAAAGCAATGACTTCAATTTCATATAATCAGGCTTGGCACAGATAGTGGCTCTTATCCAGACCTATTTAATTTCACCTTTTAGGAATTATGTAAATATCATATGTCTCTCTTCAAAATTTACCACTACAGTGTTGCATTATTGACCTCATCTCTCATAGACCACACAACGTATCGACCTTAGCATTTGTCTTCTTTGCACTTAGCTCATGTGGTGAGCACCTGAAAACCATTCTTAAACTTACCACCCACTCTCTCGCCTGCTCTGCCTCTGCATTTAAATCATGCTTGTTAATTTCTGCAGAAACTTGGCTGACAAGCAGCATATGATGTACTGTGTGGGACCATGATCACAGAGGTACAATACCAGGTCAGTATAAGACTCTGACAGTGTGGTTATTTATGATACTGGGTATGACCAGAATTAAGCAGAACATAAGCAAAAGACTTGTGCTAAGCACTTAGCATTTTCCTTTTGTGTGTATATTCACTTTATGATATAAAAAATATACAGTCTCTGGACTCAGGTAAGGCTTGGGTTGGGTTTCCCTTGCTGCTACTTCTAAGCTGTGTGGCCTTGGGAGAATTTTTCTCTGGAACCTCATCTTCCTCACTGGGAAAGTGATAATAATTATATTTACAACATAAACTTGTTATGAAGAGTATGTGAAAAAATTCACATAAAGCACTTAGCACATGCCTGATTCACAATAATTACCCATTAAGTACAACTAATATCATTATGATTATTACTATCATTATGGTTGAGATTGAGGGGGACAAGGGAGTCTTTATGATTAAAGTGTTCTAGATCAACAAGATTAGTCCCAAAGCAGAAGCAAAGCCTATTATTGCCTAAAACTGACTTTAACTTTCTAGAATATTCAACATTTCTTGATTTTATGTTTTAAATGTTTTCCCAAAACTTTTTTAGGGGAAAAAATCATAAAAATAGAGTACCAGTTTACATATATTGATGAGTTGAACTCCCCATTCTGCTTTGCCTTCCTCCAGTGTCCCTTCTCAATCCTTCCCTACACTCTGGCTACAACCCTATATTTCCGGCCAAGTGCTGCAGCTTATGGAAAGCAGTAAAACTAACTCCAACTTGTTTTTGAACCTCATCATCTGAACACATACAGGTCTGGGCCAATAGCCAAGTCCTAGGCTTCCAGCAAAAGGGAAGCAACCCACAGGTTCAAGTGCTAAGGATGACCAAGCATCTTCCTAGACGATGCCAAATATTTTGATTTGGACTTCGAGGGCTAATCTCAGAGACACAAGCTACTCTAACAAATGAAGGGAGACACCTCCACGAGAAGGATAAAACTGAAACAAAGAGCAGTGACACTATTCACCCTCCTGCGAATGAGCCGGGCTGGCAGCTCATGTGTCTGGCTTGGTGGTCGTTGATAATCCCGGGGCCTTGCTGTCTCAAGTTAGTTCAGCAGTCTTCTTGCAACATGTGGACCTCCTGGACACCAAGGCTGTGTGACTCTGAGTGACCGGTACCTACCGCTCTGCTGATAACCCTGAGCAGAGGACATTTGAGACACTTGGACTTTCTGTTTGTTAACCCCCAATACGTGTGTGTGTGTGTGTGTGTGTGTGTGTGTGTGTGTGTGTGTGTGTTGTGATGTGTTTGTAATTTGGATTAAACATGAAAGTAATAAAAGCTAAGTTGACAGCATACTCTCTTACTGTGTTGGCTCACTGTTGGCACTTGGTGTCGGGAACCTAGGGAGCCAAGTAACCACTAGGATCCTGGCCTCCCTCAGGCAACCCTGATGTTATCTGGGGTCAGGACATGGAGTGACTTATAGGAAAGACTACACTCAGAGCCAGGGTGCCCATGGCAAGCTGAAATAAAAATAGCAACTAGCGGAGCAAATGAGTAGCTACAACTCCACTCTGAAAAGAAAGAGCAAACCCAACTCTACCATTTACCAACTGTATGGTCATGAGCAAATTACTCAACCTCTCTGTGCCTGAAAGTCCTATGTTATCAAAAATATATAAATTTTTTTTTTCGAACCTCAGCAACGTGTGTGAGTTAATAAAGTGTCTAGAACAATGTGCTACAAAACTCTTAGCTTTCTATTACATTATGCTGATCTTGCATGTAATGTTGCATACACACACACACACACACACACACACACACACCCGGAAACACAAAACTGACATTTTCTTTTCTGCATCACTCTACTTCCCTTTCTACAATGTGTTCTTAGGACTCTGGATTGCATAGAAATCTGCAATGGAAGACAAATACTTAATTCTTCTTAGTATTTCAGTCACTCCTCAATATAGTTAGAAATTTGGAAATCTCAAATTCCTTTTCCAGGTCACAAAAGTACATTTGGTTGATAGAGCCAAGCATGTCAAACTCGCGGCCTGGCCCACAATGAATATTTTTGTGGCCCAGCTAATAAAAGGATATGTAAGAAATGCTTTAATAAACATTTCATAACTTAACTTTTACAATATCCTGTATACGCAATTATTAATAACGAACTATAACATTTGCTAATGGCTGATTACTATCACCGTGTTGCATTCACTTCCCTTACACGCCTCATGCGCAGGCGCACCATTTCTCTCCACTAACACTAGCAGCGAATATTTTAGCAGCCGACTGCCACATCATTAGTCTTGTACTGACTTGTTTGGTGTGCGCAACAGGAAATATTTCGCTTTCAGAGAATAAGAAAAATAGGTTTCTTTGTGTTATACTTATTAATTTGCGCAGTTATTCAGTGTCTGGTAAGTTGTTCTATTATTTTATGTTAATGACGACTCATTTATTTCAGCCCTTTGTATTCAGCATGTCTCTATCAAAATAAAACTTCGTTTTTATGAAGATTGAAAAAAAAAAGTACATTTGGTGATCTGCTGTTGTTCTATCTTTTAAGGTTAGAAGGCTGCTATATACTAGAGCTTTGCCATCCAATATTTTACACCCTGGAAAAACTTAAGACTGAGTTTAATGCTAAGAACTATATCACCCATTAGCTGGCACTGTGATAAGAGCCTGATAAAATTGTCCTCTTGCTATGAATGATGTATTTTGCATAGCTTAGTTGATGATTGCAGTCCAACATTAGACAAAGAACATACACAGATGCACACACAAACAAACACACAAACATCCCTCCTCACACACATACACATACACCCTACCTAATCTCAACATGGGATGGGAAGATAACAAAGAACTGAGAGAATTTTTTGGCCTTTCTGTAATTAATAGTATCATTTGTCAGTCTAGCACTGCAGGCATTTTGCTCTCAGCAAATTTGAGTGACAGGAGCTAGGAAGTTAGTTCCATATCACAACTATTGCTCAGAGGAAAACAAAACAAAACAAAAAAAACATTACTTTTTTTTATAAGAAAAGAAAAACTATGCCAAAACAGGTTTGGCTCAGTGGATAGAGCGTCGGCCTTGGGACTGAAGGGTCCTGGGTTCGATTCCGGTCAAGGGCACATCCCCAATGGGGGTTGTGCAAGAGGCAGCTGATCGATGACTCTCTCCAACCGATGTTTCTAACTCTCTATCCCTCTCTCTTCCTTTCTATAAGAAATCAATAAAACATATATTTTTTAAAAAATAAAAGAAAAACTAGGTTCCTAGGAAGATTATATCTACACTAGAAAAGGCATAACTATTATAATGTAGGATATATTTTATTAACTTGAAATTCTAAATTATTTTGCAAAGAAAAAAGTTGTTCCCATAAAATAGAGGATTTTTGTAGCATCAAACTTAAGAGGAATTGGATGTGGCATCTTTTAACTACTATTTATGGCATTCATGATGCTTTATATCAGCAATTTTCCACCAGTGTGTCAAGGTACACTGGTGTGCTGCAAGAATTTTTTAAACATGCAATACTTATTTTTTGATTGTCAAATATAAAATGACAACAGCCAACACAACAGTAGCTGGCCAGTGTGAATTAATCAAAATTATACTATTTTTTTCAGTTTGACAAAAAATTACTTTTTGGTGTGCCACAAACTTTAGAAATTAGTTTATGTGTGCCATAGATGAAAAGGGTTGAAAATCTCTGCTTTATATCATGATAAGAGAAGTTTCCAGTACTTGCAAATACATTTTTATAATTTATAACTCATAGAAGTTTGAAATTGAGTAACATATGTGTCATAACTAGACTCTCTAAGACACTGAAGCCAGCCTAGTGTCTTGTGTTAGAGGCCAAGTGGTCAGCAGCTTTATTAATCATTATGACACCTTCAGCTTCTGTGCCTTTTTGTAATAAAATACATTTATCTGTGTAGGTTAAGTGCATGCTATTTTTTAAGGTAAGAGGACTAAAACATATAAAATCTTTGACCTATAAAATTATTTTATGTTAATATATATTTGATGGTATTTTGCGTTATAGTCTGTACTTTATTTCTCAAAAATGGACAAAGCAGGTTTTTATCAATGATTATCTAAATTAAGGTAATAAAATTTAGCACATTTTTCAAGAATAAGGCTTGAGAACTTTGAGATTATTTGACAAATTTTGAGAATCAGAAGTGAGTATGTTTATTGTGCTGACATTATTTTCTCAACATTTAATGTTCCATTAGTAATTATAAAATTAAAACTTTACTGATTTTATTCTTGCTTTCAAGACTGAATGTGTCTTTTCAATAATGCCTCAGAGTTGGTGGCCAATAATTGGCTCAGATTTGGTGGCCGCAGTTTAGTTCTATAAATAAAATTATTATGTCTTAGAAGCATCAGATTATAAATTTTGTTTATGTTCTTGGAAATCCACTTCAGACTATAAAAGTGCAAAAGTTAATTGCATACACACACGGGTGCATATGCAGACATTTACTAAGTACATAAAGCCAAACCTGTTATATAAGCATCTCAGAACAAAAAGGGAATCTAAAACCAGAAATAGAGATGATTATACTTTAAAAATTTTTAAATATGGGTAAAATAATAAATACTATAAATCACCAATATTGATACAAGAAGAGTCAAATTACCATGACAGAAATTTTTAAAGTTGTTCAAGACTTTTGGGCCTAGCTGTTCTCCCAAAAATTTATTCCAACCTTCCAGGGATATATATTATATTGATAATTGCCAAGATGTCTAAATTATTGCAGAGCACCATAAAAGAAAGAAATTTCTTAATTCATTTTAAGAAGTTAGCATATTCCTGATCTGAAAACCTGATAAATATATGATGAAAATAGAAAGCTACAAACCAGTCTACTATTAGTAAAGCTGCTAAAATTATAAATAAATCTTAGAATATTAAATGCAGTAGCATAGCAAAATACCATATCCAGATTGCCAACAATTACTCTTGAGTCACACAGTTCACATACTAAACATAATCCCATTAGTAATGCCTCTCATTACAGTAGTGATTTTTAAGGAAGGGCAGTAAATAGAGGGAGGAAATGGGTAGTTTGGAAAATGAAATGTACTCACTTTGTCAGTCTCCAGGAGGAGCCATTGCCCAAGGGGCCCTAGGTATTAAAGATTTAAAAGTGATTCTATTTTCCTCTCTGTTCTTTTCTGAATTTCCTGAACGCTTTGAAGTGTGCATACTTCATTCATTTATAATTCTAAAAAACTAATTAGAAATACTCAGAAGGAAAACAAAAAAGCAAACAAACAAAAATCAACAGCCACACCATCACCAAAAAAAACGTGAGTGTTCTTGTGTGGTGATGGGAGTAGTAGAGTCTCTAAAATATGAAACCAACCAAGTTTGGACTGAATCTTCCTTTTCCCATCAATATTTCTGCCTGGACATGGGCATTCTTCATTGTTCCAAGAACCTGTAGACTGTGTTCAAATTGGGATCATCTGTCCCCAAGTTTAATCTGATGACCACTGTTCACTAAAATGTTTTGAAAGGTGCTATCTGATATCTTATTCTAAAACCTCCTCAAACCGAGCCAATCAAATTACCACCAACTTTAATCAGTTTATTGGTATTTCCCTTGACTTAGAGCAGTATTGGCCAAGGTGAAGGTCATTGAGACATCATAAATAAAGATTCTGGTTATTACTCTAAGGGTCTTCTTTGTTATGAAAAGCTAGCATACTAGCAATGGGTTCACAGTTCAAGGCAATGTGAATTGGAATTTATCTAAAACCGTGAATCTTTAAATCAAATTGCTCTAAATTAGGAACTATTTATTGCTAAATAAAATAGCTCTAAAATAGTCCCTTAGCCATTTCACAAGTGAGAGATTTTCTCCTCTTCCTTTTCTTCCTCCTCTGGCTTCTCTCTTTTCCTCCTTCCCTCCTTTCTTCCCTCCTTTTTTCCTCCTCCCCCCCTCCCTTAACTCTTTCCCTCCACCTCTGGCTCCTCTCTTTTCCTCCTTCCTTCCCTCCCAGCTTTTTTCCTCCTCTTCCTCACCCCCCCTTCACCCTTTCCTCCACCTTTTCCTCCTTCCCTCCTTCCCTTCTTCCCTCCCTCCTTTTTTTCTCCTTTTCTCTCTTTCCTCCCCCCCCCACCCCCCTCACACACACACATCTATATACCCATGTAATCTTTCCTACTCTTTTCTTGGCCCTTCCCTCATCCCCAGCAATTTAGCTATTTTATGAGTTTGTTTCATGTTCTCAGGATCCCCATGCCTTAAATAGTTAATCAAACTATCCTCAAACAGAGGTGGTTCTCTTAGAGAATCCTGGAGCCAGCTGTTAAAGTTATACCGTTTTATCCCTGATACATTATATTTAGTCAAGAGACTGAAAAGAATGAGGCTATTTTTCAAGTTGTTTTTTCACCCTAATTCAGAAATAATTAACACCCATCATTTAATATCATCTAATTTTAACACATTACTCTCCTCTATGACCTCTAAGTAGATTCAGGTATGAAATCTCCATTAAATGTCTTGAAAATTATTTGGATTTTTAACCATATGTAGAAACTCTGAACCTTTTTTTAAACAGTCAAATGTTGCATTCAATAAATGATTAAACTATGTATTCAAAGTGGAAGAAAGTTTAAAAACTAAGAACCTGTACGAGTGCCACTTTTTTTAAGGAACATGAGAAAGAAGGTTCAGTCTTGCCTTTATTCAAAAGACCTTCCACACAAGTGCTATGTGTTGATGTAATAGATGGCCTAGTTGAAGAATGTCAGTTTATAGTTTCAGGAAGAAAATGAAAATAAATTCTAGTTCAAAATTACTTCTTAGGAAACAGGCTGCTACTGCCACCTGGGGGAGGCTCTTCCTACTTCATTCAAGAAAAGCCAAATGTGCTTGTCAGATGAATGAATCCAGTTCATGTTTTCCTTGTCGTATTCACACAGGAAGAAGACTTTAACTCTCTGCCCATGAAATCATAAGGTGTTCCAGATGCCCCCGTGATTCCTCCATGCAGAAATACATATTTCACAGACTGTTTGAGGAGTACAGGAGAAGCTGAACCAGAGGTTTTGAAGGTTTTACCTCTTAAACACATGAAAGTATCTTGAAAAAGTATGGGTTACATACTAAGAAGTGGGAAAATATAATGTAAGCTTTCAGTAATGAAATAAAACCCCTGTTTAAATAAAAATTTATCTGGCTTCAAGTTATAGTAAAGTATACTCACTGACTATCATTAATTGATATGAAAACAGCACATGCTAATATAATCATGCTAGCAACTGTATCAATTAGAATAAAAGAATAAATTTCAATTACATGGAACTAGCCAAGAGAGTTTCCTTAAAGAATTTTTGAATTTATAAACTTAATACTGTTCTGAAGTCAGTACCTATTTATTTCACATATATTACATATCAATTTATTGAAATGTTCATAAAGTAATGGTATTCATTAAATACAATGAGAAACATATAACTTTCTTTTGAATGTCTAGTTTCTGTCTAGACATTTTGTTTCTAATGTCTAGTTTGTGTTAAACAGAAATTAGACATTGCATTACTTTAGGCGATAGAAAAAATGTTCATATTAACAAAGTCCTAAAACAAAGAATTTAATCCTAGCTATAGAAGTTTCAGGAAGTACCTATGGAGATTACAGGTCTGTCAGGTGACATGAAAAACTCAGTGCTGACTAAAAACAATTAATCATTTATAGAGAGGATCCTAGTAACAGATTAACTAAATAAATTGCATACAGTATCAGTCCCAGAGTGTTACAATAATAATGTTAGAAGTCTAAAGTTCATACCAAAGAACGCCTGTACCAGCTCAAGAGAAGTCTTTGTGGAAAAAGCATTTTTAACATTGGAAAAGGTACGTGACATACAGCAAATGGATTGTGATTTCATAAATATTATTTTTTAAATCACACATCTAATTCAGGATTAAAAAAATAATCTGAGTGATTAAATTCCAGCCAACACAGCTGAATGATCTTGGTGAGCTGGGGTCACTTTGAGGGACCCCAAACAGGAGTGTTTTTGTATGGAGATGTGAGGTTCCTTCAAGGTGTTAATGTTAGGGTCTGGGTAGACTGGGGTGAGGGGCATTAGAGGACAAGAAAGACCAGAGGTACTTTCTATGTATATAACACAGAAACTGTATAATAAAAATAAAATTTACAAGCAAAAATAATAAATATGCAATTTGAAATGTCTATTTCTGAATTGGTAGTTGATAGCACTTTCGGTATTTGGCCAGTAGCACTGCCTCATTGATCTAATGAAAATGAAAGATGACCCTGTAATGCTATCAGGGGCTTCTGTTCTGCCTAAAAGAAGAACTACAATTTAGGGGAGCTGTAAATGGAATAGAATCTCCCAAAGTTCTCCTTCCTCCTAACTGAACTGCACAATCTGTTGGACTTTACTTTCTTCCTATTTTTTAATATATTTGTATTTATTTCAGAGAGGAATGGAGAGATAGAAACACCAATGATGAGAGAGAATTATTCATCAGCTGCCTCCTGAATGCTCTTTTATTGGCGATCGAGTCTCCAGCCCAGGCATGTGCCCTGACCTGGAATTGAACTGTGACCTCCTGGTTCATAGGTCAGGGCTCAATCATCGAGCCACACTATCAGGGTTGGACTTTACTTGAAGTTTTCTTTAACATTACTCATGTTTCATAGGAAAGAAGTAGTCAGGAAGTTCGGAAAGATGATTTCTTGCAGATGCCACTTGTGTATTCAAGCAGGGGGATGGTGGGGAGCATTTTTTTAAATGCAATAAATGGGGTTTCTTCTATGGTTGTGTTTCTACTTCTCCCCCCAAGAGTGAATAATTTTCAAATACTGCTGCTAGCTTGAACCTAGGAACTTCAGTACCCATTCCTAAACCAACTCACTTACCACAGTGATGAGTTAATATGGTTTACATTATTATGTCATTTGGTTTGTGGGTGTGTTTTTTTCTTCCCTTTGTCCTGTAATTCTTGCTTCCTCTTCCCTTCCTTATCTATAGTTGACTGCTCTTTCCTCTCCTACTGCAAACTACTAATATTATTTCAATCTTCCCTCCTCACTGGGGTCTGTCCACTTTGGTGAATCACTCCTGCACTCTTTAGTGACTATGAATGAGGGGAAAGCAAATTAAAGGCAATGCCTGGAGTGCTCCAGAGCAGGTAAGAGCTTTGCATGGGTGAACATAGAAGCCTACCTGCTTATGCTAAGCTTTTGGTTACTCACAGCCATGACGGACTCCAACAAGATGATCATCAACTTGGCCCTCTTTGGCATGACTCAGAGTGGAAAAAGTTCTGCTGGCAACATCCTTCTAGGAAGCACAGACTTCCACAGCAGCTTTGCTCCATGTTCTGTGACCGAAGAGTGTAGTCTGGGCCGCAGCTGTCACCTCCATGGCTTCATGCGTCGAGGGGGGCAAGAGATAACCCTGCAGGTCCGGGTGCTGGACACTCCAGGTTACCCGCACAGCAAGCTGAGCAAGAAGCATGTGAAACAGGAGATCAAAGAGGCCCTGGAACATCACTTTGGGCAAGAGGGTCTCCATCTTGCACTGCTGGTCCAGAGAGCAGACGTGCCTCTCTGCGGTCAGGAGGCATCTCCCTCAGTCCAGATGATCCAGGTAATACATGGAGGCAATTATGCTAATGCCATCATTTCTGTTTGGAGGTCATTATCCTAATAGGAAAAAAAATACCTATAAAAACCCATTAAAAGAGGCAGCTCTCTCCTCTTCCCCTCTCTCTCTCTCTCTCTCTCTCTCTCTCTCTCTCTCTCTCTCTCTCAAGCATGTCCCATGCCTTTCACCCCCTCCTTCCCTGAGGCACGTTTTCTTTGCCTTTCTTTTCCATAAGCTCCAAGGGCCCTTCTCTTGCCTGTGTGACTCGTGCCCGGAGCCCACACAGCCCAGCTGGCTCACGTTTTCTACATCTGTGATTTTCTAAATAAACTTTCTCTTATAATTTGGAAAAAAAATGATTAAAAGAGTAGTGTAAAGTAAATACAAAACAAATAATTTAAAACAAGAACTGGAATTTAGTCAGTTATTTTACAAATGGGTCATTGGACAAAAAGAGAGATATTAAACTTTAGAGTATAACTAAGCTTCAGACCTCTACGAAATGTACACCTGACTAAGCTTGTAATGTGCCCCCCAGATTCTCTCCATCAGAATCAGTGGGGCTCCTTGTTGAAAGTGCAGATTCATCCAAGCCCCTTTGAAACAGAATCTAAAAAGTGGAGCTTACATAACTGCACTTGCATAAACTTTCCATATATTGCTTTTTTAAAAATTTTTATTGTTGAGACTATTACAAATGCCCCTCTTTTTTTTCTCCCATAGCTCCCCTCTACCCAGTTCCCACCCCACCCCAGGCCCTCGACACCCTATTGTCTGTGTCATTAGGTGATCCATACATGCATATAAGAGCTTTGTCTAATCTCTTCCTGCACCAACCCCCTACTCCTTTCCCTCTGAGAATAGTCAGTCTGTTCCATTTCCATGCTCCTGATTCTATTCCATTCACCAGTCTAGTCTGTTCATCAGATTTTTTATTCATTTCGATTTTTAGATCCATTTGTTGATAGATATGTATTTGTTGTCACTTTGTTGTTCATATTTTTTATCTTTACCTTTTTCTTCTTTTTCCTCTTCTTAAAGAATACACTTCAGCATTTCATATAATACTCATTTGGTGGTAATGAACTCCTTTAGCTTTTTATTGTCTGTGAAGCTCTTTATCTGACCTTCAATTCCAAACGATAGCTTTGTTGGGTAGAATATTCTTGGTTGTAGGTTCTTGCTGTTCATCATTTTGAATATTTCTTGCCACTCCCTTCTGGTCTGCATAGTTTCAGTTGAGAAATCAGCTGATAGTCATATGGGCACTCCCTTTTAGGTAACTTTTTCTCTTGCTGCTTTTAAGATTCTCTCTTTGTCTTTTGCCCTTGGGGTTTTAATTATGATGTGTCTTGGTGTGATCCTCTTTGTATTCATCTTGTTTGGGGTTCTCTGTACTTCCTGGCTTTGTAAGTCTATTTCTTTTACCAGGTAGGGGATTTTTTTCTGTCATTATTCCTTCAAATAGGTTTTCAGTATCTTACTTTCTCTCTTCTTCTGGCACTCCATAATTTGGATGTTGGTACGACTGAAGTTGTCCCAAAGGCTCCTTACACTGTCTTTATATTTTTGGATTCTTTTTGCTTTTTGCTTTTCTGGTTGGGTGTTTTTGCTCCCTTGTATTTCAAATCGTTGATTTGAGCCTAGGATCCTCTAATCTACTGTTGAATCTCTGTATATTACTCTTTATTTCAGTCAGTGTATGCTTAATTTCTGACTGGTCCTTCCCCCCCCCCCCCCTTTTTTTTTTTGTTAAGTTCCTCGGAGGTTTCTAGAGGATTCTTGAGTAACCTTATAATTGTCGTTTTGAACTCTATATCCAGTAGTTTGCGTTCTTCCATTTCTTTCATTGTGACATGTTTCTTTGTCCCCACATTTTGGCTGCTTCCCTGTGTTTCTTTCTATGTATTGGGTAGAGCTGCTAAGTCTCCTTGAGTTGATAGAATGGCCTCGTGTAGTAGGTGTCCTATAGGGCCCAGTGGCTCAGCCTCTCCAATCACCAGAGGTGGACACTCTTGGTGAACCCCTTTGTGGGCTGTGTGCACAGTTTTGTTGTAGTTGAGCCTTGATTGCTGTTGGTGTCACTGGGAAGAATTGACCTCCAGGCCAATTGGCTGTGGGGACCAGCTGCAACTATAGTGGGAGAGCTGCTGTGCAGGAGACACCCTAATGGGGCAGGACTTGCTTCAGTGGGGCTTTGGTGCTCACTGAGTCTGCCCCTTGAGTGTGTCACTTATGGATGTGAAGAGTTCTAATCCAGTATGGTCTCACACTGATCACTGGTAAACTGGCTCTTGGATCTCCAGGGAGGTGCAAGGTCAGCCACTGCCTGGGGCCACCCAGCAGGAGCTACAGAGAGATCTGAAGATTCGTCCTCTTTGTATTGAGTTTGAAAGTGCCCAGACAAGGCCCTACTGTGAAGCAAGACAGGCTGGTGCTTGTGCTGGTGCCATTTTTGGGGGCTTTTATTAATAGGTTTGGAGCTCCCTGACCCAGCTGCAGCTTGTTTGACAATTTTTTATCCCAATAAAGGACAGACCATTCATATGCAAAAGCTGCTGCCCACAGCTTGGGTGAGATTGTAAATTGGTGAAGCTCTCAAGGATTCACCAGGGCAGAGCAAATAGAAATGGCTGCCAGTCAGCCCTGCATGGGGATGTCCCAGCACAGGAATAATGACCACTCCAAGCACCTCCATCTGGAAGAAAGTTACCCCCGTGTTCCTGCCCAGATGCCAGAGAGTCCAGTTTCTCTCTGTATGTGTCTGGGTCCCTCAGGGCCTCACTGGACACTGGGGCTCAGAGGAAGTGGGAGCTTGTAAATTCAGTTCATGGTGCCGGTCTTTTAAGAGGAGCAGCTGGGTCTCCAACAGTCTGTGTGTCACTCAGCCCCAATCCACTGGTTTTTACAGTCATAGTTCTACAACCTATAGGGACTTATTTCCCAGCTCTGAGACCCTGGGCTGGGGATCTGGTGTGGGGTTGGGACTCCTTGCTCCTCCAGGCAGCCTCCAAAGAGGTGATCTCCCTCCCTCCCTCCCACCTGGATGCCAGACCATCCCATTCCGCACCTCCGCACTTTCTACACAGTCTCAGTGTGTTTTCTTCTTTATTTCTCTAGTTATAGTACTTCCACTCAGCCAGCTTTCCCATGGTTCTGGATAATAGTTGTTCTGTGTTTTAGTTGTAATTTTGATGTGGTTGTAGGAGGCAGCAAGTACAGGATTTACTTATGACACCATCTTGGTTCCCTCCATATATTTCTTAAAAACAGTCAAGTTTAAGAACTACTGAACTAAAATACTAAGTTGCATCCATGTAACATCAAGGAGACTAGCAGTTAGAGTTCACCAACAAATTGGTATTCATTCATTGAACACTATTAATAATTGCAAAGAGCATAATGATTGGTGAATAATATATGAGCCTTTCTATCAAAAAAGCTTAGAGTCTGGAAGAAACAAATAAATAAACAAGTATAAGGCAATGCATTAAGTGCCAAACTAGTGTAATGTATGACTAGGGGGAAAGAAGACTCCACTGAGACTTACATCATGGTAAACATTCAGAAGAGATCTATACTCTAGTTATGGGACAGAAATCAGGAAATTTAGATACTTTGCTTGCCTCACAATCTGTAGAGTGTCAGAAACTGCTCCATTCCAGCCTTGAAAAGACCAAGGGAACCTCAGGGTATACACGAATGACATGTGTCACATTTGTGGTCCTTGTTTGTTTGTTTATTGTAAGTCACTAAGGTGGAGGTTTAGCCAGGCTAGGAAAGGAGCTGGGGTGAGGGGAGAATATCTGGGTATGGCCACAGCTAGAAGATGGAGGAAGTATGGAGGAAGTAATACCTGCATACACTATACACACACACACACACACACACACACACACACACACACACACACTAGAGGCCCGATGCACAAAATTCATGCAAGAGGTTTGGCCCTTGCAGCCATGGCTTCGTCCAGAATGTTGTCCAGTCTAATTAGCATATTACACTTTTATTATTATAGTTATGTGCAAGTCTTAGGTACAATCAACAATTCCTGGAAACTGCTCATTGAACTGCTCCATTCTATTCAATTTATTGATTCTCTGATCTGAGAACACCCAAATTTTACTGCTGAACTTGACTAGAATTACTCAGTAGCTTTGTGAAGTCACTGAGCTTGGAGAGCTCATCTCTACTGGAAGCTCCACAGGTAAAGTACACAAAGAATAGAGAGCAGACATTTTTTACTCAAGAAAAGTTTGTATAAATGCTGCTCTTCTTTTGGTCCATCCAATCATGCTGATATAAGATCTGTTACACTTAGAGAGTACACTTTGCTTTAAAAAAAGATTTCCCCCCAGTAACTAGTAAAGGCATAAGATTGTTTTAAATCACAGACACACATTTTACTTTTTAGTAACTGTGCATGTTTCTAAAAAAAATCCATATGTGTAATCACAAGAAACTAGTGGAAAAAATTAGGGTGACAAGAGAATAAAAAATAATCCTCATCATCCGACTTCTGAAAAATCAAGGACATGCTGCACAAAAGCAAATAAAAAGAGAAGATGATTGCAATTAAGAAACAATGTGGAATCTAAGAAAGCCAGTCTACCTCTCCCAAACTATTAAAACCTGCATTTAAAGCATCATTTTCTGGTGAGAAATCAAGGGTGGGAGGGACCAGTGGCTTTCCATCAGTGTAATTTTTAAAGAGTTTTTTTTATAAAATGTGTTTTTATTGATTTTAGAGAAAGGAAGAGGGAGAGATAGAAACATGAATGATGAGAAAGAATTATTGATAGGCTACCTCCTGCACATTCCCTGCTGGGGATCAAGCCCACAACTAGGGCATGTGCCCTGACCCAAATCAAACCATGACCTCCTGCTTCTTAAGTCAATATTCAACCACTGAGCTGTACCAGCCAGGCTTGAAACAATTTTTAAAGTTCATTTAAAGCTGCTATTAAATAAGAATTTAGATTGAGCTATAGATGGATATAATTCAATAAATGCATAAACAAATATTTATCAAATCTAACCTGACTCCATATGTCATCAAATTTTTCTTTATGCTAGTCTTATACTGAGCCACAAAAGGTATTTAAAAGACATACATTTTTAAAATAGATTTATTTTCCCGTTTTGAGATATAGAAGAATTTTATAATCCCCTAATTTTTTTATAGAAGTAAATTTGATTCATACTTGTCTCTGATCTTTTTAAGTGGTATCTGGCATACGGCCTTCTCTTATGGCTGTCTTCCTTAAGTTAGTGTCCAATTAGGAGTTGAAGATGGGCTAGGGCCAAACTCAGATCCATAATAATTTTTTCGAGAATATACACATTCTCTCCCAGGAAAACTCTGCAGTCAAGACTTGGTATCCAATCCCAGGGGTTTCCCCGCTTTGCTTTCTCTGGCCTCTCTAGTCTATCACCAATGGATTTCATGTAACTCACCTATGTCTCTTACTTTGATTGTAATGTATAAATACAGGTGTAACCCACCATTCTCTGGAGCATTATCTCAATTCATTAAGGTTCTGCTTCTCGGCATATGTTGACAGTTTGGCTCAAATGAACTCACAAAAATTCTTAAAAAATAAATAAATAAATAAATAAAGAGACTTGGTAATCCTGAGGGGCTCCCGACCCCTGCAAGGCATTGCAGCCCTATTTTGGTCTTCCACCAAGATCTTCCGCCCAAGCACAGGCTGATTGTTTATGATCTTCTTCCTGAAGGTGCCTCAGATACTGGTGGCAGCCATCTGGATGTGCTCACAGACTGGAAGCAGCTGCAGGATGTCTGAATATTCAACAGGACCAGCAGCTGTTAGGAAGGCACAAGGAATTGTTAAGGTCCTCTTGTTGCAGACATGCCCTGGGTTGTTTGTTTTTTTTCAAGCTGATGAAAAAATGGGGAACAGAACATCTGCCACCAGCCTTTTTCTTTCCCCTTTTCTGGGGGTACTGCTGCCTGCCCTGGAAGGTGTCTGAAGGCCAATGCCGAAGAAGTGCCCTTTTCTTTTCTGTAACTCCCTGTTGTCTCTTTAGATGTCTCTCTCCATTTGTGCTCCAATATTTTGCAGATGCATTATAGGCTGCCAGCTGTGACAACTGAAATATTTCCCTTCATAATCCTTTCTTCTTTATTTATGTTAGGCCTTTCTTACTTTACAGGAAAATGGTAGCGATGCCAGTGAGCCATCTACCAAAAATGAGAAATAAAGAAAATGATTTTTTAAAAATATTATCTGAATATCATTTGAATGTTAAACACACACACACACACACACACACATACACACACACACAAATGATGGATCAGAGTAGATGTAGTAAAGTCATCTTAAGGAAAGTGCTAGCATGCAGCAAACACTAAGAATGGAATCCATGAATTGACTACAACCATCTTCTTGCCACTGTCATGGTATCACGTATTATTATTGTGTATAATCAGGCTTTAAAGATTTATTTTTAATTAGAACAAACAACATGACTATTAATGGTATAGGGGGATATGTATACAAAGGCTGAGAAAGGCCAATGCAGGACCTGAAAAACACTAAGCAAATATCATCAGCGTAGGTTTTTGATGAAATTTAGTTGGAAAATAAGCCTTGTTATAATTCTGAGTATGTGGCTATAAATGTTATTAAGACTTTCTTGGCTTCAGTTTCTCATTTATAAAATGGAGATAATTTTACCTCTGTTAAAGAGTTCTGAGGCTTATATTTAATAAATGTAATGTGCTTGGCATTGTGCCTGAACTATACAATAGGTTCAATGAAAATTAGTATTACTGTTATTGTTTTCATCACTACTCCTATTGTGATGGGTACCATTCAAATGTACTAGTAAATATGAGCAACACATTTTAGAGGTTAAGAACATGGATTCTGAAGTAAGATATACTGTGCTCAAGTCCCTACTTAGTTATTTACTTGCTTTGTGACCTTGGGCAAGTAACTTCTCTAACCTTCCATCTCTTTATTGATAAACTGGGAAAGATAATAGTGTCTACTGCAGTACTTTTGGGATAATGTCATATTCACACAATAGCAAATGGCAAGTATACAATAAATATTAGCTGTGGGGTCATTATGATTGTATTATTGGAATTTGTCTTGTTCTAAAATTAGGACTTTTTTTGTAGCCTTCTTTGGGATTATCTTGCTAGGCTACAAAAGAAAGTAAGACTGAAATCAAATTTACATGGCCCTGATTCATAACTACAAGAACTTCCTTATTAATTTAGAAAGAAAAAAAAAGAAAGAAAACATGGAAAGAAAATTGACTGGCTTATTAAGGAAAAACTGAGGAGCCCCAATTTCATGGGAAGGACGTGGGCCTGGAAGCCCAGGACCTCTGTTACAGCCCAAGCCTGCCATCAATCAGCTGTGTTGCCTTGGCCAAGCCATTAACAAGGCAGCCTCAACAGCATCATCTGTGAATAAGGCAACTTGGACAGATGATTTCTAAAGTTGAAAATTCTCTGAATCTGATCTAACAAGGTCTTATCATTCAGCTTTGGCTCTTTGAGAAGGAAAATGTAGTGCTTTAAGTGGGATGAGAGTAAGGGAATAGCATAAAATATAAGGAATGGCCCTTATTGTCCTCCTTTTTCATGATATTTTTTTTCTCTCAGTTGATGTAATAGTTGGCTTTTTTTAAAGTTTCCCCCTAAAAAATCCAGATGCTATGATTTCATCAACCACAAACAAATGGGGCAGGGCTGGTGAGGTCCTGGGAAATGAATACAATTCCTGGAAAACAAAGTCTATATCCTAACTAGTTGTCCCAAAAGGACGCTCTTACCCATTAAGCACTCTGAAACCAATAAATTCATAATTGATTGTAAGTTTTCCATCTAGATTACTACTCTATTTAAATTATTAACACCAGATAACTTACATTAACTTATCTTGCTCTTGAATTTTCAAGTTAGATATCAATCAACCGTGATTATTCTTTCTCTGGGTCCATAGAGAGCACTTTTGGCCACTAACACGATGACTATACACGGAGCAACACTATTTTCAAATAGTCAACTATTTCCTGGCCAACAATCTACCTAAAGATTATAAGCTTTCTCTTCTATTTTTAGCAGTTATTCAAAAGTATAATTTCTCTCACAGTTCAGGATATGAATATCTTTTCATACATAATTATCTACATGTAAAAACTTCCCAATAGCTAAACACATGGACTCATGACAATGAACTCACAAATCTATTTTCTTTAAGTACTTTTACTCCTTTTTCTTGAATCATAGTATGCTTTAAAGTATGTGTTGGTGACAAAAAGGAAATGTGTTAGTGTCAGCTGCCTCCTGCAAGCCCTGTACTAGGGATCAAGGCCTCAACCTGGGCATATGCTGTGACCTGAAATCAAACCAGCAACCTTTTGGTGCATTGGACAATGCCTAAACAAGTAGACCACACCGGCCAGGCCCCATAAATGTTAATATAGTGATTTTTTAAAATACTTAGTGACAAATATAGCTCATGCATCAACCAATATTGAGAGGGTAGGGTCTGGGGTAGCATCAAGGGGTTAAGGGCAGGAGCTACTTATTAACTTGTATTTTACATGTCAATATTAGGACAATCCATATAAACATATTTATAACATATAAGATCTAGCTCTAAATTTGAGGAACTTCAGAGACAAGAGTGATGAAAGATCAATAGTTGTATAGAAGGAAATCTTAATACTGCTCAGTCCCTCTCTTTACTTGGCATGTCCTCACTACCTGATAACTCTCTCATTAATTCCTGTGCTCAAGGCATCATTACATGCCAGAAACTTTTCTGACCCCTTTCTTTACCCCCACTTTCCATGCACCCCCCCAAACTGGGCTAAATGTCTGCCCTTCTAACACCAATATATTTTATTTTATTTTTATTTTTTAATTGTTTGAAGGATTACAAATAGTAATACATATGATACCTTTTTTCCCCCTTGACCTCCCCCTAGCCTCCCCTACCCCCCCACACACACATATGCCTTCACCTCCCCCTTCCCCCATGTCTTGTATCCATTGGCTATGTTTATATGCATGCATACAAGTCCTTAAGTTGATCTCTTACAACCCCCTGCCCCCAACCTCCCCTGCCTTCCCACTATAGTTTGACAGTCTATTCAATGGTTCTTTATCTCTATAACTATTTTCCCCCATTTTTTTCTTTGAAAAATCTTGCAACTGCAGACTAGAAATAAGCATATAATAAAAAAATAAAAAATAAAAAAACGTTTGAGTCCCAATTTCAGTGTCCAACAGTTCTGAGACTCAGTTTCAATGTCAAATAGTTCCTTATATGTACATGTCAGCAATGATATCTGGATGATGGACAGATGGCATTGCAGGTCCGACCCTCTCTGGTTTTGTCCTGGGCAACCTGCAGCAATGCACAGCTGCTGACTGCTAGCCTGGCCAGGAGTCGTTAGTGTCTTCCATGTCTGGACTATTTCTCTTCTTGTCATAGTGGTTGGAGCAGACCTGACAACTCCTCTCTGTTGCAGGAATCCCCATGGTCTTGGAGCAGTTTTCTGAAAATATATACACATATTCTAGACCAAAAGTTAATAAAGGAATCTTTTCCATAAAATTGACTTTGGATCCTTTTTATTTTTGTCCAAATGATTTTCCATTGGCTTGTTTTTACACCATGTGTGATTTTCATGGGTGTCTTGCTGTTAGCATTACAAATGATAATTAATTTTCTACAGTAAAAAAACAATATATTTTTCTATCACTATTGCAATTGTACTAAATTGTAAGTATTATTTTTCGTGTCTGTCCCACTTCCTCAGTTCTAAGTTTAGTTAATACACAAGAATCTCCACCACTTAGAAGCAGGAAATGTATCTCTCTTGTTCTACAGTGGAACAAAGTGGACTCTCAATAAATATTTGCAGAATGAATAAATCTCCTAGAGTTCTATTAAAAGTTCAGATTTCCAGGTTTCATCCCTAAAACATTAAAAGTGGTTCTCACTCTAGCCACTTTGTCTCAGTGGAAAGAACATCAGCCTATGAACTGAAGGATCTGCTTCTAGTCTCCCATCAAGGACATTTATATTGGTTGCAGGTTCAATTCCCCAACCTGATCAGGGAGCATGACAGTTCAAATCAATGTTTCTCTGGGTCTCTTCCGCTCCCTTCCAACCCTCTCTAAAAGTCAATGGAAAAATATCCTCAGGTGAGGATTAACCAAAAAAAAAAAAAAAAAAAAAAAAAAAATTAAAAAAAATTATTCTCTTGTAAATGACCCAGGAACCTTGTTATTCTTAGAAACTAGACTTGGTATACTTAGCATTTCATTAATTTTTTTCAACCACTTGTATTAATTTGCTAAGGCTGCCATAACTACCACTGATGGAGTGGCTGAAGCTACAGGAATTTGTCTCTCAGTTCTGGAGACTGGAAGTCTGAAATAGATATTAGCAGGGTTAGCTCCTTCTAAGAACTGTGAATAAAAGATCTGTCCAAGGAGTCTCTCCTTGGCTTATGGATGGCCATCCATATATTCACATTGCGAAATCCCTGTATTCATGTCTTTGCGCACATTTCTCTGGTTTAGAAGGGCACCAAATCACAATGGTTTGAAGGCCCATCCTATGGGCTTCTCTTAACTAAATACATCTGCAAGAACCCCACTTCCAAATAGAGTAACATTCTGAGGTACTGGAGGTTAGAATGTCAACACATGAGACACAATTCAACTCATAACACCAGCTTTTATTTTGTTTCCTCTGACTCCTCTCCCATGAGAAATGTGCTACAGTATACTGAATATATGACAAACTTTGAAGAGGTCTGCTAATTTTGCTATGTCATTGTTAGCTAAAATGTGATGTTGGCATTACATATATACTTAAATTTACACAAGAACTATGTTCTTTAAAGGTTGGGCTAACCAAAGTTTTGCTAATTTATGTTTTTAAAGGCACATAAGAATATGCCAATTAAAGTATTGCTTTGAAAAATCCTTGTGTAAAGTTTAGAATATCTGTTAAAATAATTATTCTCTTGTACTGATCTTGAAACTTCAAATCAGATTTTCTTGAAAGCAGGGCATTTTTAAACTAGAAATATACAATTATTCTATGGTGAAGACCGACAAATTCTGAACAGATAAGAGGAAAAATTTGGGGCCTCTAGGAAAATCCATGATAATGAACTACAGAACAAAAGTTTTACCTGAAAGTACAATTATGTGTACTAAAAATTAAATTTCAAAAATGTAGACTAAATAAAGAAAACCCTAAACCTTATATTTAAGATGATGGTGCATGTCCAAATTCCAAATTAATTCCAAATATATTAATTAAGAGTTCACAAGGTGTTAAAGGCTTTGATTTATAAAGATATGACCTTGTCTTCAAAGAGCTCATAGTCAAGTTATAAAGATGGATGTGTAAATAAATAGCTCTGATAAAGGCCAGGCTGTATTAGGAGTAACCATAGATTCAAGATGTTCTTAATTTTAAAATATTGTTCCTAAATTCCTGAATTTTCACATTAAATTTATATGTCCTGATTCTTCCCTCCTCTCTCCTCCCTCCCTTGCTCCCCTCTCCTTTCCTTTCTCCCTCCCTCCTTCCCTCCTTCCCTCCTTCCCTCCTTCCTTCCTTCCCTCCCTTCTTCCCTCCCTTCTTCCCTTCCTTCCTTCCTTCCTTCCTTCCTTCCTTCCTTCCTTCCTTCCTTCCTTCCTTCCTCCCTCCCTCCCTCCCTCCCCCCCTCCCTCCCTCCCTCCCTCCCCCCCCTCCCTCCCTCCCTCCCTCCTTCCTTCCTTCCTTCTTCCTTCCCTTCCTTCTTCCTTCCTTCCTTCTTCCTTCCCTTCATTCCTCCCTGCCTCTCTTCCTCCATCTCTCCCTTTATTCTTTAGCTATAGTCTTTTTTTTTTCATATTATAAATACTAGTCCTATATTTATATACATTGAAGTTTCCAAATTGTCTTTTGATTGTTTTTTAAAAAAAACAGTTTGTACTAATACCTCTCCATGGGTTTGTATTCTCTAAGCATCAATTTCTCCATATCATAATTTTGATAATTATAGTATTTTCCACAAAGCAACACATTGAACTCTCAAAAGAGTTCATGTGCTTATAATAATACAGGCATAAATATTAGGGGATCTCTCTTTCTTCTGATTATTAGAGATCTTGGTTTTATTCCTAAGCATTTTCTATTTTCCTGGCTATTACAAACTATAGCTGCTTTGGAAATATTTTGATAATGAGAGTGTCTGGAATGGAGGGAATGTTATTTTACTGTCATATTGTCATGATTTCATATAACTGAAAATATTCAAAAAAGCTAAGGGGTTATTTCTAGATGCCTTTCATATTGCATGAAAAATTTGCCACATGCTGTTCCTTCTGCTTATTTTCACTAATCAAACAAGAATTTATTACATAACCAACTTCTACAGATTACTAAACAAAGGAACACCAGTCTTCAGTGTTTTTCAACCACATTAGAGGAAGTCATCTGATAAATTGTGTTTGATTCTAGGCATGTGAAGTGAAGAGGATGAGAATCACAGCAACATTTTGTAGTTGTTCCAAATTACCAAATGTATTTTGATCTTAGCTTTTCCATGACATGTAACCAGATTATGTAATAGTAAATCCTTAAAAATGTTTTTAGCTATGATAATAACACAATTCAACAACAGTAACAAAAAAAATATGGCAATTTCCTTGACCAGGATACATTGACTGAAAGGAATTAAATGGTTCTAAAAGATTTAGGTAGATAGGCAAATGAAAATGATTGCTGAATGTTGTAAATATAAATACAGTAGTCCCCCTTACCCCTGGGGGATATGGTCCAAGATTTACCCCCTCCCCCCCGCAGTGAATACTTGAAATCACAGATGGTGCCAAACACTATACATACTATTTTTCCTATACATATATATGATAAATTTTAATTTATAAATTAGATACAGTAAAATTAACAATAATTAAAATATAATAACTATAACAATATACTGTAATAAAATTTAATGTGAATGTGGTCTCTCTCTCTTAATTATATTGTACTGTCCTCACACTTTTCCTTCTGATGATGTGACATGATACATTGTCTGCATGATGACATGAAGTGAAGTGAATGGTGTAGATCTTTTTGGACCAGGATTGACTGGGGATAACCGAAAATGCAGAAGGTGAAACCACAAGTAAGAGGGGACAGCTGTGCATCAACTGCAGCATTGGTAATATGCAGTTTTGAGGATGTATATACATAAATTATATAAGTAAAATAAAATAGAGAACTAGAGCCTTTTAAATTTATTTTTTTTTAAATATTTTCTTGATTTTTGAAGAAAGATAAACATCATTAATTGGCTGCTTCCTGCATGCTGCCTACTAGGATGGAGCCCTCAACCTGGACATGTGCCCTGACTGGAAATCAAACCAGTGACCTCTTGATTCATACGTTGAAGCGCAACCACTGAACCACTCCAGCTGGGCAAACTAAAGCCTTTATTTTTTACGAAGCCCATACTTCTCTCTCTTCATTTGCTTACATTATCTGACCCTTTCTTCACTTCCCATTACATATATCAACCTTTAGAAACATCACAATATACATGGGTATTTGTTGATTATCTATGTTGGACCATAACAACTCCTTTGTTCATTTCTGAGAAATATAGTCCAAGGAAAATAACCATTTAACTTCTTATCTCTTTCAGGAACTTCTGGGACATGCCTGGAAGGATTATACGGCCATTCTTTTCACCCATGCAGAAAAAATAGAAGAGGCTGGGTTCAATGAAGCCGAATACTTACATGAGGCCTCCGATACACTGCTCACCCTTCTAAACTCTATTCAGCACAGATATATTTTCCAGCATAAAAAAGGAGACTCACTTAATGCACAAAGAATGAAAGTCTTAGAAAAAATAATGGAATTTATAAGAGAAAATAGTTACCAAGTTCTTACCTTTAAATAACATTGGGTTTTAATGCCAGAAACTTGGTTTCAAAAGTGCCTTTGTTAGAATGGATGTGGACCACGAGAATTCCAATATCCTGCCAGTAAAAGAGGACACTGGTATAAACACTATGGAAATTACCCAAATGTTCATCAACAATAGCATGGATAAGCAAATTGTGGTATTTCACACAATAACATGTTATGTGGTGATGGGAATGAACAAACACCATGTTAACAGTATCTATGAATTGCCTAAACATAATGCTGAAAGCAAGAAGCCAAACATACTCCATAAGTGTTGTCAGAAACTTGATTTTCAACATTTGAGTACCTTTTTCATATATTCTTGTCTTTTTTTATTGATTTTTTTACAGAGAGGAAGAGAGAGGGATAGAGAATTAGAAACATTGATGAGAGAGAATCATCAATCAGCTGCCTTCTGCACACTCCCAACTGGGGATGTGCCTGCAACCAAGGTACATACATGCCCTTGAATGGAATCAAACCTGGGACCCTTGAGTCCACAGGCTGAAACTCTATCCACTGAGCCAAGCCAGTCAGGGCTATTCTTGTCTTTGATTGGTGTTTTCATCTTACACACCTATTGCTAACAACAATTTGATCAACGTAAAGTCATACCTTACTGTTACCTTAATGTGCATTTCCCACACTACTACTGAATTGAATTGTTGTTTTTTGTAATCATGTTGGTCATTTAGATTTACTCTTTTATGAATTGATTGTTCATATTTTTTGTCCTTTTTTTTCTATTGGATTACTCCTCACAGATTGTGTTTAACCAAAACGTTAGAAAGGCTCCTGAACCTCTCTAGGCCCATCTCTGCCTTCTAAAATCTAGTTTTAGCAAGAACCCTGCTAAGTCAGGTTAACCAGAATCCTCTACCTTCATTTTTCTGATTGGATTTCTCATCCTCTATTATTCTCCTGGTGATGTTTGATCACCCTTGCTTGTCTGCAGCAGAGATCCAGTTAGGTCGATGTGGCCAGACTCCCCTGACCCTTGATGCTTTCTGTTGGTAACTGTCCATCCACAGATCCCCACCCTGGTACTTGGCTATAAATTCCAACTCCCTAATCTCTCTCCCCACTGTAAAATCCCATTGTGGTTCCTATATCTATATTGGTATTACCATCAGGTTTGCCTTACCAATTTTAACAGTGTCACTGAATATTTTTTTTCTTGAACACCTCCTGCTTGGCAAATTGGAAGAGCTCTTTATTGTAGATAATAGTCTTCTATCTGTCCTTCATGATGCATTTTTTTTCAATTATATTATTTATCCTTTAACTTTGTTTATATAGTAACTTGTGTCAAATTAAATTTGTAAATTTTCTTCTGGTCATATATTTTTATGTACATGATATAAGGTAGGATTTTAGTTTCATTTCTCTTCAGATGTATAATCAATTGTATTTGCTTTACTTATTAAATAATCCATCCTTTTCCTACTTATGAAAGGTAGATAGACTGAGTTAGGTGTATGGATATATATATATATATATATATATATATATATATATATATATATCCTTTATTTCTAGATCTATTATGGATTCTTAATTCTTTGCCATTACAATTTTATTCATAGTACTGTCAATATCAGAATAATTAAAATAATTGTATATCATTGCTTGATATATAAAAGATCAAGTTTCCCTTATTTTTTTGAAAATATTTTCTGGCTATTCTTAGGCATTCATTTGTATTTATATTTTCAGATCTTTTTTCCTAATTTCAAAAAAAAATATTTCTTTTTTTAGTGGCTGTTTTTATGACCAATGACATTTTGTGATATTAAATCCTCCCATGCAAGCATACAGGATGTCTCTCCATTTTACTTTATTTACTTTATGTTACTATAATTCTTGTATTTTTTTTCTGTTTTGACTTGATAAAGTTTCTATAATTTTAATTTTCTTTCTTGATAATTTGGAAGTTCTCATACCCATGAAAGATTATTCCCTTGCTGCTGAATTCAGAACCAAGAATATACTTCTCTATTACTGTTTGATACCAAGGTAACTACTATTTCTTTAACCAAGAACTTTCATTCCCCACTGCATCATCCCCTCAACTATGAAAATAGGATCCTTAGAACACTTTCATCTCCCTTTTTCTCCTTCCCCTGCATCCCCTAGTGAAGAAGTCTTTGGAATCCTTTCCTTTCCCCTTATTACCAGAATTTGCTAAGATATTTAATTAAATTATTTGACTTCCCTTACAGATGCTCTTTCTGTTTTAAAAGTCCTCTCTTTTACCATTTACATGGTAGTTTATCATTATCTCTTTTACCTTAATATATAAAATTAGAAAGTCCATTCCTCACTAGTTTTCTCTTCATCTCCCCCATCTTTTGTTATCTTTTTGGTTAATGTATTTTCCTAATATCCCATCCTCAGAATTCAAGTATAGTAAAATTCTAGTAGAGTATCCAAAACACATTAAATTCTATATGCTCTTTGATGCACCATTATGCAACGGCAATCTAGCTCCTCAAACTAATCAGCACCATGGATGTAGGGAAATAATTTGTTAGTTGGTAATGGAATAGTTGAATCATAAGAACAGTGATGCAATGGCGTGAACATCTGTGCTGTGCTCCACCTGAAGCTGTTGTCAGCTTTTTCTGGACAACAGTGTATCCATTTAATAAATTCACTACTATTGGAGATAATTACAACTTGCAACAAAAGACCCATGTGACCAGAACTAGCTCTAGGTAAAAATGTCCAGGAAGTTCATCTTTGGTATCCTGCCTTTAGACTCTACAATTTACAATCTTTCCTCCAGATGTCCAATCTGTATGCTGTTCTTAACTAGAAGACAAAATGTCTCTACTAAATTTTATATTTGACTTTGAGTGGTGGCCACGCAATGCAATATCCAGATCAAGTATCATAGAAATGTATATTTGAAACCTATATAATCTTATTAACCAATGTCACCCAATAAATTTAATAAAAATAAAAACATTGAAAATAAGAATAATAACAAATTTTATATTCGGAAGTGTTTTGAACATTTTAGAGAACTGGAAGACAGCACATGATATTTCTGTGCAGCTGGGGTTAGAGTCTCATTAAGTATGTATCATCTTAGGGCATTATTAACTCACTCCTAATACTTACCAGGTCTGATTCTTACCAGGTACATATTACCTCAATTAGCAAGCTCAGATTTTCTTTTTTTAGTTATGTTTATCTACACTCTACCTTATTTAAATGATTTTCTTAATTTCCTGTTCTATTGATTTTCAGAAATATCAAATTATTTTTAAAAGGCTGTTATTTAATGTTAATATTGGCAGACATATTTAAAAAAATTTTTTAAGAGAAAGTTATCCTTTCACATGAAAACTGAAGGTTTTTAAAAAGTTATTTCTATCAAAATCACTCTCTTTAGCTAAAGTTATCAAAAGTGACTTTTAGTTTGCATTTTCATTAATCTTTTTCAAAGAGAATTCAAATTATGGTGTTGATTCTGGATGATTCATGCACCATTCTTTCCAAATTTCCCAGGTGTGAAAAGTTGAGTGGTGTTTTAAATTAACAAGTATCAGCCAAATATGTAATCTTATATCTGAAAAGTTAAGTGGATGCATATATTGAGAGCATTTCTCCACTGGGATATGTAATATTCTAATGAAGCAATTTGTAAAACTTTGTCAGAGCAGCCTTGATATGAAGGGTCAACACATAAACGCCACAATAGAAATGAGTAGATTTATTAATTTCTATTTGAACAATTCCATAGGCATCATGTAACAGTGGGAAAGGCAAGAAAAGTATCCCTTCATTAGAAAGGACTTTTCTTTTTTCTTGCAAGTATTAAGCCCCTGGCTTGTTTCTGCTGCTGTTAGCATTTTAGCCTGCCAGATAGGAAAGGATGTTAATGAAGACATAAAATAACACACACATTATTTCATTCAAAATCCAGAGACTTGGGAATAGCTTGTGTTAGAAGAGGGGTGGAAATAGGCACAAGGGAAAAAACAGGGAATACATAAGGGTTAAAAAAAAATACAATATATAATAATTCACACTCTGAAATTGCAGATGGCTCACTTTCAAACTAACAATTATTAAGGCCTTTTCTCCCAATGTTTGAAGTTATACTCCTATGAATTATCATGCTAAGATTTATCTGAAGGAAAAACCGTAACTGTAAAAAGTGCAATAAGCAAGAATGTGTAAGTCACTAACTCTTTCCCATGCCAATAAATTGATATTTGAAGAACCAGTTTTGTATAGAGGCATACCAGCCACCAGTAACTATCCTTCTTTTCATTATTATTATAAACTAGAGGCCCGGTAATGAATGGGTGGAGTCCCTAGGCCTGGCCAGTGAACAGGGCAGATCAGGGCAGGGCCAATCGGGTAGAGGGACCATAGGCTGATTGGGGCCTGCTGGCCGGGGAACACTGGCCCCAAGGAGGGAGCCGGCCCTTGACCTCACTGGGAAAAGGGCTGCATCCACCACCACTCACCCCCAGTTCTCCGTCCCAGCCCAGGCCCGAAGGCCCCTGCGGGATTGGGAGAGGAGGCAATGGTCGCCTGGCCAGGCATGGAAGGAAAGGATGCTGGACACTAATGCCATCGGCTGGCTGTGGGAGCACACTGACCATCAGGTAGCAGCTCCTGCATTGAGTGTCTGTCCCCTGGTGGTCAGTGCGCATCATAGGACTGGTCGACTGGTCATTTGGTTGTTACAGTCATTTAGGCTTTTATATATATATAGATCCCAGGGTTGTTATCCAAGTAGGACTGCAAATGGGGTATTAACTGTAAAGAGTTGTTCCTGGTTAAAATGTCTGCCTATTATCTATCTATCTATCTATCTATCTATCTATCTATCTATCTATCATCTACCTTAGTGCCTACTCTCATAGGTTGGAATTTGGGATGAATTGTCATTATAGGAACAGTGCCCTCAACAGTACACAATTCAAAGAATCAAGGCACGTGGCTCTTTAGAAAGGCAACTGCTGTCAGCAGCAACAGCCTGGTTTTGCCAAGTAATTTCAGCAGCAAAAAGGAAAAAAAAGAAAAAGAAAAAACTTGATCAGTTCTCTTTGTAATGACTTTCCAGGGAATTTCTTAAATGTCCCACTGAAGAAGCTACCCTACTCTCCTTACATGAACTATAGAGCTTAACTTTTATTTTTATCACTATCTTTCCCCACATTTTAAACAAAAGCTTAACTTTTCATTCACAGAAAAGAAACCATGTGACGAACTGACATGAAACCAAGTGAATTGTAATGGATAAGAGCACAGAATTAGCAGGAATTGGAAGACCTAGGGTCAGCTAGTTCTATCTTAGCACAGGCATTTATTTAACTTTTGTTGATTCTTTGGGGTAAAATGGCTGGTGTACCTCTAGGGAGTTAAGAAATTGGTAAGACTTGTGAAAGTATTTTATCTATACTAATAATATACAAATATATAAATTGACCATACCTCCATGACACCCACAGCCAATCAGGAGTGAGTATGCAAATCAACCCAACAATGACGGTGGGTCTATGGGCAGCATGCATGTGCGCAAGTGCCAAGCGGCCAGGGATGGGCAGGACACCCACCCACCCTCTGCATAGTCAGGGCAGCAGGGCGGGATGCCCACCTGTAGCTGGGGTGATGTGGTAGGCATCCCTGGGACCCCGCCCACTTTGAGCCAATGGCCAGCATGCATGTGCGCAGGTGCCAAGCAGCCAGGGTCCCAGGGATGCCACTGGAGAGTCTGGTCCTGTCAGCCCAGCCTGGGGGCGGCTGGACTTCTCAGTCCTCTTGGTTCATGAAGCCCCTGGACCAGAAGTGGAAACCAGGAGCATGAGGAGCACCAGGAATGCCGGGAATCATACTTCTGGTGGCAGATGCATTGCAGGATCTCCTAGACACTAGAGCAAAGTGAGCCTGGAGCAAGTTACTGTTGCAGGTGGGAGATGGAGGGAAAACAAAGGTGAGAGACATAAGTAAAGTCAGAGAGTCGAGGAAAAATTAAAAAGGGAAGATATCCTGCAACTCCTAGGAAATCTCCACCAATGGAGCAAAGAAAAAAAAGACCTCTAATATTCTGTGAGCAATAAAACCAAACTGGGGTGGGGTCTCAGACAATTCACTCATATGATTGCAAATACAGAAACTCCCAGATTGGAGAGGGATCCTCTGAGGGTTCCCAGATTGGAGGGTGCAGGTTGAGCTGAGGGACCCACCCCCCACGCACAAATCTTCGTGCCCTGGGCCCCTAGTTAGCTATAAAACATAAATATCTTAATAAAATGATATTCATGACAATAGACAGATATTAATATATCACCCTTGTGAGGAAAACGCAGTTATTTCTTAACTAAAAATTGGAAGGTCAAAGCTTCCTCCACAAGAAAGCAACTTGAGTCACTTAACCTGCTTCACTAGTTTTTATTTTGTACCATGGTAATAAAGTTAGTTTTCATACCACTCACAGCAGTTAGAACCAAGACTTTTGTCACAATTTAGGTAGCTAAAGTACACAGCTCATTGTGCACTTTTGATATTTTTACATTTTTAAAGGTACAATATATAATTTCCCTGGAAAATTGAGGAGGCATACTTACGTTCCTTTAATGCCCCTATTATAAGCAATAGAGAGGTGCTTCCTTACCCACTAAAACCTTGAAAATATGAGTGCTTCTATTTGTGTTAAACACAACAGTTAAAAATATAGTCTTGCTAGTCTAAAAAACAGGCAAAGCTATTTTACACTTTATCAATATTAAATCAGAGAAAGAACATCAATGAATAGGGCTGGCCAGGATCTAAAGGTCTAAAAAAATCAATTTCAGTGGGAGTGCAGAGAAAGTTTCAATAATGAACATTGCTATCAAGGAAGAGATATTACATCTGATGTAGATGAGCCATCAGGTCTGTTGGGAAAAACAGGGTCACAACCTGTATGTAATATTCCTTAAGACACTCTAATTTATGTACACCAAGTAATCTCAACAAGAACTCAACTTCTCAGGAAATGTTTCCAAAACACTTGTTTCTGGAAAAGAACATCCCTATCATAAACTTATATCAACATAATGTGCATGATATTACTGACATTGTTTTAAGTATTCTAGGGGTACTAACTTACACAATCTTCACAACTCTACAGGTAAATACTGTTACTATTTATACCCATGTTACAGATGAGGTATGTAAGGTATATAGAGGCTGAACAAATACACAAGGTCACACAGGTAGTTAAGTTGTAGAGCTACCGTAGTAATAAAAACCAGGTAATCTGGCCTCAAAACCAATAATACTAGGCTCCATGGATTTCTCATCACCTACAAATGCAGATTTTGGGCTTGAAATGCTAAGCCTCAAACTCTGGGACCTGGTTAAACTCATTAATGTTGTTCCATGAGGCCCTATCCATACCTTCTAGCTTTCTGTTTTGTTTTTTAATGTATCTTTTATTGATTTTAGGAAATCATTGCTTGGCTGCCTCCTTCATCCCCACAACCACTGGAGATCAAGTCCAAAACCCGGGCATACGCACTTTATGAGAATCAAACCCAGGACCTTTCAGTCCACACGCCAACACTCTATCCATTAAGCAAAAAACTGGCTAGGGTTGGTCATACCTTCTATTCTGATGACACATTTCCTATTAAACTTCCATGAATTACTTTGAATATTTTGTAAATAGTCTAAGTGGGAATTTACATTATCTTAAAAAAGTGACACCAATCTGTTTGATAAGCTTAGAAACAAGGCAGAAAAAAAAAGTTTCTAATGTTTATATTAAAATCAACATGTCCTGAAAATGACTCATCTCAAAAAAGAAAATACATGGAATTTATAAATATAAGAATAGTACTCCCAATATTCATGTATGATAGTGGGCCAACCTGGATGATAAACTATCAAGGTAAGGTCAGATTTGTTCTGGTTTAGTTTGCAACATAGAAATAAATGTTAAGAGGCACTAACTATTTATCCTGTGACCTAACACTATGTCCTATTGTTAAAATCTTTAAAGAACTCACTACCATTTAAAAGCCAGAAAAGTTATGCCCAGCTCACCAACCATCTTTTGTTGTTGATTCTCAAAGAGCTCTCTTATACCAGCAATACAAAGAAACAAAATTGTTTTCTTTTTAAAAATAAAGATTGAACAGCCCGGTCGGTGTGGCTTAGTGGTTGAGCATCGATTAACCCACGGAGGTTCATGGTTCGATTAACTAGGAGGTTCATGGTTCGATTCCAGGTCAGGGCACATACTTGGGTTGCAGGCATGATCCCCATTAGGGAGCGTGCAGTAGGCAGCCAGTCAATGATTCTCTCTCATCACTGATGTCTCTATCTCTCTCCCCCTCTCCCTTCTCTCTAAAACCAATAAAAAAACATTTTAAAAAACAACTACTGAATGGAGCTACACTGATCAACTTAATTAAGTAATGCTTTTATGTAACTCTAAGAATTAGGAATAAATTATATTTGTTATTTAAATAAATTTGTTATAATTAAGAAAAGTTAGAAAATACAGAATCACAAAATAGTTTGTCACATTATTTATTCCAAAAATAATAGATCTTGAGTACAAAATAACTTTAAAAACTCATTCGTGTTTAGGTATCAACATATGCTCATCTAGAAGGTGAGTGAAAACAGGCAATAGATACGTTAATGTATATTAAGTTTTTGGCTGCCATTTGTTTTAATATATGAACAGTGATGGTTCATGACAAAGTAAACTTTATCAATGTTTCATGCTCTTCTAAAGATAAAGAGCTACTAATAATGTTTTATTAGATACCCAAGGAATTTTTAGGTCAGCTAGAGTAAAAAAATAGGCTGCTGCTTTTATGGTCAATTATTGGAAACTATACTGGCAACACTTCACAATGTATTTATGTTTCATAGTCAAAATTATTACTACTTTGCTCAATAAAAAGTTCAACACACAGCTGGAAATTTCAGTCTAAAATCTAAAAAAAAAATTGTCTTAAATATACAGGTCTGGGTTACTTTGGCAAGAAATAGCAATAATGTTCAAACGGCATGTCTCCTAGCTTTTATGATGTTTGGCTCTCAAGAATCAACACTTGCTCATTTTCAGTATTATTATAATATGATGATTTGTTGATAAACCTAACACAACTTCTAACTTGTCATTTTTTAAGAGGACACGTATAGCACAGATACACAATATACTAAAGATTCAAGGACCTGAAATTTCATGTATCATGTGCCTATAAATAAGAAACTAAGTGCTAATCTAGTTCAAGTTATCTAAAAATGCATAAAGAAAAAATCTGCTAACATCAATATCCTTGCTAAAAAATAAATCACCACAAAACATACAGCATTTCCTCCCTACATTATAAAGGGTCAAAAATCATAGGTAAAAATATAGAGTTTCTCCAATCAATTGAAAACAAATATACTAGGTAACAGACAAGTCCAATCTAGATAACAAATAACACAAAAATGAGACAGTTATATTTTAGGCATAAGTGACAAATGTATTTCTTTTTATTGGCATCAAAGTTTTTTTCCAATGCATTTCAGTAAATGAAGAATTTTGATGTAATTTTATTTTATTCCACTGTTGGCCATAGTTTGAGCCCTACACACTCCCTTCCCTTTAACCTCAAATGGAGCTCCTTTATATGTAGCCACACACTCATCATTGGTGTAAAGATCAGGCTGGATCTGCTCCCAAATCTTCTTCTTAGGATTCAGCTCCTTGTCAGGCTCTCCTGTTGGGAAAAATAAAATTATATAACTAATAAACTAATAAATTGTCCATGGGCATTTCTAGTGAATTGTCTTGACACTTCTTTCTGATCTTTAGACCTGACCAGAATTTTAGCACATACTGTTAACATTTATTTTTATGATGTAAGCAATTTATATTCTTGATTAGTAAAATGTATTTTGTCATTTCCTTATAAATATTAAAGATCTTATTTTTCACTCTTACATTTTTTCAAGTATATAGATCAATAAATTTTTCACAAATTTTAAAATATAAGATACTCTTAAAAATTGTGAAGCAATGAGAGTATGATTTCATGTGTTATATTTTATAATGTTGCAGATGCAGCGTATGCTTTTCTGTATGTTTCATTATACAAAATAAATGTCTAGATTGTTGCTATAGTTTTTAAAGATTTCTTATAAATACTAGAGCATGGCTTACATGTTGGGATTATCTAGCTAAATATAACTACCTTGGGTTTTACTTGCTGCACATTCCATTTGGTGAGATGGAAAGAGACAAAAAAAAAAAAAAAAAAAAAAAAAAGTAGCAAAGAGACAAGTACCAGCATTTCCTAAAAACCAGGAATATATGCTGTTGCATGCAATTCACACAACACTCATTCTAATATCAAATATAGAGAAACTGGGCTCAGAGAGGATAAATCATACAACTAACAAGTGAAGTAAAGATTCAACACTAAAACTTTTGTTCTGCTAGTAGAGCACTTTGCTTCCTGATATAATAAACTATGCTTTAGGAAAGAAACAACATTCTGATATTGGAATGTCCCATCCCCTCTCTTTATAGTAATTCACACTCTTAAATTTATGTTCAATAAAAGACAAACTGTAGAATGTATCTGCCTAACTTAAAGAAAGCCAATATACCAAGCAACTCTCCATTTAATGAATGATAAGAAAGTAGAGAACAAAGTTTAATATAACAGCATTTTATACCTAGGATATTCAATGACATTTGGAATGAAGACTCCATTCAAGAAACAATTTTTAACAAGTAACGTATCTCTTAAGCATTTGCTTCAAATGAAAAAGGATTTTCCTGGAGGTAATAAAAAAATATTATTGAAGTACAATTCAGTAATCATAGAAATATAACTTTCTAGATATATTTTTTTTAACTGACTTCCAAATTGAAATCTCTTGGAATTACTTTAAAAAGAATATTTTAAACATTACTGGAACTAATTTTATTTTATATCTTTATTACATCTTATTATCTACTGTTTATTCTCTACTCATATAGGAATAACAAAACAGAAAATTGGTTGGCCATGGTAGCTTTGTTCTTTTATTAGCTCTTCATAAACTGCCACGAAACTGGCAAGAACATACAAAAATGTCCTCTGATATGCAGATTTTCAAAGATGACAGAGATTTAACTGAATGATATATTCATAGTAAAAGAACATGCAATGAAACTAAAACTGAAAGACTGACTATAAAAGTGAGGATTTCTTTTAGACCTTTAAGACCACTAGATTGGACATTAATTATTATTAATTAATAAACAGAATAGGAAAAAGTAAGAATACCTATAAAGTATCTACAAGATTTTTATTTTTTTTTAAGCCATTCCTAGTCTAAGAGAAAAATCTTATTTTGCTTGTGCACAAATCATGTGGAGAAGTGAGCATTCCAGAATTCTGAAAAGCTGGAGGTAGAAACGCTGTTCAGGGAGGCCTGAGTCCTAACCCCGAATCCCCCTCACCCCACAAAAGAGATGCTCGCTAACTGATGTTGAATTAGTTTAAGAAGCAGAGTGTCCCAGACTTGTATAAAAGCTTCTTATAAAGAGCAGATTGTGTAGTAAATTCTTGCTGAATGTAGATGTAAGCCCCAAGTACAAAAAGCTGTGGTGCAGCAGAAAATTAAGCTTCTTGAAATGTATAGAAAATAATATTCATAATAATACATAACACATATCATGCTTACTATGTGACCATCACTGGACTGTTTTACATTTATTTAGTTATTTAATTATCTCAATAAAGCATAGAAAATGATTAATTACAATCAATTTATAGGTGAGGAAATTAAGGCCCAAAGTTACAACTAAGAACTTAAAAAAAAAAAAAGGGGGGGCAGCTAGTTAAGTGTTTCAAAAGTTAAACCTCACAAAACACATGAAATAGATACCATTAAAAACCATTTCTTGCCCTAACTGATTTGGCTCAATGGATAGAGCGTGGGGGCTGCAAACTGAAGGGTCCCAGGTTCAATTTTGATCAAGGACACATCCCCAGTGGGGGGGTGTGCAGGGGCAGCTGATCGATGTTTCTCTTTCATTGATATTTCTAATTCTCTAACCTTCTCCATTCCTCTCTGTAAAAAATCAATATCACTTTTTAAAAACAAACAAAACAAAAACCACTTTCTTATAAATGAAAAGGCTGGGACTTGGAAAGGTTCCCAGATGACTGACCGCTTGTGGAGCCAAGATCTGAAAGGTTTAAACTTCTTATATAAGACTAATAATTTTCAAGTAATAAAGATTTGAACTAAAAATAAACTAGGAACTAATAAGAGGAACCTCCAAAGCTTAACTGTTGTCTTTTAACAAACAAGACTCAATACTTGAACACTCTGAATGTAGTTTTTAGATTTTAATAAATCAATAAATGAAACAAAAATTTGAGATTATTATTAAAACCTGTCACAGTACAATCACTGAATATAAATCAGAGTACAAAATCTTGGATGCAGTGTTAACCTTCTGGCTTATTAAGTATCTTTTTGAACAAAATACTATTTGGTAGGGTATAAAGCTAGCTGGAAAGTTTAAATCTCCTCCTATGGAAAACATTTCTAATATTTTAAACAATTTTTTTTAATGAACTACCTTTTCCAGAGAAGTCTTTCATCGTTCCCGTGTGTTATATCCTTCTTCTAAATCTTATTTTTCTAATTTTCTTCCCTTTCTTACCCCTGCCCCTGTTTTTTGGCACGGCTATGTGAAGAAGGTAAGTGATGATATCAATAAAAATTCTTCAAGCTAAAAACTACAGAACCTCTGAAATTGCTAAACACATGCCAATAATCACCATTTGGAAATGGTTACATATATTGTAAGAGAACTAATCGTTCAGAGATTATTTTAGGCCAACTAATTTTATACTAAATGCATAGGGAATAGGAACTATTTCACGATGAGTTTGTACAGATGCAAAAAGCTGTGATTACCTTCTCAGCATTTAAATCCTACAAAAAGCAATAAATACAAATTCCAGAGTCCCAGGCACTCACAAATCTAGAATAAGAACCAGAGATTTCATTTTAATTGGGCCATTCTTTTGTATAAAATGCTCATGGATCAACAGCTTCTCTTTGATATCTACGATGGCCATTAAAAGCCTAGTACTAACTTACTTAATTTATGTTTGATAAACTGCGTTTTGGAACTATAATAATTGTAACTATTGCACAAAAACTAAAGTATAACTTGGCAAGTAGGGGTCAATTAATTTGACAAAGCTAATCAACAGGGGAAAGTGGTCTGATCGGAATGATCTTGTAATAATGAAGGCAAATATTCAGGCCTGTTCTTAAATACTGCTTTGTTGTTGTTTTTAACATGTTTTACTACTACATTTCTTTTTTTTCTTTAACCAATTTATTGAGCTCCTAATCTACGTCAGGCATTTTTCTATTGTAGATCAGTGGTTGGCAAACTCATTAGTCAACAGAGCCAAATATCAACAGTAGGATGACTGAAATTTCTTTTGAGAGCCAAATTTTTTAAACTTAAACTTCTAATGCCACTTCGAAATAGACTCGCTCAGGCCGTGGTATTTTGTAGAAGAGCCACACACAAGGGGCCAAAGAGCCGCATGTGGTTTGTGAGCCGTGGTTTGCTGACCACTGCTCTAGATGATAGGAATATAGCAGAGAATAAGAACAAAAAGGAAAAATCTTGATTTCATGATGCTTATATATCTGTGTGAACAGGCATTAAATAATGTACAGTATACTAGATGATAAGTATTTTGGAGAAAAATAAAGATGACATTTGAAGATCTGGATAGAATGAGGGACCAAGCAATGGAGACATCTCAGGAAAGAGTTAGCGGCTCAATTAAAGTGAGGAAGAAACTGGAGACTCCGTGCAGTAATTGAAAGGCAACCCATAAGGACTTAGCTTGCACTCTGGTCAAATGGGAAGCTTTTAAGCAAAGAAGCAAATATAATCTGACCTAAATCACTCCACTATAACTGAAAACAGACAAAGTGCATGGGCAAAAGCAGGGAAATCAGTCAGAGGCTTTTGCAATGATTTAGATAAAGGATGTTGGTGCTAAGACCAAAGTGGTGGTGGTGGAGATAATAAGAACAATTCTGGTATGTTCAGTATACCCAGTATTATTTTCTGAAGGAGAAGCTGCATGAAAAAATAAATAGCAGTTGAGAGAATGGAGTTCTGGTCAAATGATATGGAAAATGGGAATTCTGGAGGGAAGACTGGGATATGTATTCTCTCTTCAGACAGTGCAGAAGGCAGCTAGCTAGAAACGTGACTGGATAAAATAGCCAAGGAAATAATGTGGAGGGGGGGAGGTTGAGAGAGAGAGAGAAAGAGAGAGAGAGAGAGAGAGAGAGAGAGAGAGAGAGAGAGAGAGAGAGAGAGAGAGACAAGCAAGTGTGGAAAGAAAAAGAGGAGAGAGAGACAAGCAAGTGTGGAAAGAAAAAGAGAAGTAAAGGACCAAGATCTGGGCACTTCAATGTTATGAAGTCATGCAGCTGAGGAGGAATCAGCAAAGGAGATGAGAAGGCAGCCAGTGAAGCAGGAGACCACCAGGAAAGTGATGCCAGATGTCAAGTGAATAAAGAAAAGGACTGACTGAGAACTAGCCATGGATAGTTAGCTAGAGAGTATTTAGTGATCTTGATCAGAGCAGTTCTGATAGAACAAGGAGGAGAGAAACTGACTGAAATAGGTTTTAGAGAGAAGAATAAAATATAGACAAGATTTTTGTCTTTTTAAAGAATAAATGGATACAAAAGTGAAACATTTGCATACCATACAGTCTTCACAATTAACTGTAACTTATATTTATAATTAAGATTCAATATCAAGAGAAATAAACATAGTCTTGGAAGTTAAAAGTTTGAACGCAAATTTTCATTTAGTTTTAGAGCAAAATCAGTGCATTTTTCAGGAAAAAAAAGAGAAAAGGTTGTCATTGCCTTTATCTTCTAGCTATAACATTATTTTCAAGTTAATTTTGCTTGGTGCTTTAGGGACCAGATACCACTTTTAAATATTAAAATTTATAGCTTGACACATTTACGATTAAAATAAGTATTGTGCGGGATAGTTTTTTAGTCATTGTTAAAAATATATATATATTACTTGGCATCTTCTAAACTCAGTGGACATTTTCGGTTCTACAGTTAGAGAAAAAAAGTTGCTAAGTATAAAAGCTTTTCCAAGGCTAAATAGTAATTCAAAGGTTTGAGCCCCAATTGCAATTTCTATACCACACTTAAGTATCATGAAATGTAAATCTCTAGACACTGAGCACATCAAGTGAACATGTACCAGCAGACACCTTAAGCTTTAAAATGCAAAACAGATGCTGGGGGGAAAAAAGCACTGGTAAATCATTGCTCTTTCTGAAAAGAAAAAAATAAGACTAATGGTGTGTTGTGTAGTATTAGCTGTTATTTCCTTTCAGATTAACTGCTACAGAAGCAGTAACTGATGTGGAACCATAGCAAGACGAACAATAACAGACCTCATGTCCCAAAATTTATCAATTACTCAATGCTGTTTGGCTCGGTTCAGCCTATTGTAAGTGATAAGAATTCAAGCAACCTCATGGGCCATTTTAAAATTAGTTTTTCCCACCCAGCTGGTGTAGCTCAGTGGTTGAACATCAGACTGTGAATTATGAAGTCATAGTTCAATTCCCTGTCAGGCCTCAGTTCCCATTAGAGGGCTTGCAGGAGGCAGCTGATCAATGATTCTCTCTCATCATTGATGTTTCTATCTCTCCCTTCCTTTCTGAAATCGACAAAAACATATTTAAAAAAATAAAGTTAGGTTTTCCCTTCTTTCACTTTACAAATATTTTTCCCTTCTTTCATTTTACAAATATATCTTAACATATTCATGAGCTAAGGCACAAGGGGAAACTATGAATTTAAAAGAAATACCAGGCTTTGGAACAATGTAAATATAGACACACACAAAAAAACACCTCAGAGAGTGAAGAATGTAGCAAAGGAAAGAAATCCATTTGGGCTATTATAGTCTCTAATACTATCACTGAGGAGTAAAACTTACTTTCAATTTAGTCATCAGAAACATCCAAATAATAATGGATTCAACTGCTAAAATGTTTCCCTGTTAATTCTATGAAGTAAGGGAATGAAATATGTCATTGAAATAGGAGCTATATATCTTCATTAATGAAATATTCCAGAGTAATTTACAGTAAGCAACAATCAACAAACAAAAATGCTATAGTATTAGTGATTCAGACACATCTGTTTAATCCTTTTACTAATTCTGCATATCTTTAAGCAACTAAATTGTACCAGGCCCCAGTTTCCAAATATGTGAAACAGTGAGTTAAAGATTTGATTTATTCCATTTCTAAATACAAGCCTCTACAATTTACATTAAAAAAAGAAAATTCAAAAATTGTACTACATCTTAAGTATTTAAATAAAAGGAAAAGCAAATGGTAATCTGGTAAAGGACACCAATTTTTGTTGTTTTTTTCCAATGTGTGTTGAATCCTAAAGGAAAAGATCTCTTTATTACTGTTCTATTCCAATTTAGTGAATTAAGCCTCTAACCAGAATTTTAGGTGTCAGGTACAGACTTACTCCAAAATATGATGTTTGGGGAAATGTTTTGATATTGTTTGTGGGAGAAGAGTGGTGATGATATGTTGCTAGAATTTAAAGCCACCATGCTGCTTTGAGAAATGATTCAGAGTAGGATTTTCCCAAAACCCAATTTACCAAAAAAAGCACAGACCATTATGGTTTTGAATCTACCAACCTTCAAGATATACAGAGGCATTCAAAATTATGGTACTTGTTAAACAATCCCTTTATATTAATCTACTTTTGATTAGGAAGGGGTAGTTTAGTCTCAAGGAAACTATAATTTCATCCGCATTGTCTATCCTATTCTAACGTTAAAATTCTTCATATTCTAATATTTTATCAAACACAATTGACATAGGATAAAAAACAGGCCTACATAATCACATCAGTCTGGCTATTAAATGAAAACTCAGCTTTTTCTACAAATATGTCTCCAAATCAATTCTGACTTATAAACCTAATTGTCTTTTTTAAAGTTGGTATATGTCTATTATATAGTATCTGAGTTAAACTATTGGGTCGGCAGCTAAGTAATTGCGGGTTTCACACATATATGGCTTCAGTTGAATTTTTAGGTTTGCAGACGTAGTACAAATGTAAAACACATTTTGTTATTTGATAGTTGGCTATTCAGCTGTTAATCAGTAAAAAAAGTTTTTTGATCTGTTTTGTAGTTTTCGTTTGGCGTTCGTTGAAAAATGGAAAATCAAAAGGAACATTTTCGTCATATTTTGCTTTTTTATTTCCGCAAAGGGAAAAACGTATCGCAAGCTCATAAAAAGTTATGTGCTGTTTATGGTGACGAAGCCTTAAAAGAACGGCAGTGTCAAAATTGGTTTGCCAAATTTCGTTCTGGTGATTTTTCACTCAAAGATGAAAAACGCTCTGGTCGTCCAGTTGAAGTTGATGACGCCCTAATCAAAGCAATAATCAATTCGGACTGTCACAGTACAACACGTGAGATTGCAGAGAAGCTTCATGTATTACATACATGCATTGAAAATCACTTAAAACAACTTGGCTATGTTCACAAACTCGATACATGGGTTCCTCACGAACTGAAAGAATCACAGTTAACGCAACGCATTAGCAGCTGCGATTTGTTAAAGAAACGTAATGAAAATGATCCATTTTTAAAACGACTGATAACTGGCAATGAAAAATGGGTTGTTTACAACAATATCAAGCGGAAAAGATCGTGGAGCAGGCCAGGTGAACCAACTCAAACAACATCAAAAGCTGATATTCATCAAAAGAAGGTTTTGTTATCAGTTTGGTGGGATTACAAAGGAATTGTCTACTTTGAACTCTTACCACCCAACCGAACCATCAATTCTGATGTCTACATTGAACAACTAATAAAATTAAACAATGCAGTTGAAGAAAAGCGGCCCGAATTGACAAATCGAAAAGGTGTTGTATTCCATCATGACAATGCAAGGCCACACACATCTTTGGTCACTCGGCAAAAATTAATGGAGCTTGGTTGGGATGTTTTGCCACATCCACCATATAGTCCTGACCTTGCACCATCTGATTACTTTTTGTTTCGATCTTTACAAAACTCCTTGAATGGTAAAAATTTCAATAATGATGATGATGTCAAATCGTACCTGATTCAGTTTTTTGCTAATAAAAACCAGAAGTTTTTTGAACGTGGGATTATGATGCTGCCTGAAAGATGGCAAAAGGTCATTGATCAAAATGGGCAATACATTACAGAATAAAGTTATTTAGTTCCATGAAAAAATTGTCTTTGATTTTCTTTTAAAAATCCGCAATTACTTAGTTGCCGACCCAATAGAAGTCAAGACTATAATAGTAATATGTGACAGTGATCATATTTTTAATTAAAAAGCATTCTTGTAAATCAACAGCAAAAAAGATGTCCATCTCAATATTAATATGGAAAATGATATGGTTGCTAAAATATTTAATAGTTAAAAAGGTGTTGAGATCATATTAGTAATCAGAGTGGTATGTTAAATGAGATATTATCATTCACCTGTAAAATTACTAGGTATAAAAAACATTGGTAGTAACCTGGTTTGGTATGAATGTGGTGATTTTTTTTAAATTGGGATGACATTGGTTAATAAAATCATATAGGGTTCAGGTGTACAATTCCATAATACATCATCTGTATAATATATTGTGTCTATCACCCCAAGTCAAGTCTCCTTCCATCACCATTTATCCCTCCATATACAGTCTTCTACCCTCCCACCCCCCTTTTCCTCTGATAATTATTATACTATTGTTTTTGCCTATGGGTTTTCGGGTGTTTCTTTTTTTCTGAATCCCTTCACCGTTTTCCCCCCGCCCTGCAAACCCCCTCCCCTCTGAAGGCTGTCAGTCTGTTCTCTATGAATCTATTTCTATTTTGTTTGTTATTTCATTTCGTGCATTAGAGTCCTCATCTGAGTAAAATTATAACCTAATTCTACTTGTTACCCTAATTTATTTCTCCTTCTCCCATTATTCTAGTTAAATGAATATCCTTTAAGTAAATTCAATCTTTTAATTTCTGTTTATCCTCTTTATAAGGTCCTCCCTCTTTAATGAAAGAAAACTTTACATCTACAAGCATTCTTTCTCTTCTGCTTCAAAGACCTGTTTGAAAAAGCTTTTTCATGCATTATAAAGCTTCATCAGCCTCAGGAGCATTTTACTGGAGAAAGCAAGCAATATGAATGAAACTTCCTTTCAGATTATTAAAATAGATATGTCCTGGTCGGTGTGGCTTAGTGGTTGAGCATCAACCTATGAACGAGGAGGTCAAAGTTCAATTCCCAGTCAGAGCACATGCCTGGGTTGCAGGCTCAATCCCCAGTGGGAGATGTGTGGGAGGCAACCGATCAATGCTCCTCTTTCATCATTGAAGTTTCTATCCCTCTCTCCCCTTCTCCCTTCTTCTCTGAAATCAATAAAAGTATACTTAAAAATAAAACAAAATATGAAGTTTAACTTATAGATTTTTTCTATATCCTAAAGTAAAAGCATATATAAATATATTAGATGAACTTTGAGAATTATATGCATTTCCCCCATGTCAGCTTTTCATCTCTTCGCATTTATGTGTTGCATTCTGAAATAATCTACAGCTTAAATAATTTTGTAGCACATTTTCTTGTTTTATGTCCACATCACACTCTTCTGCTATGTAGGGATTATATTTAGTATTTTACCTAAAGCAAAAATTCTCTGGTGTTTTATGTAATGTGTACATTAATGCATTAATGGGGTGGGAGATAGATGTTTGTACTTAATATGTCATCTTGAGCCAATAGCAATAATCTCAGTAATAATAGTCTTTTAATGTAAAGCATAGTAAATCATACTCAGGATTTAATTTTAAACGTAAACATTATAAGCATCACTTTGTGAACATTAATTCCCAAATGATTTTCAATAATGGCTAATAGATACTTACCAGGAAAAGCATCAAAAGTAATTCTGTCTCCAGGAACAGACCCGATAGGAGGTGCCAAGATTTCAACTTTCTCTGGTGAACTAGCACACATCACCATTGCTTGAGATAGTATTCCCCTCATCTTTGCAGGTTTTAGGTTACAAAGTAAAATCACCATCCGATTTTGCATCTGTATGAAAAACAAATAAATAATTAAGATGTATAGAATTTGGAGTGATTATACCTAGAATACATTAAGGTACACTCTATTAGAATACATAAAGGAAGAAGTAAAACCATCACCATATGTAAATGACATAATACTATATAAATAGAAAATCCTAAAGACTTCACAGAAAAAATTTAAAACTAATAAATTCACTAAAATTGAAGGATACAAATATTTGATGCTGGAAAAACTGGATAGATAAGTAAAAAAGAGAATCTGGGCAACTTCTTATAAAAAATTCAAAATGGATTAAAGGCTAAAACGTTAATTCCTGAAACCATATAACTCCTTGAAACATAGGCAATGAACACTTTGATCTCAATCTTAACAATATTTTGTTGGATATGTCTCCGTAGGTTAAGGCAATAAAAGCAAAAATAAACAAATAGGACTACATCAACCTAAAAATCATTTGCATAGCAAAGGAAACCATCAACAAAATGAAAATACAACTTAACAAATGGGAGAAGATATTTGCAATGACATTATATCTGATAAAGTTATAAAGAGTGTACTAAGTATACATACAACTCAACATAATAAAGCACACCAATTCAATTAAAAAATGGGTAGATGACTGAAAAGAATTTTTTTCAAAATAGGCAAACATACAGTGAACAATAGACATATGAAAAGATGCTTAACATCACTAATCATCAGGGGAAATAAAAAATCACTTGACATAACCACCTCACACTTGTCAGAATGGCTGTTAACAAAATGTCAACAAATAATAAGTGTTGGTGAGAATGTAGAGAAATGGGACCCATTATGCACTGTTAGTTGGAATGTAAAATGGTGCAGCCACTATGGAAAACAGTATGAAAGTTCCTCAAAAAATTAAAGAAGCCCATATCAAGATCCATCATAATTACAATGCCAAGGGCTAAAGACAAAGAGAGAATCTTAAAATCAGTCAAAGAAAAGCAGTTAGTTACCTATAAGGGAATGCCCATTCGACTATAACCTGACTTCTCTAGAGAAACTTTGCAGGCCAGACGGGAGTGGCAAGAAATATTCCAAGTGATGAATAACAAGGACCTTCAACCAAGATTACTATATCCAGCAAAGCTATCATTTAGAATCGAAGGTCAAATAAAGAGCTTCCCAGACAAAGTAAACGTTAAAGGAGTTCACCACCAAATCAATACTTAATGAAATGTTGAAAGATATTCTTAAAGAGGAAGAAGAGATAAAAAATATGAACAATAAAATGACAATAAATAGATATCTATTAATAGTTGTATCTAAAACTCAAAATAAATGAACAAAGACTCCAATGAACAAAATAAAGTGATGAATAAAATAGAACCAGAGGCATGGAAACATGAAACTGAATGAGGAGTCTCAGAGGGAAGGGGGAAGTTGAGAAGAGGTTAGCCAAAGCTCTTTTATGCATATATGCGTTACCTATGGTCACAGACAATAGAATGGTGAAGGCCTGGGGCAGGGCAAGAACCAGGAAGAGGGGGCAATGAGTGGAAAAAAGGAGGACATTTGCAACACTTTCAACAATAAAGAATTTTTAAAAATAGACCAAAGTTTCAAATTCCAAAGCCCTCCCCCACCCCCTTTGGAGGTCTTCATGAATAAGACTCATCTTCAACAAATAACTTGAAATGCCACATATTAAAAAATGTTATATACAATTATATATAAGAAAAACAACAGAGTTAACCTTTTAAAAAACAGATGACATTTGTGGACCTTTACATTTGAAAAATATACAAAACTACAAAATTTTGTATGCAATTTAGGGGGGCTGGGTTTAAATGTCCGTTTTATAAATGTTTAGTAGTGCTGCATGCATGGGTTAGATACAGATGTGTATAAAGAGATTTGCTAATGGCTGTGAATGACAGCTTTTGGAATAGAAACAGTATGCAACTTGTGAGAACAAAAAAGATAAAGCCCCAATGAGGAGTAATTTCCAATTTATCTGGCTTATGACCATTTGGTTCTTTTCTCCAACATACATTCCTAAGTAGTTATGAAGGGATCCTCATCCTATACAAGATCAATATAAAAAAGAAAAAGAAAAAGACCATACATACATGTGTCAAATCCAAACATTTAGAGAATTACCTTCACTCATCCCTCATTAGAGCAGCTAGATCCTATTAATATGAGGCAGAACATGTTACCCCTTAGCTCAAAAAACCTCTAATGGTTTTCATTTCAGAATAAAAGCCAAAGTCTTTACAATGAACTATAAGACCTGATGTTATTTGGCAAACTTATCTCTGATTTCATTTCGCACGATACTCCCCTTTATTCATTTTGCTGAAGTGAGTATCACAGGCATGCATTTAATTCAGCAATCTAAAATGCTCCACCACCACATGGACACATGACTTATTTTCTCAGACCTTTTACTTAAATATCACTTCTTTATAAGGCCCTTCTGAGTTACTTTATATAAAACGACATCATTATCCTAGCCTCAATACACTAGATTCTTCCCTATTTCATTTTTTCTTGATATTTATTATTATTTAACCCTAGAGGCCTTGTGCAGGAATTCATGTACCACTGGGGTCCCTTGGTCTGGTCTGCGGGATCAAGCTAAAACAGGCTCTCTGACACCCCCCGAGGGGGTCCCGGGTTGTGAGGGCACTGACCAGGCCGAGGGACCCCATTGAAGCTGGGAAGAGACACTGGAGATTGGCCAGCTGGGAGGGACTAAAGGAGGTTTCCAGGGCATGTCCAGCCCATTTCACTCAGACCCGATTAGCCAGACCTCAGCAGCAAGCTAATCTATCAATTGGAGCTTCTGTCCCTGGTGGTCAGAGCACATCATAGCAACCAGTCAACTGGTCGACTGTCTGCCCCCTGGTGGTCAGTGCATGTCATAGCGACTAGATTACTGCCCCCTGGTTGTCAGTGTACATCATAGTGTGTGGCTGAGAGGGCTTAGCATATCATTAGCATAATACGCTTTGATTGGTTGAACAGACAACTGGACAACCAGGCACTTAGCATATTAGGCTTTCATTATCTATCCCAGTGGTTGGCAAACTCATTAGTCAACAGAGCCAAATATCAACAGTACAACGATTGAAATTTCTTTGGAGAGCCAAATTTTTAAAACTTAAACTTCTTCTAATGCCACTTCTTCAAAATAGACTTGCCCAGGCCGTGGCATTTTGTGGAAGAACCACATTCAAGGAGCCAAAGAGCCACATGTGGTTCGTGAGGCGCAGTTTGCCGACCACTGATCTATCCTATATAATAGAGGTAATATGCAAATTGACCATCACCCCAATTCACAAGATGGCCGCCTCCATGTGGACACAAGATGGCTGCCACAAGATGGTCAGCAGGGGAGGGAAGTTGGGGGAACCAAGCCTGAAGGGGAAGATAGTTGAGGGGGACTAGGCCTGCAGGGGAGGGCAGTTAGGGGTGACCAGGCTGGCAAGGGAGGGCAGTTAGGGGTGACCAGGCTGGCAGGAAGGGCAGTTAGGGGTGATCAGGCCTGTAGAGGAGGATAGTTAGGGGCAATCAGGCTGTCAGGGGAAAGGTTAGGGGGTGATCAGCTGGCAGGCAGAAGTGGTTAGGGGTAATCAGGAAGGCATGTAGTCAAGTGGTTGGGAGCCAGCAATCCCAGATTGTGAGAAAGATTGGCAGTTGGACATCTCCCAAGGGGTCCAAAATTGAAGGGATTGAAGGCTGGGCTGAGAGACCCCCCCACCTCCAGTGAATGAATTTCGTGCACTGGGCCTCTAGTGTTTGTGTGTGTGTGTGTGTGTGTGTGTGTGTGTGTGTGTATATGTATATGTATATGTATGTATATAAAAGCCTAAGTGACCATTATGACCAGTCACTATGATGTGCACTGACTATCAGGGGGCAGACACTCAACACAGGAGCTGCCCCCTGGTGGTCAGTGTGCTCCCACAACCAACCTCCCACGGTCCCTCCCTGCCACCAGCAGGCCCTGATCCAGACTGGGTGAGATGGCCCCAATGGCCCCGACTGCTAGCCAGGCCAAGGGACCCCACCTGTGCATAAATTCATGCACCGGGCCTCTAATATAGGATAATATTGTATTATGATTTTCTGATGTCCCCATAGGAATGTGAACCTCACAAAAGGACTTAAAAAGCGAACACAAACAAATCTAGCATCTTAATTTCATCTTGATATAACTGCTTTGTCCCTTTTCTAGCATATAGTTTCTGGTACCCTGCAGGAGCTCAATAAATATTTGCATCTAGAAAGATGAATTAATAAATGTAAAGATTTATCCAAGCTCACAAATCCAATAATCAACAGAGCTGGCAATGAACAGAGAGGCAGAACTATCTCCATGTTGAAGTCTATGGTCTTTGCAATATACCTGAAGTACTATGTTAAGAGGAAATAGGTAGATCATTAAAATTACCCATAAGATATCTTGAAAGAGCAAATTAAAAACTATTACTGTCTATAATTCATGCCATTGTCATGGGAAATACACATATATATGTATCTCCACACATATACATATGCTGTATACATATGAGTGTATAAAAGTCTTTTATACTTTTAAATACCTAAATGATAACGAAGTATAAGTCATCCAACTTTTAACAACTAAAGGATTAACATTAAAATTTGCAGTTCAATCTCCATGTTTTCCTCACCTGTTTTCTCTTCTTTATTTAGATATATATTTTATTGATTCTTTACAGAGAAAGGGAGAGGGATAGAAAGTTAGAAACATCAATGAGAGAGAAATATCAATCAGCTGCCTCCTGCACACCTCCTACTAGGGATGTGCCCACAACCAAGGTACATGCCCTCGACTGGATTCGAACCTGGGACCTTTCAGTCCATAGGCTGACGTTCTATCCAATGAGCCAAACTGGTTAGGGCTCTCATGTTTTCTCTTAAAGTATGAAAATATTTCTTTAGTTACAAAGAAATAAAAAGTGTTCTTTTCCTTTTATTTATATATTTTAAAAATATTTTGATTGATTTTGAGACAGAGAAAGAAGGGGATGTGAGGGGGGCGGAGAGAGCAAGAGAGAGAAACATTAATTTATTGTTCCACTTATTCATGCATTAATTGCATAAATAAATTATTGTATGTGCCCTGACCAAAGATTGAACCTCCAACCTTGGTATATCAGGATGATGCTCCAACCAACTGAGCTACTCAGCCAGGGCTATTCTACTTTTATTTTATTTATTTTAATATATTTTTTATTTTACTTTATTGATTATGGTCTCACATAATTGTCCTTATCCCCCCATTCCCATCCCAAACTCCTCCCTACATGCTCCCACCCCCCTGTTGTCCATGGCCACTGGCTAGGCCCATATGCATGCACACAAGTCCTTTGGTTGATCTCTTTCCCTTACCCCCACCCTCCCTTATTTTCCCTCTGAGGTTTGAGAGTCTGATCACTGCTTCTCTTTCTCTATTCTTCTACTTTTAGATTGGTGTTTCCTAGGTTTATATAATAGTGATTTTAAAAAATCAAGGAATAATAAAATTCCATGAGAAACAATGATGATATACATACATAAACACAGTATTTTACACACACCAAACTAAAAAAAATTGAGAAAATTATATCTTCTTTTCGTCCTTATGAATCCAATCCTAATGTATAGATCTTTTGCAAGAGTTTAGTAGTTTTGTGTACTTGTTTGTCTAATTCATTACATTCAAACTAATCAATTCAACTAATCAATACTGGCTCCTGTTGTTGGTCATCTAATACAAAATTATATGGAAAAGCATCTAAAGAGAGACGAAATGAAAGTATCATATGTATGCAAAAGTTAGTTGTACAAATCACCTGGTCAAGAGGAACATGGTTCACCAGGCCACTGACAACTGTTCTTGGGACGGCTTCTCCAACATCTACTTCTTCTACATACAAAGAATCTGCATCAGGATGTTTTTTAGCAGTGACAATACAACCAATCCGAAGATCCAGACGGGAAACATCTATTGGTTTAGAGTCAGCACTTCCTGCTGATGGTTGTTTCTTTTCCTTTTTCTCTCCTAAAAAATAGTTATAAATGGGTAAACATCAGAAGTAAAACAAAAATAAACTAGAAAACACTTCATAACATTGAGACAGATGAACTTAAAAGAAAAAAGTGTTTATATCCTACCTTCACTTAAATAAAGAAAATAATTATTTATCCAAATCATAGCATCTTGAGCCCTATTTTAGCTATTTCTCTGTTGAATAACTGCTTTTATCTCTAGTGAAAGAAAGACAAAAAGTTGGTAATTATGGCTTATGGTCCAAATCCAGCATGATGTTTCTGTCAAAGTTGTATTAGAACACAACCATGTTTGTTCATATATTATATATATATCGACTATGGATGGATTTACACTATGGCAGAGGTGCTTAGTTGTCAGAGCCTGTAAAGCTCAAATATTTACTAAATGGCCCTTTGCAGAAAGTTTGCATTTCCCTGAAACAGAGCTGTTGAAAATCCTTTATAATTTTTACTGTGAGTCTTTAGAAAGTGAAACATACTATATATAGAAAGAATGCCATACTCTGTAGCCACCTGATGGAATGAACTACAAATGTAATTTCCCTGATAAAATCTCTCTCTCGTCAGTTAAACATACTGCTAAGTATAAGTAAATAGGGGCTGAACATCCTCTCCTACATCATTTTATCACTAGGTGGTATGGTTATAATGAAAGCAATTCAAACTAATTCTTCCACTTTATAAATTTTATTAAGAAGTAGGCATAAAATAATAATAGAGCATGTTCTAAAACTTGAACACCCCCACGCCTTAGTTCAGACATTATACTTGGACTGGAATATCCTTTTTCTATCTTCACAACTTTACAACTGTGACTTTTCTGATTAACCCCTACACACACACACACACACACACAAAAAAAAAAAAAAAAAAAAAAAAAAAAAATCAGTCATACCAGATTATGTATGGGCTTTCATACTTAATATCTTCATTCTTGTTTTTAGTTATGCTGGTCCCTATACCTCAAATGCCATACTCTTATCCTGTCAACCTGATCAACGTTCCACACATCCTTTAGTGTCCAGCTTCTGCGTTCCAATATCATACTATTTCTAACTTTATTCTAGTTCATGCAAAGTTTGAACTTTCTTTCTGACATCATTATTATTACAAAATATGTTGAGATCCAATAAACCAGTCAAGAGCCAAATAAGCTTAAAGTAAAATACCTTTCTTTTCAAGTTTCTCTTTCACCTTCTTTTCTTCTCCTTCTCCTCCTCTTACTTGTTCTTTGGCACCAGAAGATATGGGTGTGATTGGCATAAATTGGATTACACTTTCAGAAACCGTGGAATTAGCTTGCAGTGGAGTACCAGATGGAAATGGTATTTGTTTCACTAATATAGAAAATAAAATAGGTAATGCCATTTACATTAAACCAATAAACAAGATACAAACTATGAAATTGTGAATCACAAATATGAATTGTTTTAAAAAGAGAAATTCACTGGGTATGATTATTAGGTCTTTATTTGTCCGAGATGTAAAAAGGTTGCCAAAAAATTAACTAAATTTTAAACATAATAAAAGAATACAGTAGCTGTATGTTTCTCCTTTAGTCACTAATGCTTTTTAAAGAAAATTTCTAAAAAAAAAAAAAAATTTCTTCAGCAATATTAAAAACTTTTATTATATTGATAATATTTGAATTGTTAATATATTGATATTATTTTACTATATTCCAAATCTCTTAGTCATGGAAACCATTAACCCATTAACTAGCTTCAAATTTTCACTAACAAATGAAATTCTCTCTAGAATCTAGAGTATAGATCAGTGGTTGGCATACTGCAGCTCGCAAGCCACATGCTGTTCTTTGGCCCCTTGAGTGTGGCTCTTCCACAAAATACCACGTGCATGGAAACTTCGTGGCCCATGCGCAGAAGTCGGTTTTTGGCTCTCAAAGAAATTTCAATCGTTGATATTTGTCTCTGCTGACTAATGAGTTTGCCGACCACTGGTCTAGATGAGTTTTAAGCATACATTATTAGTTTTTACTTACTTTTATTCAGCTAACTGAGGGTAGAGGAGTTCATACTACAGTATTCAAAGTAATTCACTTACAGAATAATGGTCAAAAGAATGTAGTAAGTATACTTGGAACTCCTTAACTCACCTAGGAAGAATTTTCTATCATATAGCCAAATGGCTTTGTGTATGATCCTTTGAAATTGTAATAGGATTATTATTATTAGTGTTTCATAATAATGTAAGTTCATCTAGACTCCTTTAAAATAATTCAATAAAATGTTTAATTTTATTTACAACGTAATAGTTGAAATAATTATCTACCGACTGATAATTGAAAAACTGTACAAGTTCATACAACTTACTTTATACTTCTAAGTTTCAATTTCCTCATCTAAACAAGGATATTTGTATACACTAAATTTTAAGGATAAAATACATATTGTATGTGAAACAACTGCCAACACAGTGCCTAGAATATATTAAAACAATAAATATTAACTATATGTTATTATGGCTTATTTTCAATAATTATTCAATAGGGATCAGTGATGAGCAAGTTGAAGCATAGCACAGAAGTTAAAAGCATAGTTTTTGAAGCCCAGCTTTGCTATATTTTGCATAATCTCAGGCCAGGTCATGTACCTTTTCTTTATCTCCATTTTTCCTTCTGTAAAGGAGGACAAATTGCAAGAAGGGACGCTATGAGGGTAAAATAAAATTTTTAAAAAAGCATAATACCTAAATTAATAAACAATAAAAGAAATAATAATTACTATTGTAAATAAAACTGTCATTTCAATAATCACCTCCATTTTTAATTTCTGCTTGAATTAGCTCTTGCTTCAATTCTTCAATTTCTTTCTTCAATTTAGCATTTTCAACTCTAAGTTTCTTCTCTTCTCTCAAAGTTGATTGCAAAACTAAGATCAAGAAAATCTAGTTAAGTACAGTATAGCAGTGTTTTCTAAATGGTTCCTTATGAATACTACTTGAGAGTAGAGCCAGTATACACATAGGCAGGATAATTCTAATAAGCTAATGCTTTTTGGCCAGTTTCCTTGTATCACAGTTTTGTATTACTAATTAAAACAACATGGTATTTAAAAAAGAGAAAAGAAAGATAATCTTCGAGATAATACAACAGAAAAGGCTTTATGAATCATTTTCCTAGCTTCTGTAAAGATGCTTATGAAAATTTAACAATCTTGCTCAAAGTGTCAGTAACAGATAAGACTGTTAAGAGAGATAAATATTCGGCATATTAAATTATTTATTTTTTAAAAGTCTGAGATCTAATTACCAAACAAGAAAAAACTATTCTCATTTTTTGGTCAGTACCTTGTAAAAGTACCTAAATAACCCTTTATACTTAATGCCTCAGAAGCTTAAACTGAGCAAACATTTAATGAGTGAAGTAGCTACAAAAATTTGCTCAAAATATAATAGATGCTTGTTAAAGGTGAGCAACTGGATATACAAAAGTATAAAAGAAAAAGCAATGCTTCTCAGTGGGGTTGGTAGTGCTCCCTAGGTGGAATTTTAAGTCTGAGGGATTTTCAAAATAATGGGAGTTATTACTGGCATTTACTGGGTTGGGACAAGGAATGCCGGATGTCCTGACATATAATAGATAAAGATTTTGGAATTTTCATTACAAGAATAACATTGGCTAATGAAAAATAAATTTAAACAAACAAAATAAAGGTCAACCTAAATCCTACAAGCAGAAATTTAGATTTGATATTTTTATATACATCATAGTAATTTCTAGGTAAAATTTGAAGAAGTATTGGGAAAAAAGTAAAAATCATTTCAGACAATGCCATAGGAGTAATATAAAAATATACATTCTCAGCCATGGCTAAGTAGGTCAACTGGTTAGTGTCATCCTGACACATCAAATTTGCAGGTTTGATCTCCAATTAGGGCACATACAAAAAGCAACCAATGAATGCATAAACAGGTGGAACAGCATATCAATGTTTCTCTATCCCCACTTCCTCTCTCTTTCTAAAATCAACTTAAAAATTTTTTTAAGTATGCATTCTCTTCTACACAAGCTTCAGTACATATTTGATTTCACCCATTTTCCTTCATTTTTAATTTATAATTTTATGACAAATTATTTTATTTTATTTTATTATTTTTTAAAATATATTTTATTGATTTTTCACAGAGAGGAAAGGAGAGGGATAGATAGCTAGAAACATCGATGAGAGAGAACCATCGACCAGCTGCTTCCTGCACACCCCCTACCGGGGATGTGCCCGCAACCAATGTAGATGCCCTTGACCAGAATCGAACCTGGGACCTTTCAGTCCGCAGACCGATGCTCTATCCACTAAGCCAAACCGGTTTCAGCTATGCCAAATTATTTTAAACATTATTTTCCCCCAGAAGTCTGAAAATAATACAGTTTTCTCTATATATCATACATTCACTATATACCAATTCTAATATATCTTAATTCTAGACTATCATTTCACTGCAAGTTAAAATATTAAAAGAATATAAAAGTTATCATCAAGATACTGTAGTAATTTATGTAGTAAACATTTTTTTTTTTGGTTTGTCAACATGTCAACATATGAATTCATTTTAGGTATCTTTTTAGAAAGTTTAAATTTTTCTTACTTGCTTTTTCCTTAAGAAGAGCAACTTGCTGTTTAAGATATTCAATAATTTGATCTGCCTCTGCACCTTTCTGTTCCAGTCTCTTCAAAACAGCATCATTGGTTGCCATTTTTTCCAAGAAACGGCAGAAAATCCTAAGTGAAAATATAAAAGTTATAAATTATACTGTAGAAGGAATAAATTTATTTTATAGGACACTGTGAACAAGCAGTCTAAAAATAAAAATATTTTCTACTGTATCAGATCAATATATTACAAAAAACCCCACCACTTTTCCTACAAATCAAACCAAAGACAGAATTTTAAGGATGTAAAGTTTTAAAGAAAGTGTTAAAATATTGCAGAACATTTTAGAAATGTTCTGCATTTCTAAATGCAGAAAGAAATATTAAAGAAAAATAGCAATAACCTTAACTAAGCTACAACCAAGTAACATACCTATGTTCCTAAGCATTGCTAAATTCCTTCTTATATGTTACTTTTGCATATTACATATTCTCACTATTCACTTAATTATGTACAATTTTAAAGAGAAACGTGATTAAGAAAGACAAATATTAAAAGATCAATGGTAAGGAAAACATCAATATTAATCATATGTTTACTTAGAAGTAATGTCAGTATGTATACTGTGTCCTTTTAAAAGAAAATGAATTTTAATTTTATAATAATTCATAGAAATTAGAAAATATACTGTCACATACAGAAAAATGCATATAAGCAAAAATTCTGAGGTTAATTAATCATGCTAGCTTAAACTGCCAAATATTTTACATTAAAAATGGTTAATCAGCCCCACCCGGTTTGACTCAGAGGTCCCGGGTTCGATTCTGGTCAAGGACTTGTATCTTGGTTGCAGGCTCCTCCCCAGTCCGGGTCCGGGTCCTGGTCGGGTGCATGCAGGAGGCAACCAATCTGTGTTTTTCTCTCAACACATAGATGGTTTTCTCTGTCTTTCCCTCTCTCTTCCACTCTTTCTAAATATCAGTAGAAAAATATCCTTGGGTAAGGATTAAAAAAACAAAAACAAAAAACTAAAAACCTACACTCTTCTGCCAGGGCTTGTGATCATTATTTGCATATTACTAGAAAACACTGGCATAAACTAATGGATTCTACTTATATTATTAAAAAAATCTAATAACAGTTAATCAACAAGTACTAGAAAACTTTCCAGAGCTTCTAATTCTAAAAACAATAATAGCTCTAAGCATTTGACAAAAATTGTATCAACACTTAGACCTGACTAGGAACTAATCTAAAATATCTGACAAGAATTTTTTTTAAAAATATTGGGATGATAAGTAATTTTGCCAAGATAACCAGTTATTTAGTAATAGAGAAAAAGTAGTCACTGGTTAGCAGCTGGTGTGTTTTATTGTTATTCTTAAATTATACTTTGCCACAAAAACTTGATTACTGCCAGAGGAATTACTGTTCTAAGATACTCTTTTACTGGGGCTTCTTTTGTTGTAGTATTGTTGATATTGTCGCAGTAAAAAGTAACCTAATATGCCCTGGCCTGTTTTACTCAGAGGTTAGAGTGATGGTATGAGGACCATAGAATTTTGGGTTCGATTACCAGTCAAGAGCATGCACCTCAGTTGCAGGTTC